>NC_079147.1:92904288-93007453 GCF_945859685.1 Eupeodes corollae
ACGTTTTAAATTTACTTGAAAAACATAATAATAATGAACTCAAATTATTTAATCAATTTCTAAAACGGTACTGGAGATATAAGTATGTCATGAAAAGTAATTTGGTTTACCATACATTTAAATTAACGTATATTTAATGTCTGATTATTTACAGCAGAGTAATATAAAAGCAATTTTTAATAATGATAGATAAATTACTCAAACATTTTTATAAGCTACAAAGCAAGTTCTGGAAACCTAAATCTTACTTTCTCAGGCCTATTACGTCCGTGGGTGACCCACTCCGGGACATAGGGTCTAAACTATTCGTACGAGCACTTCTAATTCTGAAGTCCATATTCACGGTCTTCCTACTCCTCTGTTTTCTTGAATAATTATATTCTGTTTTGCCTGCCATGCGTCTTCGTATAGAAATTTTCAATGAATTCTTCAATTCTGTCAGAAAAATTAAAGCACATTCTATGTCTAGGAAGGTGGCAAGAGTAAATTCTTTATAATGGATTGTTTGTTCTACAGTATGCACTACCTCATGGAGGGCAGGCTCCGTAGATTCGAACTTAAGATAAGCATTGACTTGCTCCACATGAGCTACGTTTAGCTCTGTCGTTTCAAGCGGTTCGGGGTTATCACTCTCGCAACCCGGAAATTGCGTAACAAGTCTAGCTATAGCTTTGGGAACTTTCAAAACTATCCCTGAAACTGTCGAAACATGCATCCCTCCAAAATCAGCTACGCTTAGAAGGTGGTTTACAGTTGCAAAAAATCGCAAGGTGACCAAAAGTTGGTTGATAGGAGCTATGGAGTTGTTTCTGAGAACACAAATAAAATTCAATTTCTATAATTTAATAAAAATGACTGCTTTCTATTTTTTCTAGAACAACTATGGTTATTTCTCTTGTTAAACGAAATCTTTTGTAAAGCAAGAGCTCATCAAACGACGAAAAATATTCATTTCTCTCGTATATTTGACGAGGAACACCAAGTTCAACAATTTTAAGGATTGCAACGTCATCATCAAATACATCCAGGATTTCGAAGTCCATTTTATTTTGTTTTATTGATATTGATTTTTTTTAATGACTATTTATATAAGCTTACAAGAACGTCCAAAAATTGCTATAACGATTTATTCAATCATTTATGTCTTACTTTAATAATTTATGCGACACTTCCTCTTACACCATAAATTATGTTTGACTTTATGACTTTCATGTTTAGGTTTGAGTTTGGTGCAAAGCAATAAGTTTCGTATCAGCAAACGGGCTTTAAATTAGCATTAAAATTAAAGCAATTTAAAACTGATGAGGATGATATGGATCCATTTAAGATCCCAATAACCTAACAGAATTGCAAATACTTATTGTGATTGACCAATAGTGTCTTCATGAGCCCAAATAATGCAAATAATATTTAAGGAAAAATCTAAAAAATGATACCTAGACTATTTTTATAACTTTAGGATCTTAGAATTCTCGACTTAAACTTTTAATAAAACCTAATTTTACTAACTTTTTTTGTTATTATGCAATTATAATGATCAGCCCTGGCTTAAGAAAAACGTGATGTAGGTGTCGATCAAACCGGCATGCATCCCGATAACAGTACTGATTTGACTTTTTAGCGAAAAAGTCGTTGCTTTGCATTCAAGTTGAGAAAGTTGTTCATCCAAAATTAGATTTCATAATTCGGCTAGGGTACCTTGTTCGATTTCGCCTTTAGGGACAATACTTCCAAGACACTGAAAACTCTCTACTTTTTCTACAAGTTTTTGAGCAATTCTTATTAAAGAGAATAATTGACGCCCCGAGCCTTACCATCTTCATTCTTTCCAACAATACGAACAATTTTAAATATCTTAAGTTGTGGAATCCCAGCCGCGATGTTACGAAGCAGTTATATATTTAATATAATTAAAATATCCAATAAGTTTTTTACCAATATTTACGTATGCCAGAATTTGCACCCATTTTTTAAGTCTTTTTTGTTTTATTTATTTTATGTCTTTTTTGTTTTATTTTTTCTTTTAAATTTGAAATATGAAAACAAAAATTATAAATAAAAAAAAATTTGATTATTTTCTTCTAGGTCCAAATTCAGGCTTGTAATGATAAATGTCAACCTGCAACTAAAGGACTTCAACATGCACTCTTAGTTGGGTGAGGCAGCTATACTAATGCTCCCGCTGAGGCTTATACAAACGACGCATGCAGTTTAAATAACTAGACCGAATGTCGATTTCGAAGCAACCTGCTCAGACAGGAGTCGAAAATCACTGGCAAGTCTTCTTCAAACATAAATTAAATAAAACATAATCTCATCCTTTTTGAATGTCCTACTTTAGAATTCCATGCAATTTTGGTAAACTTAAAGACTGGCAGAAGAAGCTGAAATCTATAAATTCATAATACCAACTCCCACAAAATTGCCCTTAAGTTGTTCCGGCAACCTTTGCCGATAGAAAATGTCCGACAGGGATTTTGGGATTTGCCTCAAAAAAGAACGACTTTAGAACTCTAGATTTTTGTATTCATAACTTCGACTTACGAGCTCTATTCCAGTTATTCTTTAATTATAATCGAATCAATCATTGGCCAGAAGGCTCATGATGGCAAGACTACTTTAAAGTAAGTTTTATATAAACCACACACGCATGAAGCACTAATTTATGTGTTTTTTTTTTCAGCGGTCGATTTGATTCTGTCCTTCAGTTGATTTATACTTCGTCGTGGCGCAAGTAATTATTAAAAAAAGTTTTATTGTTTTTCTCAAATTTTTATGTTATTTAGAATTGTTTTTGTTTTTAAAATTCAATGCCATTATTTTAAGATGATAGGCGTTAAAATATATGTATCCAAGCTATTGAGTAATTAGAACAAATCAAAATAAATTAAACTTTTTCCACGAAAAAGTCAGTTATGAAATAAGTGGATTGTAGCTTTTAAATTGAATTTCAGCAAATAATAAAATAAAAAAAACTGGAATATTTTGTATTTTCTTATTGTTTATGGAAGCAAATGTTTAATTCAACAAAATTAAAAAATAAAATATTTGTTGGTTGGTATTCTTTTTTTATCACGTTCGTATGTATTCCTTCGCGATTTCATGTATCCGACAGCACAGCTAGAAATCCAAGGAAAATCAAATTCCGCCTCCCCGCGGAGCAACGAGGTTCCGGTTATGGTATTGTTTTTGGGACGAAAAATACAAGCTATCGGACTGGAGAAGCATTATATAGCTAGGTCTGGTCTAACCATTCAATATAAAAGCATTTCAAGATTGCAACACTTTTCTAAATATGTATTTATTTTGTCTTAACAACATTCTTGCTAAGCACAAAATAAAGTGCTTATAGATATACATTTCACATTTAAATTTCGCTATCAAGTTTTATAAACAATATTAGTATTTTTGTTTAAAGAAACAAAATGAAATTTTTTATCATTAAAAAGCATGATCAATTTGATCATCGACAAGAGCTTGCACAGACAAAAAAGATTATTGAAATCGGCCCATTTGGTGTTGAGAAATAGAAATAGATGTTTTATGGAGGATACCCTTCTGGAGCAATACGAATATATGTTTTTCTTTTAGAAAGCAGCCAAATAAAGAATAAAAAAAGAGGCTGCGATGCGACCCACACTGATATCTTCCCATCCCGTCTGTCAATTTGTCTTGCCTAAGAGTTTGTAGATTTTTGTGTTGAGTTAAAAAAGTTGTCAGTTGAATTATTCTTAAAAAAACTTGAAATTACCAACAATGTTTTTCATATAAGAAAATAGTTTAGTTTGAAAATCTAGTTTTGTTAAATAGATTTTTAGTCGAGACAAATTTGTACCAATTTTAGTAGCATTACTTAAATTTTTTGAAATTGGATGAATGAAATTAATTTGAGAGATATTAAGAACCGATTTGCGTACTATTTTTTGTAGATTTTATTTTTTATGAAAAAACAGACTGTTGGATTTTTATAAATAAAACTACTGACTATCGAAAACAATATTTTCTGTGAAATAAAAAAGTTTGAAGAGAATATATTTAATGTTTGAAAAGCTATTTGAGTAGAAAGTAAGTTTTCACCAAGTATATCAAAAAAACTGTCAATTCATTTTTTTTTCAAAATTTTGAATTATAATGTTGAAAACAATAGTTTTTAAAAGATAAAAATAGTTAAAATCCAATATCTCATATGTTGAGAATATATTCAAGTCGAATATCAATTTTCACCAAATCTTATTATTTTTTGTTTAGGTTTTTTTTTATAAAAAACTGTCAATTCGATTTTTGTCAAAATGTTACTGAATATTGACAACAATATTTTTTAAAAGATAAAAGTACCTTAAGGCCATTATCTTAAAATTTTTGAAAAGATATTTGAGTCGAAATTCAATTTTTACCAACTTTCAGTTATGTGTTTGTTAGGTTTTTATTTTTTATAAAAGAAACTGTCAATTCGATTTTTCTCAAAATTTTACCAGAAGCTAAAAACTTTATTTTTCGTATCACAAAATTGTTTTGGAAATAAAAGCATTTTGTATTCGTAAAATTTTTGAGGTGACAAATTTGTTGTTTCATTTTTTTTATTTATAAAAAACCATTAAATGGATTTTTTTCAATATATATACTTGTTTGGTATCACGTTCCAATATATTATATATAATTTAATTCAAGTCCTTAGCGTTTTTGGTTCATGAGATATTTAAGGTTAACCAAAATGTAAATTGGTAAAAAATTACTTTCGACTAAAATTGCTTTTCAAACTTTTTATTTCGCAGAAAATATTGTTTTCGATATTCAGTAGTTTTTTTTTCCAAAAATCAACAGAAAATAAAACCTAAAAAAAATAGTACGCCAATTTGGTAAAAATTGATGTTCGGTTCTTGATATCTCTCAAATTAATTTAAGAAATGCTACAAAAATTGAAAACAAAATTTTTCGACTAAAAATCAATTAAACAAAACTAGATTTTCAAACTAAACTATTTCTATATATAAAAAATATTGTTGGCAATTTTAAAATTTTTAAGAATAATTCAACTAGCAACTTTTTTAACCCAACACTACAAATCGACAGGCGGGATGGAAGTTATCAGTGTGGGTCGCATCCCAGCCTATTTTATTAATGACCTGCCGTCTTCAACCCCTAATCCAATAAATTGTCTCGCTGGCGAAAGTTCTCTTAGCTTTTCATATTAGTTCTCAAAATCATCTGTCTGCTTCTGATGTGGAACTGCAACGGCATTACATTACATTTCACACTACTCAGCACTTTAATGTGCAGAGTAGAGAACACAGCACCTTGAGCAACTAGACTATGTAAGGTGATAACAGCACAAGACATTAATACAAGACAGAAGGGCAGAAGAGAAATAACAACAGACAGAAAGAACGCATGACAACAGCACGCGGTAGGTTTCGAGACGGTCTCACATCTGTCTACTAACCACGTTCACTGATGCTTGATGACGGTGATCGATGGGAACCGAAGCTTTATCAGTGACTAGGCCGTTGCCCACTGCAACGACAACATACACTGCATCAAAAAATTGCACGTACATCAATCAAATTCAAATAAAATTATTACATTTAATGTACTTATAACCTAATCCACGTACCGATTGACTTTATTTTGACAAAAAATGATACATATGTAGATGTAAGTACAGTATTAATAAGTAACACAAATTTCGACCTTTCTTCTTATAACTTTTTTTTTTATAAACATATTTTTCTATAAGTATAAAAAAATTGCACGTACACCAAACAAATGTACGTACACTGTTGTTTTTTCTACAAAAATGAAATAACGGTTCTTTTCCAAGCCAAAAACTCGTACGATCATGAGATTGAATCTCCTACTCAGTCTGTTATGTTTAATTGATCTGGCTAAAAGTGTTTTTTTTTTGCGTTTTAAAAATTTTTTTTAGTTATGGAATCATCACATAAAAAAGTTCCTATTGAAATAAAAAAACAAATTGTGGATCTTAAAAAGGATGGAAAAAGTTATTCTGAAATATCATCCATTGTTAAGAGATCAAAATCAACTATTCAATGCGTGATAAAAAATTATGAAAAAAACAAAAGCTTCGAAATGGCCCGAGGAAGAGGTCGAAAAAAAATTTTAAATGACAAAATGGAACGCAAAATCGTACGAATGGTGAAGGTTGACCCAAAAATAAGTGCTCCTAAGATAGCTGCAGAAATCACAGTAAGTCATGGAATATCACTAAACCCACAAACAGTCCGGAACGTATTGCATTCAAAGGGTTATCAAGGACGTGCAATAAGAAAAAAGCCTTATATTTCGAAGACAAACGTGCAAAAGCGTTTGGACTATGCAAATGCGTATGTTTCGAAGCCGGATGATTTCTGGAAAAACGTGATATTCCTTGACGAGAGTAAGTTCAACATTTTTGGGTCGGATGGAAGAAGGTTTGTGTGGCGGCAACCAAACACGGCCTTGGAGACAAAAAATATGCAGCCAACAGTGAAACATGGAGGCGGAAATGTCATGGTCTGGGGAGCGATGGGGGCTAGCGGGGTGGGAAATTTAGTATTTGTTGAGTCAACGATGGATAAAATGGTTTATCTGCAAATACTTAAAGATAACTTAAAAGCCAGCGCTAATAAAATGGGCTTAAGCGAGGAATTTGCATTAGTACAAGACAACGACCCTAAGCATTCATCAAGGCTTGTGAAAGAATGGCTGTTGTATAATGTGAAATCGCAGTTGCCTCATCCTCCTCAATCCCCAGATCTAAACCCCATCGAACATTTTTGGGATTATTTGGAAAAGAAAATCCGACAATCGGAAATAAGAAACAAAAATCAACTGAAAGCCGTTTTAAATGAAGAATGGAACAAAATTCCACCGGAAGTGACTTTAAAACTAGTCCTGTCCATGCAAAACCGTTTAAAGAATGTTATTAAGGCAAAAGGTTACCATGCTAGGTACTAAACGAAGCAATTAACTAATAAACTTTAAAGTGTATGTGCAATTTTTTAATGTTAATTTTAGTTTCTTCCCTTTTTGTTATTGCTTTTTTATTCCTATGAAGTCTATGTAACTGAATTTTATTTTGTTTTTACTTCTATCATAATAAAGAAAATAATTAATGAAAAAATAAATATATAATAAGTATTTTTGATAAAGTATGTGCATTTTTTCACTAAACAGTCAGATGTACGTGCAATTTTTTGATGCAGTGTATATCAAGCTCATTAGATTCCTTGTCTTGTAGCTTTCAAGCTAGATATACCCCCCTTGTTATTATCTATGGTTGGCACTTGCATCTAGGAGACTGATCATCTTGATGTTATCACCAACCATCTCTTGTGGAACGATTACATACGCGATGTTGCCAAAAATGCCGCAAAATGTTTGGGTTTTCTAAGGTGATGCAAGAATTTTTTCTCTCACTCTGATCTGGCTGTTATCTATAAGACTTACAAAGCTTGAGTATAACACCCATATCTGGGCTGGTGCTCCTGCAACTTATTTAAGCCTCTTGGACAGTATTTAACGTAGAGCATTTTAATTGATTGATGATAATCCCTCATAGGATCATTAACGTCGCTCGAACATTATAGAAAAGATTCTTGTCCACCCTCTTTTACCGTCATTTTAACGGTTTAAAGAGCCAGCTACATTTCTCCTATTAAACAGTTCAACACCTCATCAGCATACCCTCGAGAACAGATTCGTTCATACTGTCAAGTACAGAGATTCTTTCTCTATCCGTACTACGCGAATGTGGAATGCCTTGCCACACTCTGTTTTTCCCAACAATTGCGATATTCAGGAATTCAATACCAATGTGCAATAACACCTTTCCTAGTACTCTACTCACACTGTTCGGCCCATCCTGCACTTTAGGTAAAATATTTATGCATATATTTTGAGTTCGAGTTCTTATTTTCATTGTGGCACTTCTTATAGCAAGCATTTATACATTACTCTTTGAATATTTTGCATAATGCAGAAATAAATGCAAGCATACCATTTCACTCCATAAACAAATCAACAAGATGGTGAGTTCAACAAATTTAATCCCTTTATTTTTCTTGGAAATTTTAAGTTTGTTTTGTAAAAATAGACAGCAATGAGTTGGATTGCTTGCAGTTTAAGCAAAATAAGACCCAAAATCTTTTTAAACGCATACCTAAAATCTAAAAAAAAATCTATAATCTCTGTCCTCTTTTGGAACTAGCAGAGTAAACTAAGGATATGGAAAATTATGCATGCTCTTAAAATTATTCTTCTAAATAATTCATATGAAACAAAAAATAAAATGGTTTAAGTTTCTAAACTTTTTTAAATAATAAACGAAATATTGTTGAGTCAGTTCTTGAGTTGTGTGTCTTGGGAAAAAATGAAAATTTCATAGAATGTAGGAAGGAAGGTATGCATAGATTTACCAAAGGATTAACTTTGACTTTGGCAAGGACATAAAAAATAAAATCAGTGCTTGGTGTTTGATGTAATATACATCAAATATAAAACTTTTTCCTAGTACGATCCTTTTGGATCGGGTTTCTCTTTTTTTTTTGAAAAAGATTAACATATCCATCATACGACACGAAAGGAGCATCATGTGCAATAAACTTTTTCAAGAGGATATAATACTGTTTGCTTAATGAATATTCAATGAGAAAGAAGTTTAGCAGGGTTAAACAGTTCATCTTTATGAATGATGCATTCCTGGATCCACCCCATGTTTTTGAACGAATACGAATTACTTAGACGACAAACGTAGGCGAGCAGCGCAGCGTGGCGACGAGAAAAACTTAAGTTTTATGAAAAACATTTTGCAAAATTAAATATTCAAGTCATTCTTGCTCGTTTTCCATCTCAAAATACTTTGACAAATGGTTTTTTTTCTCGTTTTCATTTTTCATTATTATTATTATCTGTTATTATTTTTATATGCTTTTGTTTACGTGAGATGAATATAGGAGGAAAAACAAAATGATTTTAGTTGTTTATGTTTCGAAAATATTGTTGGCAAATAATCCTTGTAATTTTTTAAAATACGATTAGTAATCGCCTTATTGGTCACGATTTTGATATGTTATGATTCGAGAGATAAATCATGTTGGCATCATAGGATGGGTAAACATCGATAATATTTAACATGGTCTTTGATTGATCTTTTATGAAGTATGTTTTTTATATTTTTGTTAAGTATTATATTTTTTAGTATGGGCGTCATAAAGGGAAGGAAGAACTGAAAGAACTATTGCAAGGCTTATTAATATGATAAAAGGTTTAAGGAAAACTAATGATACATATCAAAATGATATGATGATAAATATCAAAATGTGAGAAGAAACTGAATTGGTTAAACTGTTCTACATTTGAAGGTGGATATGCAATTAGAAATTAGATGCTTTATATATAGAGAAAAATGTTTGAGACCAATCGTAGCCATGGCAAAAATAAGAATTCCATTTGTTACTTCCAGATATGAAACTATCCAATACGACTTTTATTGAATATCATTTTCAATAAGAGCTTGACCGAATAAATAAAAATAAATTGGGTTGCGCAACAGTCCGTTTGAAAACTAGGACCTAGTGACTGACAACTCTCAACCATTCCTGTGTGCGAGTACTGTTGTCAGGTATGGATGGGACCTACAGTTTTAAGCCTATTCCGCGCGGCAAATTTGAGAAAGCACTTTTTCATGACAAGAATTAGTCTTGGAGAATTTGTTAATTCCTTGCAAGAGGCAGCACTCGTGAAAAAAGCTTTAGGTGGCATAGGCAGCGATCGAACCCAAGACCTCTCGCATGACAGTCCATCGCACTAACCATCTACTACTACTTTTACTGCTACTTTTTTGAATGCTTTAAAAAAAGCCGGGGTACGACCCACATTTATAACTTCCCATTCGTGCCCGTTTTTTGATAATTTTATTGATCTTACAAAACATATATACTGAATATCGGATAGTACCCCAACTGGAAATTTGGTTTGAACACTAGTGGAAAATTGTTGGGGGTAGCAAATGAGAGAGGTGGAAAGGTGTTTCCACTATGGCGCCTCTCATTTCATCTAGATGGCAGCGGAGGAATTTTCCAAGATGGAATCAACGGTGGCGTCTACAGTTCCAGTTAGGTTGAAGTACTTAGTGAGCAGCTTATATAGGGCTTCTACGACATGTTCAGAACCCAGGGCTGTAAGGTGCAGTCCTGCCCTTAGAGTTTAATCAAAGACCTGGTCTCTCAGGTTGAAGGTAGTCCGTCAAGGTGACTTAGTGAACACGTACAGAAAAACCAGCTGCAAAGCTCCAACAAGTCTCGGATACAGACGGAATTACTATTGACAACCCGCGCAAACGATTGAAACACTCCTATAATGCAAATATCAACGCGATCCAAGAGAATGGGCAAAACTAGGATACAAAATTGAGATCGCCTTCTACCGAGAAAACCAACAACTCTTTTTCCATCCAGCTTTGCTGTTGGAGCCAGACTAAAGCAACAAGTCCTTAGCTAAGGTTGCAACAACAACCGCCTCATGGCCATCCGCATCAAATCTAAAGCCCCAACAGAACAGAAAGTGTCCTAGCTAAGATTTAAAAATTGTCCTGAATGCCAAGCTGGAAAGAGATCACATCTTTGGTGAAATAATCAATTAAAACAGGCTCTACGACAACGCTTCCGATAACAGATGAAGGCTTGTCGATTTTTCTACATCCACAAAGGAACTTGGAATTTTCCAGATCAATCTACCGTCAACCAAATGGGAGATATCGCGATCGCTTCATGATGCTCATGGATGTCCGAACTTTCCGAGAAGCTTACATCGAATCAGGAGATGCGGAGGAAGATACAACGTCGAACGAGTAGAACCAGTGGCAAAATGCAGCCCCTGACGTGCTATGTTTCAAGCAGCTACCAACAAGAAACGACTGATAAGGAATCTTGGCAGGCAAACAACAGTCACGCGCAGCATAAAAGGACGAGAACTGCCCACGAGCTCTATGATCAGAAGAGGAAAGAGGAATACTGACTACTCATAAGGAAAAAGAGAGAGCATGGGAAGAGTGCGATCAGAGATGTTAAAAGGTTCAAAAGCAGCATTGAAGTTTAACAGTTTTATGAGCAGGTGAAACGAAATTCACAAGCTGAGGATGTGGAAGGACCACTTGTGTAGACTGTATAACGGCGACGACGAACCGAATTCCGTTGTCAGGCAGGATGATCCATTCAATGCAGATAACGAAAGCCAACAATCCCGCCTTCCCAACTTAGACGAAGTAAAGTAAATTGCCATATATAAACTGAAGTCTAACAAAGATGCTGCCAAGCTCTTCAAATCGGCTAGAGATAGTATGTCCGGTGAATGGAACCTCTATATTGTTTGTCTGATACACATTTCTTGTATATCGAATAAATAATCATTTCACAAGAGGTGACATGTGATACACATACCTGTAATATGAAAGTTGATTACTTTTCTGTATGCTTCGCATGGATAGTGGTTCGGGGTTAAGTTACTAAGTTACACTTTAACGACAGGAGACAGCATTGAGTTTTTACAGCGTTAAATTATACCTGGTTAATAATTCCCCTTTGGATAAGAATTTAATGAACTTAACATACGCTGTTATTGAATCTGATACGAAACAGTTAAATGGATAAGAAGACACATCTAAGATTATTTATATAAGGAAAAGTCAGAGAAAAAACGTAGTCCTGGGGAACGCCAGCTTTTATTTTATGAATTTCAGACACAAAAAGTAGTTTTTAATCCGAAGAAGAGATTCATCAATATGAAAAGTACGCATTTTTAATAATAGGTCTTGGTGACAAACTCTATCCTTACTTACTTACTTAAGGTGGCGCTACAGTCCGGGGCGGACCTGGGCCTCAACCAACAAGCGTCTCCAGCCAGCTCGGTCCCTAGCTAGCTGTCTCCAGTTTCGCACGCCAAGTTGGTTGAGGTCCTCACCCACCTGGGTGCGCCACCTGAGTCGCGGTCTTCCTCTACTGCGCCGTCCCTCGGGATTGGATTCGAATACCTTCCGAGCTGGAGCGTTGATGTCCATCCGCTCTACATGACCTAGCCATCTAAGCCGTTGGACTTTGATTCTGCTAACTAGGTCAGTGTCGCTGTACAGCCCGTACAGCTCGTCGTTGTATCTTCTCCTCCATTCTCCATCTATACGTACGGGACCAAAAATCGCCCGAAGAATTTTTCTCTCGAAGCATCCTAAGACGCTCTCATCTTTCTTTGACAGGGTCCAGGCCTCAGCGCCATAAATGAGAACCGGGATGATGAGTGTCTTATAGATGGTGATTTTACATGCTCGAGAGAGGACTTTACTTCTCAATTGCCTTCTAAGTCCAAAGAAGCAGCGATTTGCATGAGTTATTCTTCGTTTGATTTCAGCGCTGGTGTCGTTGTCTGTGTTTATAGCGGTGCCTAGGTAGACAAAGTCCTTAACTACCTCAAAGTTATAGCTGTCCATGGTGACGTTTTGTCCAAGACGTCGTCGTTCAGTGTCCTTTTTTGATGACAGCATATACTTGGTCTTGCCCTCATTGACCACTAAACCCATCTTCTTCGCTTCCGTCGCAATGCTCAAAAACGCTCCACTGACATCACGCTTTGATCTTCCAATTATGTCAATATCATCTGCGTATCCGAGTAATTGGATGGATGTTTGGAAGATTGTGCCTCTAGTGTTGACGGTTGAGTTTTGCACAATTCTTTCCAGAACGATGTTGAAGAAGTCGCATGACAGTGCATCGCCTTGTCTAAAACCTTTTTTGACATCAAATGCATCGGTAAGATCTTTTCCGACCTTGATAGAGCAGCGTGCATTCTCCATCGTCATTCTGAACAAACGGATAAGTTTGACAGGGATGCCAAAACTAGACATTGCTCGGTAGAGCTCTTCCCTATAGATGCTGTCATACGAGGCTTTAAAATCGATAAAGAGATGGTGGGTATCGATTTGAAGCTCCTGGGTTTTTTCCAAGATCTGCCGTAGTGTGAATATTTGGTCGATAGTGGACTTTCCTGGTCTGAAGCCACACTGATAAGGACCAATCAGGTTGTTGACGAATGGCTTCAGACGTTCACATAATACGGCAGAGAGGATCTTATACGCAATGTTAAGGAGACTGATGCCTCTGTAGTTGGCGCAGTTTAGAGGGTCTCCTTTTTTATGTATCGGGCACACTATGCTGAGATTCCACTCATCGGGCATGCTTTCTTCCGACCAAATTTTGCAGATGAGTTGGTGCATGCTCCCTACCAAGTCATCGCCTGCTGCTTTGAATAGTTCGGCGGTGATGCCGTCAGCTCCAGCAGCTTTGTTTGATTTAAGTTTAAATATAGCTATCTTCACTTCGTCAAGGTCGGGTAGGCGGAATTGTTGATCTGCGTCGCCGAGGTTGAGTGGTTCTATCTCCCTTACAGCGGAATTCGGTTCGTCATCGCCGTTATATAATTTGGAGAAGTGATCTTTCCATATTCTCAGCATCGACTGTGGTTCTACTACGATGTTCCCTTGATCGTCTTTACAGGCTTCGGTTCGTGGCTGGTACCCTTGGGAGGTTTTTTTTACCTTTTGGTAAAATTAACGAACCTCATTCCTGTTGTGACATCCCTCTATCTCCTCGATCGCGCGCTTCTCATGCTCTCTTTTTTTCCGTCTAAGAAGCCGGTGTTCCTCTCTCCTCTTCTGCTCGTAGAGCTCGCGAGCAGCTCTCGTCCTTTTGTGCAGCGCCGTTTTGTATGCCTCTTGTTTCGCTGCGTGAGCTTGCCGGCATTCGTCGTCAAACCAGGGGTTTCGCTGTGGTTGCCGTGTGAAACCTAGCACTTCAGAGGCGGCATCTCTGATGGCTGCAAGGCAATGTTGCCACTGGTTTTCAATGCTTATTGCAGGAAGCATAGGACTCCTTAGGAGGTTATTAGAGACTCGATCGGAAAAGGACATGGCAGTCTCTTGCGATTGTAGCCGTCTAACGTCGAATCTTCTCACAGTACTTCCTTGTTTTGGCTTGGATCGGGATATCCGTAGCCGTACCTTGGCTACAACGAGGTAGTGGTCCGAGTCAATGTTGGCCTCTCGGAATGTTCGGATATCCTGGATACTGGAGAAGTGTCGTGCGTCGATCGCAATGTGGTCAATCTGGTTGACGGTTGATTGATCAGGAGATTTCCATGTCCCCTTGTGGATATTAAGATGCGTGAACTGCGTACTAGCTACCAGAACGTCTCGCCCCGCAGCGAAATCGACCAGCCTGAATCCGTTGTCGGAGGTAGTGTCGTGCAGGCTGTATCTCCCGATTATGCCACCAAAGATGTCTTCTCTTCCTAGCTTGGCATTAAAATCTCCTAAGACAATTTTAATGTCATAGCCAGGGCACTGCTCATATGTCTTGTCCAAGAGCTCGAAGAACATATCTTTGGTGTCTTCATCTTTCTCCTCTGTTGGGGCATGCGCGCATATTAGGCTTATGTTGGCGAATTTAGCCTTGATGCGGATTGTCGTGATGCGCTCGCTCACACTGTTGAAACTCAAGACTTTTTGCCTGAGCCTAGTTCCAACAACAAATCCACACCCAAATAGACGCTGTCTTTGTTCTCGGTAGCAGTCGCCGTAGTAGATATCGCAGTCTTTTAGTTTGCGTTTGCCCGGTCCATCCCATCGCACTTCTTGGATTGCTGTAATATCTGCCTTGCAGCAGTTTAGGGCTTCCGCTAATTGTTCGGCTGCACGTGGTCTGTTAAGGGACCTAACATTCCACGTACATATCCGAAGTTCGTTGTCCTTATTTCGTTTGCGTGGGTTGTCAACAGTGAATCCGTCCGTATCCGAGGCTTGTTGTTGCTTCGAAACTATGATGTTTTTACGTGGCCAGGAAGTCACCCCGACGGCACAACCCCCAACCTGGAGGGCCAGATCCTTAGTATAACTCCAAGGAAGGGGAGCCGGATGAACCGCTCCTTATAGGCCTGGGCTCCGAATATGTCGAAGAAGCCCTATAAGGTGTTCACTAAGTAGTTCGACCTTACTGGAACTGTAGACGCCACCGTTGATTCTATCTCGAGAATTCGTCCGCTGCCGCCTGGATAAGGAGAGGTGCCTTAGTGGAAACACCTCTCCCCACCTCTCTCGTTTGCTGCCCCCAACAACTTTCCACTGGGGTTGGAACAGAATCTCCAGTTGAGGTACTAGGCACCCGATGTTCACCGCGGGGAGGTGAGAGTAGGAGTTGATAGACAGAGGTGGGTTTTGAGAAAAACCTGTGGACGCTTGTGTCCTCTTGAATGCACATGTCTACCATTTGAACATCGACAAACTCTATCCAATGGTTTTTAATTGTCTTTGTTACCTAATATTGCCTACAATCTGTTTGATTGAAAGCAGACCCTAACCAGAGGCTGTTGTTTCGTATCATTGCTTTTGTTTCTGTTTGTAGCAAAAAGATCCTTACTTAATTACAGATTGCCTTTACTTTTTTTGCTTAGAAATATCAAGTTCTATAATTCGATTTTAATTAAAGTATACAAGTTAATTTCAAACTAATACCATTTTTTGAATACGCGTTTTAAATATATATTTGAAAAATATAGAAGGATTGCTTGAGATCATTAAGTTTTCAAAGGAATTTTTCGGCTTTCAATCTAGAATTCAAACTGCGGTACTAAACATTTTTTAGTAGATAAACCGCAAGCGCAATATAACCTTAATTTCACCAGAACACAACACCACTAACAAAAAAAGCTCTATAAACACAACAATGGAAGTAGGAAATTTATTTGTTGCCGATCTAAAAATCCTTCTTAATTGAACACTGGATGATAAGGTTAATTATCTAGTTGCAAAAAATGATTTATTATCACTTTCAAACTTCTTCCATGAAAGCACTTAACACCCAACTGACTTAACAACTTACCGTCATGTCAGAGAGATGTGAATCTCAAGATAAACTCAATTGAAAATACTGTCTCGCAAAGCAAACGAAAAATTTATTGCGGTTCACCTCCCTTTAGGACCAGAAAACATAATGCAATCAAATTCGCTAAACAGACTTGCGATGTGCTTCTGATAATAAAAGAAGGTGAAGAACTGCAAGTTAAAAGTAGCCGGCAAATAAAAAACAACAACACTCAACAAGGACTGTCATCATGGAACTTACTACAGCGGAGGACTCCGAAAAAATGATCGCGGCCGCGCACAAACTAAAATGCTCTGGAATAAGTATATTTCGCGAGCAATCACTAATATTCAGGAAAAATCGACAATCTTTAGTTTCTACTAAAAACAAACTGTTGCAAATTAACCTGAAAGTGAAAATTTTAATCAAAGGAGATAGAAAAATGCAAATTAACAACCACTTCTTTGTTTAAAAAGTTTCACGAGGTTTGATTGTCAAAACAGCAGCCGATATGACATTTGTAGCAGAAGTTTTTGGTGACAGGTGCAAATAAACCGACTTTGCTTATTTTGTGAGACTTGGGGTCTGCAAATAAATGTACAAAAAACAAAAATTATGATTTTTGAAGGAAGGCAAACAAGAAGACACTCTGATGAAAAGTGGTCGCTCAATAACACCGTTATCGAAATAGTCCATAAATTTAAATACTTGGGTGTTTTTCTTAATAACAATTTAGATTTCGCTAAACATAATAAAATAACAAATAAAGAAGCCAAGTTGGCACTAAATTTGATGTGGCCTAAGTTCTTCTTCAACTCCAACACTGATCTGGTATCTAAATATAAAGTCTTTGATGCAACAATAAATCCATGTTTGTGCTATGGTGCACAAGTTTTCGGTTTTTTGAATCTAGATGTTTTCTAGAGCCTGCAAAGGCACTTCTTTAAGCGCTTGTTCGTTGGCCTAACTCAACTCCAAATTACGCCATTTACGTAGTCATGCATCACCCCTATTTATATAAAAAATTCAAAGGCTAATGCAGATTTTATTGTTCAGGTGATGAAAAGAAGTGAACTGTGCCTTCACAAAATAATTCTGAAAAAATTGCTGCAATCGAATGCATCTCCGTTTAAAGACTGGAACCAAATCGCAATAGCAACAGAATCTTCCCTCAACCTTTCGGAAACCAATGTTGACGACTGGCAAGCGCATTTCGCAGGTGTTATTGCTATGTTTGACAAAAAGTTGTATGTAGAAAATCTTTTTAGTGCAACTTCCTCAGCATCTAGAAACGTTTATAGAAACTTAAATCATCAATTGAATTCAGACATGAACTACTTCCGAAATGATTACTCAGTTGCTCAGATAAGTATCATCTTTAAAGCCAGAATACAAATCTTAAACCTAAACTTTATACCTCACCGAAGTGATTGGCCGCATCTATGTGATCTGTGCAACAGAAGAGAAATCGAAGATATCTAAAATTTTTTAGCTATTTGCCAAATTTTATAAGAAATTCGTAGATTACACTATCGGAAAAGTATTTTAACAATGCAAGAATTTTACGAAATCTTAAATGGAGCACTAGATTGGCTAAACGTATTCAAATTTTGTCAACAAGCTACCGGAACAGTTTCACTTATTAAATTAATTTTAAGTCTATCTCATTTTATGTTGCAAATCATACAAAATTTTATTTTTTGCGTTTCAAATCACGTAAAAATTGTTCGAATTATTCTAATATTTGTATTTGAAAAATTTTACATTTTCTTTTTAGTTTATATATTTTTTTATCACTTATAAAATGTTAATTCAGTAAGACGGCAGTCAATGCCATGTCCTTATTCTTAGGAAATTATATTGTAAAATCTTTTTGGAAAAAAAGAATTTATCTATCTATAATCATACTTTCTTCAAAACGATGTTAAGATTCGTTTCACTGTTCGGTGAGATAAACCGTGACGTCACCAGTAGCTCTATTGTAACGAAAGCCATACGAACGGTCATTAAGAAGCCTTTGTTCTTCAAGATTCACGAATAAGACCCAGCACATCACTTTTGCATTAATTCAAAAATATTTAATATTTCAGTAATTTCTTTTTTCTATTTTCCCAACAATAAATAGTCTTTGAACTTTCCTTCAAAACATTAAAATGGAGGGATTGATAATATCACCAGGTTATTATTTTTATGCTTGTTGGTACTTATATAGTTGGGCCATTATTTAGATAAGTCATCCATCTTACAGGCTTCGCATCTGCGGTTCTTGGATGAACAATGAGGGATATCGTCATCGAATTCTTATTTAATGGAAGTACTTGTACTTGTGTTATCACTTCCGCTTACTTTGACAATATCTAAATCACAATTTATTTCCGTTTGATGAGTAATTTTGATGTTATGCAGCATGGCGTCATTCCTCGAATCTCTTTTTCCTTTTTTTTCACAAACAACACCTTCAAAATTTTCCATTTGTGTATTTATGTATGAAATTAAGTGTTAACATAGACCACTTGATAGCAGAAGATAACATAATGTTAATATGGGTTAAGCTCTGCAGGTCAGCATTATTTTAAAATAAAATGTCTCTAAAAAACATTTAAGCACATGCGGTCTAAAATCTTCCCCTTTTCGTTTAAAATAAGGACTTTGCTGGGTATCGGAGAAAATTGTTTATTTAAGATTGAAGAATTTAATAATATTTGTATCGTTCACTCGTAGCTCAGTTCATTATTGTGACGTTAACCAACGTAGTATGAATTTTGTTGACATTTTTAATCAGCTGTGGCGCCACGCCAGTAAATATCTTGTCAACTCTTCTATTATGACGTACTGTCTAGACTATGTGTCTTTATGTATTTTATTTTATGGATTTTTTCACATATTTACTTGCTTATAGAATGTTAACCACTATCCCTGCAAAAAGAAAATACATTGGTGTTCCTTCAAATAATATTCCTCTGTGACGGAAATGTTCATGTCACATGTAACGATTATAGGTTTAGATAGAGAATTGGGAAGTCAGCTCCGATGCGGTTATAGTCAGTCGTTGACAATAATTAATATAAAGTTTAAGCAAGATTTCTTTTAACTGACCAAGACCAACCCACTTTAAATACTTGGTCTAATAAAAAGTTTCATAAACTGCACTAAACTTCATATGGTTTGTGTGTTAAACGAATAAGTTTTATTGAAATTCTTCATTTCTTATATGGACCGACGAAAAAGAGTTTCTATCATCATTTTGAATATCAGACTTAAATAAATTAAAATTGAGAACTAGGGACTTACAACTCTCAACCATTTTTGTAAGCGAGATAGAGGGGACCTACAGTTTTAAGCCGAATCCGAACAGCTGATTTGAAAAAGCACTTCCACGGGTATTACAATTTCAGATTTAACTTTCCAAAAAATTAACAATTCAAATTCTTAAGCTCATAAAGTACAATTATGTAGCATGTAGACCAATTAAATTCTCTTCTCTCCTCATCCGTCAACTTATGAAATCCGAAAAAAACATTCTTTCACATGACATAACTTTCCTACGTCCACATGTTTTAAGAGTTAAATTTCAAGGCATTTAAATCCTGCATATTTCTGTTTGAGGTTCATCTACCTACACATGGTTAAGTAAAAAAATGTTTTCACAAGTTTACAACAAGAGGTGTGAACGTGGAATTTGTTGGACACTCATTCCAGTGATGTGTTTTTTTTTTAACACAGAATAAGAACAGTGTACCAGGCGTTACATTTATGTTACATACTCCTAGGTTTATGTTGTTCTAGCAATGTCCTCTTTTACAGAACTGAAATGTGTGGTCCATTGAAGTGAAAATAAAATGAGTGATGGGATTTTTTATGTGATTGCCTCCAATGATTGTTTGTTTTATAAGTAACGCAAAGAACGTATAACATTCGTATCGATGGATACTCAAATCCAGATATCTGCCACATGGAACAGACATATTTATTTGGGGCCAAATACTATAATAGCTCTCACAATAAAACGCATCATTGACAAATTTTATTGCCAATTTTGCGAAATTCAAATGTGATCGTTGTTTTTGATGGTAAATTAAAGCCTTTGACTTAAATTATCTATTAATTTAGTTAAACAGTTTTTTTTGACAATAATTCATATTCAAATTATGTAATTGATATGTTGATTTATGAAATAATAATTTATAATTGCAGAGATAAAAACTGTTTCATGCGAAACATACACTAATTCATTTTCGTTGGAAATGATAATAATAATTTATGAGTTTTGATTTTGAATCAAAATAATTATTAGTGAATGCGGATAGTAGCTGCAAAGTGAATGTAAGGCTTATCTGTTTATTACGAACTATGAAATGGAATTCCGTTCTCTAGACACCATCCCTTTTTGAATATCTCCCAATTGATGTTACTTTTTTGATTTCGTGATATAAAAAGAGGAAGGGATGCAACCCACATTTATATTTTGTAACTCGTGCACTTCTGTTGATTTTTTGTATTGGATACAAAAAAAATTTAAGTTAATGGCGAAAAATTTTAAAGTATTGAATCAAATGTTAAAGCAGGTTAAACGGAAACCCTTATGACATCTGTGCAGTTAATCTTATAGGCAAAGACACTCCATATAAAGCCCGGAATCTTTCGTGCGTTTGAACCTTCAACACCCATTTTTTTAGATTGTTGTACAGGTGTTTTAAACAGGGGCGCTGCAAAAGCGACAGTCACAGTAAATGACGCCATATTTCTTACCGCTCTTTCGACATTGTCTTCACTAAAGTTTTTCATTTCATGATGAAAACTTATACGAGCCAACAACGAGTCGAAATTATTAAAATTTACTCCCGAAATTCGGAGTCAGTAGTCTCAACGTTAAGAGTGCTACGATCAATTTATGGTCGTCATAATTATCCTAGCAGATCAACAATTGAGTGTCTAGTGGAAAATTTGGCATGACTGAGGTTCTATGCCTTCTCTTCAGTTGTTGCTGGCTTATCGGCCAATTGACATCGCCACCAAGTTAGATAACAGGGCTATTGAATTTGTCACGCAAAAAAACCCTTGTTTCTTTAGCTGTGTGGCAACCACATGTTTCCACATCGATATTTTTCACTTCGGGCCATACAAAGTTCGCTATAAACTCACGATAGTGAACAAACAGTTCATCTTTGTGGCTGGTTGTTCGCTATCACTCTTGGACTATCATTTAACCAAATGCGGAAATTCTAGTTGTTGTAGAATATACTGAAATGAAAATTTGTATCATGAATAAAGATCGTCCACTGTTGCCAATTCTAGCCATCTTTCTGACCATTGACGACGCGCCGCTTGAAATGGTCAAGAGTTTCTTGAGTCAATTATTGCACTTTTTTAGCGTGTAAAGTCTTTGTGCGTAATGTTATGAGCGAGAGAGGTGCAATAGTTTGGCAAACCAAGAAGTAAAAGTAAACGGCCCTTCGCCACATTATCGAGTCGCCAACAGCAGCAAATATTTTCTGAAGCACGAGCTGTAAGAGTAGGCATTGCTGTTTTCACAACCTTGACTCTAACAAACCCGGTATGCTCATCCTTAGACCCTTCCTCTATCATAACTAACACACAAAAGGCATCCACGTAATGACCTTTGTTAAATTTCCAGCGTCAAAACTTGCTCTCGTCAATTTGGGCTGCTCATCTTGTGATAATATAAAGCTATGTAAATATATATATGTGTAACCACCACTTGTATACCTGTATAATCAAATACTCTCAATAAACAGTCAGTCATCAACTCACTCTCTTCTTTACATGACAGTCTAGGGTCGCAAATTTTGCTGCTCACTTGTCCATCTAAGGAGAAGTTGACAATGACTTCACGATGCTAGTATTGGCGGACAGTATCATAAAAACAAAAATAAATAATGTGCGAGTATTGTTTTCAGGGATAAAGGGGACACTACAGTTTCAAACCTTAAGGATTTTCAGAACCCCAAATACGACAATTTTGTTTTTTAACATACTCATGAAGTAAGTAATTTTCCTCGTCGCTGAAGAAAAGTTTGTTCGAAAAATCCCTGTTCACCGCCAGTTGTTGAAGCAGCCATTCGACATATCAACAAAGACGACGTTGTGAATGATTAGCTATCTTCAGTTGTTGTGTTTTATGCGTTGAGCGATAGTTAATCGATCCATTTTCGTAAATGTCAGACTTTCAACTGAAAAAGAAAATTGGTTTAACAACTTCGTTTGACAGATGTCAAACTTAAGCCCTATACTTTTACCTTTAAAATAATTTTATGCATCAAAGAATTTTTGTAAAGTCTGGTAAAATGTTTAGAAAAATCTAAGTAAGAAGTTATTTGACAAAAAATAAAGATCAAACAACAAACAAACTGCTTAATATTAGACTCATTTTTTTTTTCATTAGTACCAACTAAATTATTGTTGTTTTTAAATTAGTTTTATCTTATAAAAAATAAAATATTTTGTAAAAAAAATGCAACAGATAACTATATTTTTATAAAAAATAAAAATCTACCAAAATACTTCGCTTCAGTGTGGGCCACATCCTCTAGTCTCTTTTTTATCTTTAATTTTGTCAAGCTATGAATTGAATGAGTTTAAAACGATGGTAATTTGGTATCGAACCCCTTAATAAAAAGGCATTCCTATGTCAAGTGTTCTATGATTCCACAACGTACTAAAAAATCCTAACCTTTTGTATTTGAGTACAAATCGATACCCTAAATAGATACTATTCCTCTAGACTTGGGTTAAAATGGATTTACATACACATGCATAAATTGTTATGGATGTTTTTATGACTTAGCAATGTAGCTACTCAAGTCAATTTAGGAGATATTTAAAAAACGAAAAAGTACTTTACCAACTTAAAAAAAAAACATCTGAATAAAAGAAAACTCAAGGTACCATGCAGCTTCAATAAGAAGCAAACCCTTCACCACAGGCAACCTGGAACTTCTATTAAGTATAAGCTGGTAACGAAAAAGTCTCATACGATGTCTCAGTTCCATATAGAAAATTCGCAAATACCAAATTCAAAGGTTCCTTGTAAATCGACATAAAACGAATAAAGATACATATTTTGACAATTTATTTAGGTTTCAAATTGTCGTTCTTTTTCCTATCTGATTTATATCTGAGGTTGAAAGGTAAAGATAAAGACATCCATATGCGAAGTCTAAACTCAATTTAATTCATGGAAAGGGTGTTATTTTATTCCCTTTTGTAGACGAGATATCAAACCTTTAAAAAGCAAATAAAGACCTAAACAAGTATTAAAATGTAGCCTTTTGCTTTTAAAAAGCTTTATTTTAAATGTATTATTGTTTTAACGGGTTTAGCATCAAAAGTAAATTGATGTTTGTATGACAATTTTGTTAAACAGAAAAGGGTTTCCAAGCAATTATAGAGCGAAAGTAATTGTTTGTTCATATACGTTGCCACCTAATATTGAATTGAAAATTCAAAAACCAAAGGTTATTAAAACCTTTGTGTAAAGGTCGTTTTTTGCTGTTGTAAAATAAACACTTGGGAAAGTGTTTCTAATTGAAAGACATATGGACCAGGGAAAAATAAATTCAAGTTTTTAGAGTTTTTGTAAATATTGTCACCTTTATTTGGTATTTTTTTTTTCTTTGTTAGGGATTTTTCTTAAAAACTTTTAAGGCAGATAAGTTCGTTTTTGACTTTTGAAAGTTTTGAATTTGTGTTTTTATCAATCTTGAAAGACATGAAGGTTTGTTTATATAAAAAATCTAAAATTTTTACAGGGACGCATCCGAATTCCCTGCCTGGGTGCCAATTAAGTTTAAATTAGAATTCCACTAAATTATATCCTAAAGAATATGTAGAATCGAATAACAATTTGATTATATTTGTCAAAATGTGCAGTCATTATAATTGGATCAATTAAAATGTTTTGCAAGCTTTCAATCTATTGTGGAATGGGGTGAATCCGATCCCAGATTCAATTACACTGTCTTTGCCTCCTCACACATTTCGGGGAATCATGAATACCATAATCCTAAATCTCCAAAGCTCCCGTAATTCCATGATACACTCGTACCCGTTATTGTACATATATCAAACTATCCATAACTGTGCACTGGTTTTGGGATGTTGGGAATTAAGTTTAGGTACCCATATAGGTACTCGTACCAATCCTGGGTTTGTAATTTGTACTTCACGTACGTGTAAAATAAATCAAATCGCTTGAAATGTTAAATTCGTATGGGTTTTGTGTTTCAGGCAGTCAAGTGCCGCAAGAGCAGGTATTTTAGAAATCACTTTTATACTGCAGGATTTACTAGCTATATATGACACACACAGTAAGAGGATTAAGGCTATGTTAAGTTATCACTATATACTTGAGGAACAATCTACACAATTATACTTTAAGTGGGAAAATAAACCTCTAACCTAATATTATGGAAAGCCGCTTAGAGTTTTAGTAAGGGAATGTCACAATCGACTTTAAACGTTGTTTTTCAGGAAGAAAAAAGAAGGATCCAATTTACAAACATGGGGGGTTCCTTATTTGTATAAAGATTACATAAAGAAAATAACTGAACAAAATTATTTTGTTTACAAAGAGTCTTGAATACGACCCAAAATGATAAAAAAAATCCATAGGTGTCCTTAAAAAAAACAGTTTGTAATTTAAGAAACTTCAAAAAGTTTGGATTTTTATAATGGACAAATTAACTAAATGTTAAAAACAATATGCCAAAGTCTTTAACACCCTAAAGGGCTTAAAAATAGCCTCCGAACAGGTAAAGTGAAAGCAAACACATTTAAACGGACCTAGTAATTGCTGAAATGCACAAAAATTACAAAGGTAAAACCTCGGGTAAAAAAAGAAAGTTTGCATTACCACCAATGCACATAAAGCATATTTCTTCACAAAAAATGAAGTGATACAAGTACTTGCAATTTCGGTAAAATTCAAGCCTATACGATTATAAATTAGTCTTTAGGTTTTTAACCAGAAGAGTAAAATTCTTTATAATCCAGCTGTTGAAAGAAATTTGCTTAGTAGTTGCTATTTGGATAAAGCAAATTGCTTAAAGTTAAGTAGCTATCCTGTGATTTTAAATTTATCTAAATGATCGTAGTACGCCTGGCATGATGGTTAGTTCGTTGGACTGTCATACTAGGGGTCTTGGCTCAAGGATAAACCGATTGGCATTCTTGAAAGTGTGAGTATTATGAGTGAATTGTTTAAGGGGGGGGTGGGGATGCAACTGGCTAATTAGACAGAACATTATTTGTATATATATAATATATGTAAAACAACGAAAGGTATGAAATATTATGGCAGTGTTCGCGTGATGTAAATGTTTCGGTTATACTTTTATCTCTTATCATCATTTTCAAAGCTCTTTTTTTGGATCCTCTCTAAAAGACTTAAACTTGTTTTTAGGGGAAGCTATGTGAATTATATTCAAGTTTTGGACGAATTAGAGCTTTGTTAATGTTTTTTGAAGCATTAAATTCTACACTTTTTTTGATTCCCTTTTGGACATTCCTGTTTAAAATCGGAATTTAATGAGTGTATCATACGCTGCCGTTAAAGTTCCATATACGAAGGACAAGGATGTGATTTTAGAAACGAACATGAAAATCTGAGGGTACAGCAAAACAGTTTAATGGATTAGGAGTGTTGGACAAAAATATGCGGAAGAGTGTCGAAAGGAAAATGGAGCCCTCGGATACACCAGCATGATGAGTTTCGGATTCAAAATCATCCAGTAGAACTTGTATTGAATAGTTCGAAAGGTAGATTCTAATCGAAAGAAGAAAAGATTCATCAATACCAAATGCACGCATTTTCGATAAGAGAGCTTTGTGCCAAACTCTATCAAGGGCTTTTTTAAAAATCAAGTGCAATCATCTTACTTTCTCCCAAAGGATGTAAAAATGTGTTCCATTGTTTGGTAAGTTAAACCATGAGATATCTAGTGGAGCTGTTGCTACAAAACCATACTGCTGGTCATTAAGAAGCTGATGATTAATCAGCGTGTCCATGACTTTGGAAGAAGAAGAATATTTGATGAAATAGTATTATTTTGAAATATGTTTTTTAACTAGAGCTTTAGTGGAAATAGTGAAAATTTGTATTCCTTATGTAAACAAATACAGATTGGATTTTTCGTAGAACAATATCTTTACAACTCAGCACCGAATAAAATTAATTTGAAGTCAATACCCTCAATTATTCACTTTTTACTAGGTTTTTTAATGGTTTTATTTTTCGTAAAAAAAATTATTCGATTATTCTCCAAATTTTACTGAAAAATTTTGTATTAGCTGAAAATTGTTTAAAGTCAATATCTTAAATTTTCGAAAACACATTAAACTAAAAAATTAATTTTCACCTATTTTTTGTATTTTGGTTTAGGATTTATTTTTTGTTAATAGATGTCAAAATCGTTATTCTTCGTTCCAAAAATTATTTTGGAGATCATTTTTTTTCAGGTTTTTGTATTATAAAAAACCTTAATTATTTTTTTTCGAGATGAAACGTCACAATATGTTGTACACAATTTAGTTCAAGTCGCTAGCGTTATTGGTTCGTGAGATATTTTGAGTCAACAATTTTTTGAAAGTCAGTTCTTTAACTTTTTGTTTTCTTATGGTGTTTCATAGAAATTAACTGCAATCAATTTGAATTTATAAATTGAAAATATTGAAATTTGTCAACATTTCAAGTTCTCTAGAATCCAAATCAATGTTTCTAGAGACACTTCTTTGTTTATGTGTCTTCGGTCATCTCACGAATCAGCGGAGTCCTGAACGGATTTTCATTTTATTTTTTGTAATTTTTCTTTAAACAGCAATTCTAAGAAAAGTGAAAATTTAGTTCATCCCAAATAACTTGCAAACCAACTATAGTATATTCCAACTCCAAAATAATTGTATACGCCGTAAAATATATGGTTTCCAATATTTGTTTTTCTTTTTTCTAACAAAAAATCCAATACACATCTTTGTTATAAGAAATAAAAACCAAGAAAGGATGATGATTTAAAAAAAAAATATCCAGTTCACAATTCTTTTTATTGAGAAAAAAATTAAAAAGGAATAAGTACATACAAATTGATACAAAATTAAATTTGATTGAAATACCTCTACCGAAAAAAGACAAACAAAGTAAACAAAATATGATGGTAGCATTTATTTTGATATCTTTAAAAATGTATAAGTTAAAGCAATGCTCGAAATTTAGCTAACAAAAAAATAATTTTTTTTTTACATGGATCAATTGTAAGTTATTAGTGTGTAAAAGCGACTTAATATTTGTCTTCAGCACATTTTTCTATCACTTAACGGAGATTTTCATACAACAAAAATGAAAGATTCCTGTTTTTTTTTTTAAATGTTAAGCTCAAAATTTTGGAGAAGCTTAAAATCCGAGAAGGTTTTTAAATCATGCTTTAAATAAAAATGACCTCTTTAAATAAGAAAATTATTATTTTTATTAGCTTTTAATATAAACCACTCCAAAGAGTTACGCAGCGTAACAACATAACAAGAAGGATTAAGAAAAAAGCAGAAGTTTAGTTTTGCATAAACGTCCACTTCAACATAACCAACTTTTAAATTACCCATGGGTATGAGCAGGGCATGGAATTTTTTTCATAATTAAAACAAAAAAATATCCAAGGCACAATGCAGTCCAGATTCTTATCACTACTCAGCGGCAGCAGCCCAGAAGGACATTAACATTCGTATAGTATATCCAAGTCGAGCTTTAATCTGTTTTTTCCTCTGACTTCCTTTTAACTGAAATTGAAGTAACAAAGAGATTCTTTTTTGTTTTTATGTTAAAAATTGAATTTCATTTTCATTGTGGTAGCATATGTAATACGCTTGATAAGTATAAATGGAAATTAAAATATGAAGTTCATTATAAACGTGGATGAATATACGTTTGACATTTTCAAGTAGGTTCATATTTCAGTTGTCCAAAATTAAAATAATAAGCACTGTTAATTGTACTTGATGCCGGTAATTTCAATTAGTCATGTACCAGTATTTTGAATGTTATCGGGTATTTTTTTTTTGAGTGATTCCTTTCGCGTTCTTTATTTTTAATTAATAAAAGTGTGCTTGAGATATCATCGACGTTTTGGATTCGTTTGAAGCGTTTATTGATGACATTATGTAAGGCCGCTAGTGGAACTGTGGTCAGGATCCATTTTTGTTATTTTCATTGAAGCAGAAATTACAAAAACTTGTATTTTTTTTTAGGTTGGTCTTAAGTAGACAAAGTCCTGTAATTATAAAATGAAGATACATATA
Source organism: Eupeodes corollae (assembly GCF_945859685.1). Classification (NCBI taxonomy): domain Eukaryota; kingdom Metazoa; phylum Arthropoda; class Insecta; order Diptera; family Syrphidae; genus Eupeodes; species Eupeodes corollae. Next base: position 92,932,491 of record NC_079147.1, read on the forward strand.
TTTAAATTTATTATTCTAAAAATTATAAATATTTGTATTTTAGACAGTTTGTGATGCAAAATTGTAGACATTGTTGCACGATCCATGCATGAAGCACGCATATGCATGAAGCACACATGCAGGACACCTGAAGCACACTTTACGGAGTTGTTCTTGGAGCAAGGGCGGATCTAGACTTTTCATAAGGGGGGGGGGGGTCACACACTTAGATGAGTTTTTACTCACCGCTTAAAAATGTTCTTTAATGTTTTGTAAAGGATGATAACAAAATTTAACAATTGCTACAATCACAACTTTAGTTATCAAATTATTTAGAACACTGTTGTCCAGCAAGGTATGGTTTAACTATTTAATTTGGATGACTCATATGAAAGCATTCCAAGATTCCAAGAGTTTTCTAAAAATGCCATATTTAAGAGCTAAAATACAATAGTTTAGAGGGTTTTTGGTGCATTTCGCGCAGAAATGTAAGAAATTGGTTTGAAACGTTGCTTTTTTCCAAAAACCAAAATACGCTTTTCTTGTTTTCATTTCTATTAATGCGAAGAACGCTGCAAAAACTAAAAATCCAGAAAATGAGAGTGTATTTGATATGTAAAAATTTGGGGCTTTTTTTGACGTAGTTGTTTCGAACTCCATTTCCTTGAGTCCTTCAAACTTTATAATAAAAAAGAAATATCACAAAAAATATTTTATATTAGGAGTTTTATTTACGTTTATTCCTGACACAAAATTACTCGCACACAGGAATGGTTGAAAGTTGTAAGTCCATAGACCTAAAAGGACTGTTGCGCCTCCTAATTTATTTAATAAGATTATTATTATTATTATTATTATTATTATTATTATTATTATTATTATTATTATTATTATTATTATTATTATTATTATTATTATTATTATTATTATTATTATTATTATTATTATTATTATTATTATTATTATTATTATTATTATTATTATTATTATTATTATTATTATTATTATTATTATTATTATTATTATTATTATTATTATTATTATTATTATTATTATTATTATTATTATTATTATTATTATTATTATTATTATTATTATTATTATTATTATTATTATTATTATTATTATTATTATTATTATTATTATTATTATTATTATTATTATTATTATTATTATTATTATTATTATTATTATTATTATTATTATTATTATTATTATTATTATTATTATTATTATTATTATTATTATTATTATTATTATTATTATTATTATTATTATTATTATTATTATTATTATTATTATTATTATTATTATTATTATTATTATTATTATTATTATTATTATTATTATTATTATTATTATTATTATTATTATTATTATTATTATTATTATTATTATTATTATTATTATTATTATTATTATTATTATTATTATTATTATTATTATTATTATTATTATTATTATTATTATTATTATTATTATTATTATTATTATTATTATTATTATTATTATTATTATTATTATTATTATTATTATTATTATTATTATTATTATTATTATTATTATTATTATTATTATTATTATTATTATTATTATTATTATTATTATTATTATTATTATTATTATTATTATTATTATTATTATTATTATTATTATTATTAAAAGCTTTATTCACTCATTGATACTTTAAAATTTACAATAATTTTATAGTTATCATTTGATTGAATATATTTACATTACATTTAAACAAGTATGTGTACGTAAAATCAATTAATTTACAAGAAACAAATAATTCAATCAAGGTTTAAAACTAATTTAAATATATACAGTCGTTGGCAAAATTATTTGCCCAACATAAAATTTACACAGCATCTCTTCATTTGAGCTTTATAACTTTAAAAATAATAAATATATTGTCAATATTTATTTTTATTAATAATGAATACATATTCTCACAACGGTACATAAAATAACAAAACTGAACTTCTAACGGTTCATTTTAAAAACATAAAAATCAAAGTGGCAAAATTACTTGCACATTATATTACACCGGCGAAATTACTTGCACTAGTGCAATGAACTGCTTAGACTGTCTAACGGTAGTTTTTTTACTCGACTAATCAAAGGTAAACGGTGCAATTAGTTATTTTTTGTAGTTTGTTGTGGTGTTTTCGTCGGGCAGGTTGTTCAAATGGCTAAAACGAATGAAATTTCAACAGAAAAGCGCGAGTTACGAACCCCATTCCCATGCAACATCAGCAACATCAGCAACAACAGGGAATAATGCTTACACAACAAGTCACTGACCGACGATACTAATTATTATTATTATTAGGTCAACACAATTGTTAAAGTTAACAGGAATTCGAAAGCATAACGCTTAATCAGCGTCTAGTTCATTTCCTTTCGAATTCCTGGAATCAGAACAAGCAATAGAATAAGTTTCGTGTAAAGTTATTGAAAATAAAAGATTATTGTCATTTTGAATTTCAACCCAATAAGTTGTTTTTTTTTACCCAAGCGCACGCCGCGACTTATAACTCGCGCGGCTATTGTCTCTGACTTCCAATCTGGTGTTTCGGCAGCAAAAATTTCGGCCAAATATCGCTGCGCCCGGAGGACAGTTTATTACGTAATAGATAAACAAAAAACTCATGGTAGTGTAAAAAATCTTGCTGGTAGAGGAAGAAAAAGGGCTACGACCAAGAGGGAAGACACAAAAATTATCCGTTCCTTTTAAAGTAACCCCTGTGCAAAAGTTCAAAATGTGCTTAGTAATTTGAACAAAGATCGTGGAAACGCTATTAGTGAGAGGACGATACGACGCACGTAGGCTGAAAGAGAATAATATTAACACCTATAAGTCATTCAAAAAAAGCCCCATTTATCAAGAAAAAATAAAATCCTCAGACTAGAATTCGCTAAAGAGCATATTAATAAACCGCCGGCTTTTTGGAGAAGTGTACTTTGGACTGATGAAACTGCTTGTTCGTTGGATGGTAACTATGGCCGGAAATTTTATTACTGCGATCGTCAATCAAAAAACGACCCGTTACACAACCCACAAGGCATTGCAAAGGAGATAAAATAATGATATGGGGATGCATATCATATTGTGGCGTGGGACCAATTGTTAGATGCTCCAACCCTATAACAAAGTCGCATTATTTGGAAATACTAAATGATGTTGCACTAGTGGCAGGGTCAATATTCATCGGGAGTAATTTCATCCTTCAACAAGATAATGCTCCCATACATACGGCCCGGATAGTAAAAACTTTTTTATCTGAGGTAGACCAAGAAGTTTTAAAATGGCCCCCGCAGAGCCCTGACCTAAATGTCATTGAAAATGTTTGGCATATTGTGATGTTATACTCTTTGCATTTTTCTATTATTTGATTAACGGTTTGTAGATGATCTACTGTCGAAAAACCTTATCTAAAACCGGCTTGTTCAAAAGTTTGATTTAAATTAAGAGAGGTTTTCATTCTCTCAAATAAACATTTCGCAAAAACCTTGTATATCGATGATATTATACTTATCGGGCGATAATTGTTGATATCGTCCTTGTTCCCTTTTTTATGTATGAGAATTATTTCCGAAAATAGTAGTCAACCAGTTGGTCAATGAAAAGTTGCCGAACTTTAGTTATTCAGCTAATATCCCATCGTTTCCTTCGGTTTTTCATTCTTAAAACTATTTATTGCTCGCTCTATTTGACTTTTAAGAAATAGTGGAAAATCTTCTTCCTGGTTTTGCAGCTCTAGAAATATATCATCAGTGTCTACTATGCGTGTTTTGTATAGATCAAAGTAGAAGTTTGTAGCTATTTGGTTAATATTCTTCCTTTCGTGAATTCTTTTATCATTATCCGCCATTGCTGTTATCCACTCTTTATAATCTTGGATTGCATTCTTTGCCTTTTTTATTGATCTCGTTTCTTCGATCACTGTCTTTAGGAGGTTGTCATTGAATTTTTGGATGTCTTCTTGACAACGTTTCTTGATGTTTTTCCGTATATTTTTCAGATCTTGTTTTTCTTGGGCATTCAGATTGGTCTTTTTTCGAATACTATCACGAAGTGCTATCATATTTAGAGTTTCACTCGATAGTTTTTGCGGTTTTTGAGATACAACAGTAAGAATATACCTGTCTGCAGTTTCTTTTATAGTTTTTTCCATTTTGCTATATGCTGTTTGAGTAGGTTCATTTAACCTTGACATAATGTTATATCGTTGTTGAAGATCAGCATTATAACTTTTGATGATATCTGTACTTATCGATTTTGTTAATACTTTTCTTGTAGTTTTATGAAGTTGTCTAGTTTTATGGTTGATTAACAACTCCGCGCGTACTATCCGATGATCTGATTCGAATTGAAAGTTATTAAGTACGAACACATCTTTAAGGATTGATCTTTTATTGCAAAGAATAAAATCTATTTGGTTTTTGTACTTTTGGCCTGGTGAATTCCGGGTCCATTGATTTTGCGGTTTCTTTTTAAATAACGAGTTTCCAACTATAAGTTTTTGTTGCCAAATATATTGGATAAGACAACTACCTCTTTTATTTCGATTACCGTAGCCATATTCTCCCATAATGGTTTCTTCGCCATTTTTACTGAAACCTAATTTAGCATTGAAATCATCGATTATCAGTAAAATCTCTGTTTTAAAGTGTGCTGTAGCTATTTTCAGTGTCTTGTAAAAGCGATTCATCTCGTCATCAGTTGCTTTCTCAGTTGGTGCATAGACTTGTATATGTTACAATTCTCTACTTTGACTTTCATTCCTATTATCCTATCGTTAAAGAAAAAGAAATTTAATAAGATAAGTCAATAAGAATTTCTGCATTTGAGCGAATTCTAATCGGAGAGCGATTGTCGAAAAACCAATGCACCCACAAAGAGTTACTGTTTAGTGGGTTTATGGGTTGACGGCATCATTGGGCCGTATTTTTCTCAAAATGAGGCCGGTCAGGCAGTTATTGTCGTGCCACACAGCACACAGTTAACGAAATAATGGCTCTTTTGGAAGCCAAATTTAATGGTCGTGTTATCTCACGTGGCGGCAATGTCAATGTTTCACGAAGATCATATGATTTTATACGTTTGGACTTTTTTCTTTCCAGCAACAATTCAAGACTTAAGGATTGAGATAATTTGGTATCCAATTATGTCTCAGCGTCATCGAAAAATTGGACTATCTGATGGACTATGCCGCCGAGGTCGCGGAGGCCTTTGGCTTATATTTTGTTGTATACATAACTGTATAATACCACTATTATCATAATAAAAAGAAATGTAAATAATTTCCAAAATAATTTGTGTTTTATTCAAAATCAACATTGACCCTTAAAATGTAACCAACCTTTACAATGCATTTTAAAACTTTTTTTAATCTTTTGTACTACTGGGTACTTTAAACCCAGTATTATCTTTTGGTCAAAATATAAGCTTAAGAACACTAAGTTTCTATCTTTTATCGTACAAATACTTGCCAAATTTTATTTTTTCTATGATTTTTTTTTTAGAATGGTCGGACTTTAAGTCTTTTTGTGCTTCAAAACACAAATATTTTCACGGATAATAATCCTCCCGACTAAATGATAAGTCCTAAAAGAAGCATGCGAGAATAGGTGAACATTATACCTCTTCACATTTTAAGAATAATTGCTCACATTTCAAAACTCATAATTAATACTCTTAACATCAAAGCTTTAAAAACTGTATCCATAAGGTATATGGACTGTATTACATATATGATATATATATTATACATGTGTGCAGCTTTTATCCTTTTATCCTTTGAGTAAATGCCTCTGCTATACCATGTAGTGGCAGCTTTTCTGAATTATTAATCTTTTTTTATGAAAATGCCTTTGAGACATACTTTTTAAACAAAGCTCTCAATGCCACATAGGTATTTAAGATGTAAGATTATGTATAAAGATATATAGGGTTATACATCAACTGTTGCCACATTTTGTCGTAGGTGTTTTTTGTATGTATGTAACAACTTAAACATAACTTTTTAGAAAATGTATGACATATTTATGTAAACGACAATTCAAGAAAAAAACAAATATTTTTTCTCTTACGACCGACAAACGAACATACACTCATGTGGAATGTATCTGTGATGTGGAAATAATGAAGCTCGTTTGCAGGCATTACACAGCCTGCATCAAAAATATAAAGAATCAAACTAAGTTGTTACAACTTGTGCCTTATCAGTAAAACGTGCATTTTAATTTTGAAACCTTAAAGTCACGAAACAATTTTTTTTAAATTACACTTTGACCATCAGAATACAGGGTAGACTTTTATAAAAATCTGTATTTATTTGCATTTGAAGTTTAGTATCTGTCAGACTCGTCAAAGTTATACATTTTAAATATAACATTAATAGGTTCATTAAGTTTCAGTTTATTTTATAATTTTTGTATGCATCCATAACTTCGCCTTTATATCATCTATTAAAAGTTTAAGAATCTGGTTAGAATGGTATGTGCAGGTGCTATAAATATTGCTACTAAGGAGTTGAGTTGCGCCCTTGTGGGTGATAAACGAGCACATATTAATAAAAAATATTTCCATTTAATACAAGCCTTGAAAAATAAGAAGATAAGTAGAAATATTATAAATGAGGAGCTACAGACACGTACAAACATTTACGTATCCTGAAAACTTAGTCCTGAAATCTGTTTAAAAGTAAAATTACTGTAAAGGAATATTAGGGATCAGAAGAAGAGGACTTTTTCTTTAATATTTTGTCACTTAAAGTACAGACAACATTTTAAAATTGTCTGAAAAGTTTTTAAAGCCACGAATTAAAATTTAACTAGAGGTAAAACTAAAATAAATTTCTTTCGTTCACAAATTTATCGAAGTTCCACTTTCTTCAAGAGAGAGTGGAAAATATTAAGATAATCAGTCAGTTTAAATTAAGTGCCCAGTAAAATTTTGATAAGGGAGTCTAACTTTATTTTTGTTTTCTTTTTTGTGGCATTTCTGCGGGTTAGGCAGTTAGAATAATCGCTCTTAAGTGCACATAGGATCCCTGGCAGCCACTTTGTTTTGGTGACATCAGTTGCTAATCATCATTGCAAGTTACACGATTGAACAGCACGTTAAAATGATAAAACTTTATTTTCAAAATGTATGTTCGTTAACGCAAACTTTGCGATCATTGGGCCAATTTTAAGGTAGACTTGGTGGCCTTTCAAAGTCGACTCTTCAACGTTTGGTGGCCAAATTTGAGACTTTTCGAATTTTTCGTCGGGGCTTGGGCCAAATAAAATGCAAAATCGGCCGAAAATATCGCCGCGGTCCTTAAAAGTGTACACCATAACCCGAGGAAGTCTATCCCTCGCCGTTCAGACTTCAACTTTCTAATTTTTGCGTCAGGACTTGGGCCTACACCAGCACGAGATCCAACTGACCTAGGAGCTCAAAGTTCATGATCATAGATAACGCCGTTTGTTCGCTGACTGGGTTTCGAATCGTTTGGATGCAACAACATCTATCCGCCCTTATTGAAAAACCTTTTTTTATGGAATAATAGTTCGGACGGTTTAATTTGAAAAAAATAAGTGTCTGAAGGTTTACATAATATCTTATAATGTATTTAACCCGGTGGCTACTATGAATTCATTTCAATTCACAGTTATCAGATTAACTTTCTATCAGAACTCAAAATATATGTTTAGTCCTAGAACAATTAATGCAGGTGAACATTAAAGTAAAACCGAACTAGATTTCGAGAAAAAGTAAAAAACATCGATAGAAGGAGGCAAATTGTTTAAGATGATTCTTAAATCTACCTGGGAAGCATATGGGGTGGAGATAATTGAGTTCCTGGAATTATTGGCTTTTAATGTGCGACGAAGTGGCATAATTGTAATGAAATTGACAGCGGAACTTTTATTTTATTTTATTGCTTACATTGGAACATCTAATTTACTATTAAATGTTAGTTTATTGATATTCTTGAAAGTATAAATTTATCATGTAAATACATTTATTAACAATGTTAACATAATATATAATTAAATAAATATTATGATTACATTAAACTAATTTACCAAAATACGAGGGTTAGAAATTCATTGCATCATGTATCTTGTTTTCATAATGAATTTGCATATCAAATTTGAGTTTCACAACGTTTGCTCGATATACACAAAATAATTATGCAAATATTACTAATTTAATTGCGTAGGGGATAAAATATTCAATCAAGTTCAAATATCTGACCCGAGTGCCTCAATTTTTAGGACAATGACAAATTATCATCGATGAAATAAAATAGGTTCTACAGAGAACATATGAGAGCATATTTTTTAACTTTGAAATTAAAAAAGTTCTTATTTTAAAAAGTATGCGTTATAAGTATTTCGATACTGGATCACTAGTAAGCATATATGTGCCTGTTTAACTTCTATACTACGTATACGAGAACACCTAACGCCTGGTGCTGTATCCCTGTTTACAGGTGGATTAAAATAAAAACTATAAGAATGTCGGCCCAGAGATGATTATAAGGAACTTCCTCAGTTGGTTTTGGTTTTTGTTGAAGTTTTCTAGATGGAAGACGTAGTTGAATTTTGAACACCAAAAGGTACTCATCATTCTAGGAGGATGGCCAAAGCCATTTAAAGTTTAAAAATATTCATGTTTGGAAGACAGAGTCCAAAATGTGTAATGAGGAACGAAATGTTCCAGGTGATATTTTCGTTTTCATCATACAAATTTACTGCAAGGCTTGGACGAGACATTTAAAAAAAAAAATCTTGCAAAATTCTTAAACTAGCTTTTTATTGTATTTGAGTTTAGAGCTGGCAGGTCTGACTTTTTTTGTCCCAAATTTATATTAAATGGCCAACATAATTTTGAAAAACATCGAGACATAAAACAAAAGAATAGTTAATCCAAAGCCACCATACACAAGAACTTGAACAATTTGTTAAAATTGGTTAAAAATTATTGTTATTTTGACATTTAACTTTTTCAACCGAAAAAAATAGATACAAGTTTTATCAAACGATCTTCAAATCTTTGGCCCGAAACATATAAATTTTTAGGTACCCTAGAAGAAAAATCAAACCAATTAAAATTAAATTAGGTATCGCAACAGTCCGTAGAGAACTAAGGCTTAATGACTTACTTAAGGGGACCTACAGTTTATATGTCGAACCCGAACGGCTTTATTTAAAAAATGTGTCACTTCCTCACAAGAGGCAGTACAAGTGAAAAGACTTTAGATGGCTTAGACAGGGATCGAACCCAAGACCTCTGTCATGACAGTCCAATGCACTTTTTTTTTTTTTTTTAATTCATTTTTATTAATTCATTCTTAAACCTATCTTAAAACTAGACAAAAATTCATTAAACTAGCCTAATTATCCATAACTTACAATTAACTTAATGGTCCCAAACGGACACTCTAAGTTTAACTATGACACTAACTACTAATGCCTTTCGCCCCCAAGATCTATTTTACTTCAATTTAAATTTTATTTATTTTGTATTTATTAGAAAATTATGAGAAAAAAACTAATATCAAGGTCCTTTTTTATTTTTACTTAAAAACTACTTAAAATAAGGTCCTTAATATAATATTCTACCTATAAACTACTTAAAACTAGAACAACCACAGCAGCAAATCTAACATTTTTTGTTTTTATATTTTTTTTTTTATATTTCATGTTTTTTTTTTTTATTTTAATTTTTTTTTTTGAATTTTTTTTTTGTGCCACCATGCCTATTCTACTTAAAACTAAACCCTAAAACTATAAAACAAGTATGTAAGCCGGCCAAGGCTTAAAACCCCATCCCGACTACCCAATATCAAGTGCCGATTGAAGCGACCAAAACTGTTTCTCCTGCTTCACCCTATCAGTTCATTCCCGTTCGCGCACACCCCTACTGAACCGAAGGAGCTCTGCTCCGCCTTGTGCTATGACGTCCCGATTGTACAGGAGTCGCCTATCCACGGTTCTTCGTCTGACGTGGTAGATTAACGGAACTGCCAATCTATCCTGTATCAGACCGCATTTGTCTAAAAAGAGATATGCCTCTGGTGGAATGAAGCCGCTCAAGCGTGCACTTTCAAAATACTCGTCGTTCGGATAGAACGCCCCGAAAATTAAATTGTTGGTCGAAGACATAGCTCTTGCAATGTGACCCCGAACGAGTTTTATCACGAAATTGTCAATTCTGTTGATTCGAGCCCCGTTCTATAGGACCTCGTTGGAAAAATAATGCACATAAGAAGATTCGACTGCTCGATATAAGCCGGTACAGCGTCGTAAACACTGCCGCTCGAACACCCGAAACTTCTCCATCTGGGAAGGGGCAACTTTGAACCACACAGGACAATCATAAACGATCATTGGCCGTATAAGGGCCATGTAGCAAATTACCTTCACTCTGGGGTCAAGCCGACTGCTAAAAAACAGCCGTTTCGTCAGAGCGAAGGCTCCTCTGGCCCTGGTCAGAGCAGCATTTATATGTCTGTCGAAATATAAATACTGATCTAACCAGATACCGAGGTACTTTACTACACTTTTGCTCGCTAATGGCTGCCCATGAAGATCAACGATGACCATCTTGCGCCAATTCTTGCACGTATCCCTCGTGGCCCTAGCGAACGGAGTCCGGAACAGAATTGTCTCCGACTTCTGGACATTTATTTTCAGTTTCCAGTCGTCGCAATATCGCTGAATCTTGTCGAAATCACGCTGCAAGAGAATTCTAATAACCTCAACCTTTCGGGCCGTTCTGTACGCAATTAGATCGTCGGCGTACGCAATTGCCTTTGTAAGACTACCTATCAGATCGCTGGTGTAAATGCTGAAGAGAATCGGCGAATTCACCGCTTCCTGTTGAAGACCATTTTTAATTGAGAAAGTTGTGGTAGAAGTTAAATTGCCACTTTTGACAACAAACTTTCTACCGTTAAGCATATCATAAAGTATATACAACAATGGCTTGCTTATGCCAAGCCTGCTCAGTTTTAGGTAAAGACCCTCTAACTATACGGTATCAAAGGCCTTTTCCAAATCAACCGAACAGCACCTGTGAATTGTTGTTTTGATTTATTCCATTGGATATCAGAGTTAGACGCAGCATAAATTGTGTCATGACCCGCCTTGAACCCGAACGGGTACAGTCCAATGCACTAACCATCATGCCACTGATACTACAAGTCAAATTAATAACCGATTTAAATAACGTTTTATCTAAAGATGAGGAAGAAAAACAATATGTCCTTTAAGTGAATGCCGAAAATTGTAAGCACTCTCAGTAAATCTGTTGATTAAATTATGACGTTTTTTAGTATTTGTTTTATTGAAGTTATTGTCATGGGTCTGATTCGTCGAATTGAAAATATTGACATTCCTCAACGTTTCAGATTCGAAATAAAAGATGTTTCGAATGATGTCTGTGCGTGCGTGTGTACGTAGAAACGTTCGTACGTCCGTACGTTTGCGACGTTATTTTCTTCGTCCACAGCTGAAGAACCAGAAGAGATATCAACTCCAAATAAATTTTGTTATACAGATAATAATGCAAAAAGATGCAGAAAGGGCTCTCATAAAAAGTTTTTTTACCATAGCAGTTTAAAAATAGGTGAACATTTTGGTTAACCCTAAATATATATTATAACGTGATACCAAAAAAAAAATGAAAAAAAAGTTGTCACCAACAATTTTGTGCAATGAACAATAACGTTTTTAACATCTGGTATGATTTTGAGACTATTGGAATTGACAGTTTTTTTTTTATAAAATATAAAAACTTTTCTTTAAATTCGTAAAAATAGAACGAGACCTGAGGAGTAGGACAGATGAAAAAGCTTACGCAGTGGTTTTGCCAGCGATGAAGAACACTTCTTCAGAACAATAGCGGCTGGCTTGCTTGAACTTATTCTGGTTTTCCTCAGTTGGATTGGCTTTAAAGCAACGGAAACTTACCTTCTTGACCTTAATAACCTCTTTACAGCTCGCATCGAACCATGCGTTTTCCTTAGGTCTGATGCTTTTAACCCTATTCGGGATAAAAGTTCTCATTCCCAGGAGAATCAAACTTGTGATCATATCAGCGCTGGCGTCAACGTCACTATCGAGGAAGCATAGTGACCAGTCAAAGATCCTGAAGTAATTGTTGAGACCGTCCCAGTTGGCTTTCTCGTATTGCCAAATGGTTCTCATAGGAGCTCTTTCTTTAACTGGAGTGTATTTACACGAGAAATTTGCTGATATGACACAATGGTCAGATGTGCCTAGAGGAGATAGAACACTAATAGTGTACTTACCAGGGTGAGAGGTAAGAAACAAGTCAATTGTGTTTTCTGCTCGACCTACGACGTCCGATATTCTAGTGGGCTCGTTGACCAGCTGAGTTAGGTGGTTTAACTCAGCAAAGATCTCAGCACACACTCCTTCTGGTGTTGACTGGCCCGAATGTTGAAGCCATGAAGAATTGTGTACATTGAAATCGCCCGTAACAACGATTTCAGTGCGAGGATAGGACGAAACAATTCTTTGGATGGAATCAGACAAAGTATCAAATTCACGAGAAGTTGATACTCTGTCTAGATTTGGGCTCCGATAAAGGAATCAGTAGTGAATGATTTTCTTATTTACGGAGAATTTAAACCACATATAATTAAAAAAGGAATTGGTGCATGGACCATATTCTGGTTGACGGAAGATTGATCTGGAGAACTCCAAGTTCCAAGAAGTGTGGACAACTTTTACTGGCTAGTGGCTCCCATGAGGATGGTCATGAGGCGCTCGTTAATGCACCTATAGCTCAAGACTTGTTGCTTAAGTCTGGCTCCAAAGACAAAGTCGCATATAATAATAATATATATAATAAACGTTGTTCGTTTTCTCGGTAGCAGTCACCATAGTAAATATCGTAGTTTTCATGCTTTTTGCCCAGGCGATCCCATCAAATTCCCAAGAGAGCCTTCGTATTCGAACAGAAGTTATTAAGTCCATTGGTATAATAGATATCGATGGAAATATTAACAAGGTTGCCATCGGTTTTTTTCTTGTTACCATGAGAACAGATTGAGACAAAACCTTTTAAATAAATGATTGATAAAAACATTTCCTTTTACGTATTATTTTTAATGTTAGCTATAAATAATAAAACAGCACTTAAACGCTCTTTAAAAAATTAAATTTCACAAGCCATTAAGTATTTCAATATTTTGCATGCATTTATTTTCAATGGTTTAAATATAAATATATTAAATATATTAATGAAATTGGAACCATCAACGTGCTTTTATTATTATTAATAAAATGAAAATGAAATTTTGAAATCCAGTTGAATTGAAGGATTTAAAATATTCAACAAAAAAGAACCTCACTTGCAATTAATTCAATGTGATAATAATAATTATTATTTGTTTTAATTCTGAAAAATAAATATACAGGTAATGGACTTCGAATACATTTATTTTTATTTATTTACAATTTAATATAAATGTGCAATATACATAGGCAAAAAAAGATGGGTTCTTTAATATTTGCTTTTTGCATCTTTATAGATTTATTTGGATGCACGTTGGCTTCAAAACATTGTTTCGTTCATCAAAAATATGCTGTTGAGTGAAAAAGTGGTGGAGTCCATTTTAGCTTTTAAGCAATAAAACGAGTACAGAAATACCTTTTTTAATGCGTCAAGAAAAAATTAACAAATTTCGGCTTCAGTGCTTTTTCGCCTTGGCTATAACAAGGTCTGTCAGCTCTGAAGTTTATCAAAAAATCAAAAGTTAATTCTACAGAAATATTTGTTATTGTAGATAGTGAGTTATGTACCTCTTTTAAGAATAATGACGACTTTTGTTGTAAAAAACGTTCGTTGTTTTGTAATTTTTAAAATATTCAAAATGTGACGAGAATGGAAAAACTAAAGGCATTAAAAACTAAACACATACCGAGATTATCGGGATGTACAGTCTCCTCAATGCAAGTGCCATCAATGGATTGTGGAAAGGGATTATATAAAACTTTAATGATACAAGATAGAATTGCGTTTGTGAAGCATTACATTCCACGCGATTTTTTATTTCCCATTGTACCACCGAAAATTAGGTCGGAATTTTATGAGAATATCATATTTTTTCGTTCCACATTCAAAGAAGAGGGATGTGAGTCTGAAAACGAATATGAAAAGTTAGGAGTACTATCGTCAGCAAAACAATAATTTGCATTTAAAGTTGCAGACAGAAGATCATTAATAAAATGAGAAATAATGTTGGAGATAGCACAGAACCCTGGAGTACACCAACATTTATATTGTGGTTTTCAGTCTTGAATCCATCCAATGCGAAAGGTAATTATTTATATAGCGAAGGAGGTATTCATGGATACCGAAAGCACGCAATTTTTGATAAGCTTTTGAAATATAAAGTATCCAGTGCAATAATCCTACTTTGTCCAAAATGGTTCAAAGATTCGCTCTGCTATTTGGTGAGATGAACCATGAGATCATCAGTGGACGTATTGCTGCGAAAGCCGTAGGTATTATTGGTCATTAAGAAGCTTAGAAGCTTTTGATCTTAGAGATATTTCTTGAGCTGATAATTAATGAGGGTTTAAATGACTTTGGAAAAGAGAAGGGACGTAAGTGCAAATGTTCGATAATTATAGGGTGAGGAATATCCCTATTTTTTGGGAGGGGCTGGACAAATGCTGTTTTCCTTCCATTTGGAACGGGATCTGAGGAGTAGCACAGTGGTTTTGCCAGCAATGAAGAAAACCTCTTTGAAACAATAGCGGGCATACCATTCGGACCAGCAGATTTATGCATGTTGAGATCTTGTAGAATTCCCGCCACATTACGATTTCGAAAAAAAGATCTGCCAAATAGAATCACTAATGCGCTCAATGACAACAGCGTTTAATTGGCGGCTGTCTCGAGAGAGCTAGCAAATTGAGGACCATCGACAACTAGCATGAAACCGAGGAAGAGGAAGAAGTCCTCATGTTTCTTACAAATGACCAAACATTTTTACTGCCTTTATGACATTTCAGTAAGTTTTGGTCATGTACGAATTTGGCTCGTCGAATATGAGCGTTACAAGCCTTCCTGGCTTGCTTGAGATTATTCTTGTTTTCCTCAGTTGGATTGGCCTTAAAACAACGGAAACTTACCTCCTTGAACCCCTTATAACCTCTTTATAGTTCGACTGAAACCATGCATTTTCCTTAGGTTCAGGTGCATTGGAATCACCCGTAATAACGATTTCAGTGCAAGGATAGGGTGAAACAAATGAATGGAATCAGATAAAGCATCAATTTCAAGCGAAGTTGACACTCTGTTAAGATTAGGGCTGTGATAAAGAAAGCAATAGTGAATAATAGTGCACACAATTTAAAAAAAATTGATGCAGGAACAAGGCCATGGTAGGAAAAGAAAAGTTGGACCAAGCTCAACCAAAATTCAGTGAGATCGAAATTCTTAACTACTTAGGTTTCACTAAGTGCCAAAACTGAACTCTAACAATATATCAAGATTATTTTTTAACTGAATATTTAGGAACACCATTGAAAATTTGGAAAACCATTGAATTGATTTTATTGAAAAAAAGCTTTAGAATTTTTAAAAGTAATATCTCATAAACCTCACGTGATACTTTTACATTAATATTAAAGTCAGATTTGAATTGAAGCCAAAAAAACCAAAGGTATTTTTAATGTAAAAAAAATTTTTGTCGACCAGTTAATTACAAGTTTTTAGTGTCACTCCATTCAAAAATAAAAAGTTCTTTTGTGGTTGATTGCTGTCTAAAGCCATCCTTGACGTCGTTTGTTCATCGATTTTTGTTTGAATTTTTTAGCCTCCACCGCATACTAAACAATTTTAATTTTAATTCGTTAGCACTTAAAAAACAAAAATACTCACAATATGTTGAACATTTCTTTGGAAAACACGCCCAAAATATCAGAATGATAAGCACCAGCTGAATTTATTATAGAAATAGGAATAAGAGAATTGAAGCTTTTGTCTATTTCTTCCATGCAAACAATTTTTCCTATTGTCTTTTTTATTCAAACTTGTAGTTGTGTCAGTCAATTCAAATCCCATCTGGAGAATTCCACAGACATTGAATCATCCCTATCAGCAACATTTTCATTCCGATTTCCGAGAAAATCACCACTGCTCTTCCATTGTTCTTTTTATTTCGGTTTTCTAAACTACCATTAAATGAATGGTACCATGAGATATGGTGGCAAAATTGAATTATGAAATGAAAAAAACCACAACTCGAGCCCGAACATTTTTGCATAACAACACTTGCAGATTTTATCTCGGGAAACATGCTGAGCAACACATCGTAAAAGAAGGAAACAAAAAATCATCAACAAGTTTTTGAAAGGATGAGGCTGACAATCATTTGAAAATTTATTTCATGTTTTTCTTATTCATTTCCCAAAAGCAAGACAATTATTATCCTAGGCTTCCTTGTCGTCAGTTAAGAAAAATACTTAAAAAAGATACGTATGAAGGTACATATATGTACATATGCATTAGGTACGTTTACGAAAAAAATAAAATGCACGACTGGGTCGCACGAACTTGCTCCTGTATGTTAAGAGTCTGTTTAAAAAAGTACTTATATAAATTTGAAAATATACCTGTAAAATAAGTTTGTCTTCAAAGATATAAATGCCATTTGATTTGTCAAAAAAACCGTGCGATCTTTGTATATGACAACCATAGTACTCTCATGAGCATAAACTTTTAGGGCGGAGAAATGCCGAGTCTTTGACGTAAGTATCGAAAGCGGTGAAATTCAGCGGGAGCGAGAAGACAATATTATTTTCATTCCCTTAAGCAGCCAGCAGAATAAGGGAGATAAGATAATCCACCCAAAAAGTCAACACAATTTCCTTCATTTTATTTGAGTCTATCCTTGTATATGTTTTCACATAAAGAGCTTCCATATGATGGTTGATGAATTTGTTGTTGTTTTTTTATATCAATGCACTTTATATACCTAAAAAAAGGAAAAGTAAAACAAAATGGCTTAATATTGTATGTAATAAGGGGATGAAAGACACTTTTGCATGCTTACGACAGCTGTTTAGGATCTTTTACCGATATTTGTTTATATTTACATTCATAAGTCTGCTTTTACTTGAGTACGATCTTTGTATATGAAAAATGGTTTCTTTTATGTATAAAGCTACGATGGGATTCATATAGATTCAACTAGTTCCTTCAAAGCTTTTTTCCTTTTGATAGCTTTATTGTAATTTCATATTAGAAGAACCAGGATGGAAAATAATAAGATAAGAAAGAGGCAGACCATGAATGTTTAAATTGTAAAGCGATCGCCTATTGGTTGTGTAGTTAGGTAGCAGGTAGGTGTCTAATACGAATTAGGAATAGTTCATTGGTGAGCTTAGCTTTAGGCAGATAGATAGATAAGGACATGTTTATGATGATAATGAAGGAATGTTATTGGTAGCTAAAAGGTACATACTATACATTCCTTCTTTACTATAAGTTTTCAGCGCTAACATGGAGTTTTTACGTTCAGTTTATTTATTTTGTTAAACTTTAAAAAAAACAACAAGCATACGAACAGGTACAAGAAATTGCTATTCATGTGTTGTTTAAGGTCAGGCTTTTGAGCGTTTTGGATTTTAGTTATGAAGTGACACGTAAGCAGTAGTTGTGAAGTTGTACGTAATACCTTTATAAATGGGTATAATGTGTATACGTTGAAAAAGTGATTCTAAGAGAAAATACATATACTCTTTCTGGCCCGTTTCTTTAACTTGTAGGTACTAAGTATTTATTCTTTTATATAGTCGAAGGCAAGTAAATCATGTGTGAAACAACGTTATTCGTAATGAATAATATTTAAAAATCACATATACAAAGTTACCAAGATAATACTTCTTGATAGACACTTTAAAATAGATTGTTGATTAAATATATCATATAAATGTGTACCAAATGCATTAATTTGGATTAAAGATATGAATGCAATTACAACTTCGTCAAAATAATGCGCTCTTTCGGGCTCATGCATAGTGAAAATATTAAAAAAAAATATTTTAATATTCAAAATTTCACCCGAAAAAAAAGTTTGTCTTCAAAAATTTAAATGCCATTTTATAAATAAAAAAACCTTTGATTTTTCAAATTTTTTTTTTGAAAATCGTTAGAGCGGTTTTTTTTTAAATTAATTTTTTATATATAAATTTTTCAATTTTGCTCTAAAAATATTTTTGGTATGCAGTTGTTTAGTGATTGTAAATACACGCTATTCATTTGAGTTTCGTTAAAAAATGTTGAAACGTTTTTGAGATATAGAATTTTGAAAAAAAAAAATTCAATATTTTTTAAAAAATCCAAACAATACAAAATTGCACTTTTGTAAATCAGATATTGTTAAGGCAGTATAAGAGCTTATTCAGAAAAAAAATTATTGAAATCGGTTTATAAGTTGCTGAGAAAATTAAAAAACAAAATAACGGTTCTATGAGCGGTACTTTTCCTGAGCAATACAAAAATATGTTTTTATTTTTAAAAGAATCCAAATAAAAAAAAAAAATTTTAGAGGAAATTTAAAAAAAATCTATCGGTTTGTTTTTGAGAAAATTCGAATTTTCGTTTTTCGACCAAAAAAATTGTATGGGGGCCACTGTTAATTTTGATCTTAAAAAAAATGAAAAAAACGCCTAACGCGAATCTGCTCAAAACCTTAACTTCCAAGTTTGAACTCAATCAACCCAATGGTTTAGGCTGTAGGAGCGTGGACAGACAGACAAAACTGACCGGACGGAATCGCGGGACCCACTTTTTTCGACTTCTCTACCATCGTAATATCATGTTTGATTAAAATCTCGAGTTCGAAATTTTGCACGAATGCAAAACTTGCCATATAGTTCCTATATGTCGCAAGTAAAAAATAATAATTCAAAATAGAATTGCCTACCCTATCTATATATGTTGCTTATCAAAATTTTTCTTCGAGTCATATCGAAAGTGAAACGTTTAAATTGTTATTCTTTTGAGCCTCAATAGGAAAATTGATCAATCAATTGCTGATAGGGAACCCCGAGATATAATAATAACTTATTAGAAAAACGCACGTTAGTAGATACCTACTTTATGGTGCAAGAACAAATTATGTGCAAATTCTATAGATTCCTTGGCATTCAAGGCAAGGCCCTTAAAAAGTTAATTGTGTGATGAAGTTCGACTTATCAATAACACAAAAGCCTTAACACACTTAACTGAGCCCTCGCTAAAACTCAAACTGGTGAGTTTGGTTTTTCGTCAACAGGAATGTGCCCATTTTATAAAAATATCTTTCAAGACCACGATTTTTAGGCATCAGAAGAAGTTGATATAATAGAATCTTAACCTTACATGGACAATCCTGCGCCTACCAAACCATGTGATATTGAGGAGGAGATTCACATCGAGCTGGAATGAGATCTATCTTTTAAATAATGAAATCCAGACCAAAACATACAGATGAACCGGGACCCCAAGAATCGGGAACAATTTTTTCAAAACCATTAACAACCTTTTATACTCCACATGAAATTTGCCCAATTCCTGTCTGAGTTTGGGAGGCGAAGAAATCATACCGATTAAAACCAAATGAGTTCGAAAAAAGTTTTCTTCCGTACGTTCGCGACGTTTTTTTGTCATCTATAGCTTAAGAACCAATAGAGATATCAACTCCAAATTAATTTTGGGTGTGGGTGGTTTTTTACCATAGTAGTTTTTAAAGAAAGGTGAAAATATTGGTTAACCTTAAATATCTTACGAACCAAAAACGATAGAGACTTGAATTAAATTGTATATAACATTATATTATAACGTGATATTAAAAAAGTATATTTAAAAAAAAAAATCAAATTAACCGTTTTTTTATAAATAAAATAAAAATGTGTCACCTCGAAAATTTTGTGAATACAAAATGATTTTATCTCCAAACCAATTTTGTGCAATGAAAAATAACGTTAAATCTGGTAAAATTTTTAGAAAATAAAAACCAAAAAAAAAACATTACTCAAAGTTAAAGGTAAAAATTGAATTCCCAATCAAATATCTTTTCAAAAACTTGCGTTTATAGCTTCAAACTGATTTTATCTTATAAGAAATATTGTTTTCAACATTCTGAAAAATGTTGAATAAAATCGAATTGAGAGTTTTTTTTACAAAAAATAAAAACTTAAAAAAAAAATGAACAAAAAGTGGTAAAAATTGATTTTTGACTCAAATGTCTTTTCAAAAATTTTAATTTATGAGAAATATTGTTTGTAACATTTGGTAACATTTTGGGAAAATCGAATTTGTAACAATAACAATAACGGTTGTTCCTCACCTTCCGTTACATTACCACCATTACAACCCCTAGCCACAGGCACTAGAGGCTGATCTTGGCAGAAGGAAGGGGGTTCTTGCTAACGCTGTTCTGGACGGTGTTACGATTTCATACCTACCAAATAAAATTAAAAAAAAAAAAAAAAGATGGGACCAGAAACGTCAAGCTGTCTGAGGGGGGAGTGTTCTCCATAGATGGGTGAGGGTCAATGATGATGGAATTGAACCTCGGAGGATTTGCCCGCCCATGTATCTAGAAGATACCACCTTGACTACTGCAACCTCCATTTCACTGCAGTAGTCCCTTACTCAAACTTCCACCCCTCTCGTATGTACCTTACCCTCTTACTCTTACATCACCTCCACCTCTGTGGGATGGTATTAGGCCGACAGTGTCACCATGCTGAAACAAGAAAATTCAACTAACTTCCCAATATTGAACCTCAACCAACAGGATCGAGAAGGAAATACTTTTTTATTTTATTGTTTTCCTTTTTTTTGTTTTCAGCCACGTTATAAAAAAAATTACTTAACGGTAAATAGATAAAACGAAATTCTTAAATATACCAATTGTTATTTAGAAATGTATTCCTTGTTTTCTTGCAGGTAAAAACGTAAGTAAAGAAAAAAAATTAATAATTAATTCAATTTAGTCATAGTTTAAGGTAAGTAACATTTTTATAGGGATTAGATCGGTAAGTACAATTTTTTTAAATATTTAAACTTTCTTTTGTTTTTAGGTATAGTGATTATGACGGTAAGTACATTTTTTTTATTATCTCAGTTAATTGCGACGGTAATTAGAGGAAATTTTAATCAAAATAAAATTAAAATAAAATAAACCAATCAATGCATAGATGAAATTCAAAACAATTGACTTACCAATGACATGACGTCCCAGCAGTAGTGCACCACGGTGGTTGTCGTTGCCATTGGAAAAAAAATAACCGGTAAAGAGTTCTTTTTTTATTCTTTTAATTAAATTTTAATTTTCTTTTATTTTTTTCTATACCGTTGTTTCTTTTTTTATTATTATTATTATTTTTTTTTATTATTATTAAATAGCCGATAATAAATCTTTTTTTTCTAAAATCATAAATAATTCAGAATAATAGGATACAAAATATTTAAAATAATTAACACATACGCACAACACACTATAATTACACAACACTGGGCATTAGGGAATAGATGAGCACAAAAAAAAAATAGGGTATGTGGTAGCGGATTGGGAACGCGGCAGGAAATTGGAAGGGAGGCACATAAAGGACACTATTAACTTTAGGTTGATGCTGATGATGATGATAATGTTGGTGATGATGATGATAATAGTGATAACAAGGATGATGATAATGTTCTTAATTTTGCGAAAGAAAAACTACGCGTCGGTGGTGGTAAAATTTTAGGCGGTTTTGGGTATATGGTGGAGTGGTTGTGGCCTTGCGTCTCTGAAGTGGGGTGGGTAGAGGTTCACTCTTATATTTAAAGTTTTTTCGTATTTATTTTTTTGTATATAATTTATTTAACTTTTTTTTGTGCAGGTGTTTCACTTTTTTTCCTTTTTTTTATAGCTGCCAATTCCTTTAATTTTTAACACTCACAGTCTTTTTTTCTTTTATTTAATTAACACTAGCCACTTTCTTTAATATTTCCCACCCACAGGCTTTTTATTTTATTGAATTTCATTAATTTATCGCCTGTATAAGTTGTTTATCAGTATTTTTTCTTTTTAACATTTAGTAAAATTTTGAGAAAAATTGAATTGACAGTTTTTCTTACAAAAAATAAAAACTTAAAAGTAAATTTAACAAAAGTTGCAAAATATTGATTTTCGGCTCAAATATCTTTTCAAAACTTTGAGATATGTAATTTAAACTGCTTTTGTCTTTAAAAAATATTGTTGTCAACATTCGTAAAAATTTTGAGAAAAATCTAATGACAAAAAACGATACTAAGACTTGGTAAAAATTTACTTTCGACTCAAATAGCTTTTTAAAAATTAAAAATATTGTCTTCAAACTTTTATATATCATAGAAAATATCGTTTTCGAATCCATTAGTTTTTTTTTATGTAAATCCAACAGTCGGTTTTTTCATAAAAAATAAAATCTACAAGAAATAGTACGCAAATTTGGTAACACCTGATGATCGGTTCTTCATATCTTTCAGATTTTTTTCATTCATCCAATTTGTAAAAAATTAAGAAATGCTACTGAAGTTGGTAAACATTTTTTTTTACTAAGAATCTATTTAACAAAACTAGATTTTCAAACTAAACTATTTCATTATATGAAAGATATTGTTGTTAATTTTAAAATTTTGTAAGAATAACTAACTAACTAGCTAACAATTTTTTCTAACTCAACACAAAAACCTACAAACTTTTAAGTAAGATAAATCGACAGACCTTTCCAGCCTTTTTTAAATTGTATCTTACATTTTAAACAAAAAATATGCTTATTTCATTAATTTATAACTATAGCGTTCATTGTTTATATTTTCTTAAATTTTGTAACACAATAAAATTGTTATAATAATAAAGAGGAAGAAAAACCAAAAGACCTTATTATTGTCGACAATTTTGTGAATGTTGGCCTAAAAACAAACCACAGAAGTGAAGGTGATGAGACGGTAAACCCTAATGTATGCAAAGAAAGGGTGTTAGTGCAGAAAAAAGAGTTAGCAGTAGTCATGGTGATATCCATTGGATACATGGGCGGATAATTCCTCCGAATCACTTCTCTTTGGAAAGCACTCCACACTCACTCAACGTTTACGGGTTCCTATCTTTATTTTCCTATTCTATATATATTTGTAAGCGTATATCCAATACAACTTGTATTGAAAGATTCAAAAAGTAGCTTCTAATCCAAAGAAGAGATTCATCAATACCAAAGAACGCATTTTCGATAAGAGAGCTTGGTGCCAAACTCTATCAAATGCAACAATCTTACTTTCTCCAAAACGATATAAGGATTTGTTCCAATGTTCGGTGAGATGAGCCATGAGATCACCAGTGGAGCTATTGCTGGGAAAGCCATACTATTGGTCATTGAAAAGCTTTTGTTCTTTGAGATATTTTTTAAGCTGATAATTTATCATCTTTTCCATGACCTTGGAAAGAAGGGACGTGGGTACAATTGGGTGATAGTTAAAGGGGGAAGGGTATTCGCCTTTATTAGGGACAGGCTGTAAAAATGCTGCTTTCACTCCGCTCGGAAATAGACCTGTAGAGCAGGAAAGATGGAAAAGCTTACGCAGAGGTTTTGTCAACGTTGAAGAACACATCTTCAGTATAATACGGGGAATCCTATACGGCCCAGTGGATTTGTGTATGTCAAGGTCTTTCAGTAGTACCCGTGGAATAATGGTTTGTGCGATCAACTGTTGGAGATGGAGAAGTTTCGGGTGTTCGAGCGGCAGTGTTTACGACGCTGTACCGGCTTATATCGAACAGCCGAATCTTCTTATGTGCATTACTTTTCCAACGAGGTCCTATACAACGGGGCTCGAATCAACAGAATTGACAATTTCGTGATAAAGCTCGTTCGAGGTCACATTGCAAGAGCTATGTCTTCGACCAACAATTTAATTTTCGGGGCGTTCTATCCGAACGACGAGTATTTTGAGAGTGCACGCTTGAGCGGCTTCATTCCACCAGAGGCATTCCTCTTTCTAGACAAATGCGGTCTGATACAGGATAGATTGGCAGTTCCGTTAATCTACCACGTCAGACGAAGAACCGTGGATAGGCGACTCCTGTACAATCGGGACGTCATGGCACAAGGCGGAGCAGAGCTCCTTCTGTTCAGTAGGGCTGTGTCTGAACGGGACCCAACTGATAGGGTGAAGCAAGAGAACCAGTTTTGGTGGCTTCAATCGGCACTTGATAGTGGGTAGTCGGGATGGGGTTTTAAGCCTTGGCCGGCTTACATACTTGTTTTATAGTTTAAGGGTTTAGTTTTAAGTAGAATAGGCATGGTGGCACACAATAAAAATACAAAAAAAAAATTAAAATTAAAAAACACAAAAAAAACATGGAACATAAAAAAAATGTAAAAAAAAAATAATAAAAAAAAACATAAAACAGACAATAATATATAAAAACAAACAACGTTAGATTTGCTGCTGTGGTTGTTCTAGTTTTAAGTAGTTTATAGGTAGAATAGGTAGTTTAAGTTAGCTTTAAGTTTTATATTAAGGACCTTATTTTAAGTATTTTTTAAGTAAAAAAAAAAGGAACTTGATATTAGTTTTTTCTCATAATTTTTTAATAAATACAAAATAAATAAAATTGAATTGAAGTTAAAATAGATCTTAGAGCAGAAAGGCATTAGTAGTTAGTGTTATAGTTTAACTTAGAGTGTCCGTATGGGACCATTAAGTTAGTTGTAAGTTATGGATAATTAGGCTAGTTTTATGAATTTTTGTCTAGCTTTAAGATAGGTTTAAGAATGAATTAATAAAAATGAATTATAAAAAAAAAAAAAAAAAAAAGTGCTTTGGACTGTCATGTCAGAGGTCTGCCTATGCCACCTAAAAGTCTTTTTCACGGGTACTGCCTCTTGGGAGGAATTGACAAATTCTCCAATAGTAATTCTTGCCATGAAAAGTGCTTTCTCAAATTTACCGTTTGGATTCGGCTTTAAACTGTAGGTCTTCTCCATCCCTGACAACAGTACTCGCAGACAGGAATGGTTGAGAGTTGTCAGTCACTAGGCCCTAGTTCTCACGGACTGCTGCGCCGCCCAATTCATTTATTTATTTTAAGGTCTTTCAGTACTTTTGCAACTGTACAAATGCTAAAGAAGATTTATCTCAAAAAATTCTTTACGCCTCAAGAACAGGAGGAGTACTCATGACACTCTCTGGTTGTGTCGAATTAACAGCAAACGTTCTTCAAGCAAATTTGCTTTATCAATCGAGCTTACATAGGGAGTTTTTTACAAATGACCAGACATTTTACTACCTTTATGACTTTGTAGTATGTTTTTCCTTAATTTCTTATAATGCAAATATTTTGTTGGTCGAATATGTCCATTGTACGTCTTTCTAGCTTGTTTGAACTTATCCCGGTTTTCCTCAGTTGTTTGGCTTTATAACAATGGAAATTCACATCTCTGATCCTATAATAACCTCTTGACAGCTCGAATAAAGCCATGAGTTTTCTTTCGGCTTGATAGAATTTACCCAATCGGGGATTATATTTCCCATTCCACAAAGAATAAAATTTGAAATTGTCTAGGAAGTGACCAGTGGTTGTTATGGTTGCAAAACAATAGTGATAATGATTATTCAGATCATAACCTTTTCTTTTTTATAACATAGCTTTGGCCATATATTTCGTGACTTCCGCCACATGAAGTTCAATCAGTAATGGATTGAAACCAAAGTTACGGGTCTGGTAAGGGGAGGCTAAATATTTCTATATTATATTCTTACTAAAATATTCCAAATCAAGACTTTCCCATCTCTTTACCCGACATATGCCCCATATTTCTTTCGGATTGATTGATGAGTTTTTCATCTACCAGTACATTCCTTTTTTTAACCTATATACAATTTAATCCCCAAATTCTTACCTTTGTTCAAAACGAAATTAATACTACTGAGTGCGTTGTCACTTTGACAAGTGATAGAATTTCCAAGAAATACCACACCCTTCTGAATAGTGTGGCATTTGACATTTAAAGTAAATAAATGACATTTCACTATAATTATAGAGATAAACTTAATGAAGTAAGTAACAATTATTTCAATTTAAAGAAGTGCGTACATGTTTTTTGTTTCAAATCGAAAAAATTAAAAATTCAATTGAAATATTTGTCCTCATTTCTTCGTCCTATTACTGTCAGAGTTCCAGTTCTTTTTCAACAGTATCATCTCTACTTTGCGTACGGTTCATTTTTGAGACTATTCTCAGAAATGGACACATGCTTTACTTATGTTCTATATTTATTCTTAATATTCTTATAGAAAAACTCAAGTTTTTTAATTGAATAAAATAGTACGTGGCATTGACATTTGATGATTTTGACCGTTGTGATTTGAATTATAATTTATAAGGAGCAATATTTTCGATGTACTTATTTTATTTAATGTACGTACATATTTTAACTGTCGATATAATTTGCATCAAAGGAATTCATGTGATTAAAATAATTTGTTGCATATAATTCATTAAGAAAACATGCGTTTGAAAAGAAATTCTTCAAAAATAAATTAAATTCTGAGTATTTAGTTTGACGATAAAAAATATTCCGTTTATTGGAGCTTACTATGTGGTTTTTCATTTATTCAATTTTGGTCTTTTATTTCTAACTTCCGGAGAACGGGCATTATTTTTGTGTTGTGGGACTTCCTTGTAGGAACAAAATAAATAAAATAAACGAGTATACTTGTGCAGCTATGTCGAAAACTTAGATACACATTTCTTGAAAGACAAGGTTTTGTGGTTGGCTATTTTAATTTCAACGAGGAAGAGGAACTATAAAAGAGAAAATTAATTTTTATTTGATATATTTTTTATTGCAGTTGAGACTTAGGGAGAGGAGGCCATGATCTGTTAGCACCCTGTTATGCACTCTAAAGTAGAAGCATTTTAGTTATGTTGTGTGACATTGCGTTGCGAATTTTTCCAGACCAGACGGACTGAATATATACGAATATTTTCAAACAATATTGGATTTTCGAATTCGATTCTCGTTGAAAATTAGTCTTCAAAAAATGAAACCTTAAAGGAAAACCTTGGCCGAAGCCGGGATTGAAAACCAGGACAAAAAAAATACAAACTGAGATTTTGAGAAGGTCAATTCTCGATAAAATGTATGGAAAATAAATGTATGGAAATTATAAGAAAGATAATCGTTGGTAAAACACAACCGATAAAAATTACTCAAAGATAATTATTTCGATACACAAAATCAATAGCTGTAAACACGTCTCCTAATACCGAGAAACCGGAATTTTGACGCGAAGGTCAAAAGTAAAAATTAGCAAACAAATAAAAAAAGAAAAAAGCTTTTCAACACGAAATTGCCACAACAGCTATTGTAGTTCTTCCTCATACCAATTTTGTTTCACAGCAGAATCTTCAACAAAAAAAAACCTATAGCAAAATTCCGTTAACTAATTTCTTAAAAATTTTGTTCACACAATTTTCCAGATGTCTTTTCGTTTTGGAAGCAATCTAAAAAGTGCCATCATAATGGCGAGCTTAACCCTTCCTTCTACTTGCCCTCAGGCAATCCTCTCTGATCTTATGCGTGGTGATCACGATCCCTAATTTTTCTCCGTCCGTAAGACTGGGGTGTGCGACCGAGAAGCCAGGTATTGTTCATCGCACGTGATTTCAGTAACGAAGTGATGCGCTCACCCAGTAGCTCAGTGAATGAGTTCAGCTCTTATCCGTCGAACCCATTCCAGCTAAGACTCTCTGGAAATTTTTGTGGAATTCCTCGCATTACCGAGTCCCTACACACTGCACTTGATTTTGGTTGAGGAAAAACTACTTTCTGTCGTGTTGAAGAAAGTCGATAGCCAAGCCTAAGATTAAAATGAAAGTTATTAAGTATAGAGAGATTTTATATATAATATACTTTATGATTGGCCCGCTGCCATACTAAGTTAAAGTTGGCGTGACTTCATCTTCATGCCTTGTCCGAATAAATCGAGACCGAACGTAGTAAGTGAATGGATTTAGTTTGAACTTTATTAAAAACACCTTCCACGTTTAAAAGGAAGCAAGAGTAAATTTTGCATTATGAACTATCTTCTTAATAATACGTATTACCTCATTCAGGGTCGTCTCAGTAGACTTGCCTATATGCATGCTCAGATTCTTCTAGCGGACATTTCTTTGCTTTTGGGGTGGGATTTTACAAGATAAGGTCATATGGGCTATTTTTCAGGCCTCGCACTCTGAGGCCATTGACCCATGTTTGTTTTATATGGCTGTTGATGTATTTACACAACATCCCTGTTCAAAATATTGTAATAATTACCCCTTTAAACTTTGTTGACAATTTCATATGTCAATGTCATATTGATATCTATGTATATTAATTGAATTGTTACTTAAATAATTTCTTTCCTTTTAATAAACTGAAGTCATTGTATAAGGTTGTCATCCATTTATTTCCTTAAGATCTCTAACAATTCTGAACAATGGCTTACTATTAGAACACTCTTAAGTTATCTGAAACACAATTAGAGTGTTTAAAATTAATCTAGACGACAATCAACAAAGATTTCAATAGTCTCAAAACTAGTTGCTTCTTTTTTGGACAAGGTAGAAGTAAAAATCATTTCAGAGAGCTTGTCCCTTGTCCTCAATACCGTTCCACACCACTAGCAGACCTTTGCTATTGGTAGAGAACTCATCTACAATCTATACTTGGATGTCATCCCTGACAACCCCATTTACACGGAAAGAAATACATTGCGAATATTACAATGTAACCAAAAGGTTATTGCACTCGACAATAACCTTTTTGAACATTATTTTGTCTTCATCATCCTTCTCATGAATCGTTCCGGGTGCTTCGTTTTTGGAAATTTTGTCAAGAATGAAGGTAGCTCTGTTAAACTGGTTCTTAAGCAAAATGCTTTATGACTTTTTATTTTCCCGATTAGATCTACTATGGCTGGCTTTGCTACCCGAGGGTTTGGCTTAGTTGGTCAGTTAAGGGAGCACAGGATAACTATAGCTGCTCAAAGTTGGCGGATAGTCCAGAGTAAGTATTGTAAGTAACGTCTATAGAGGAAAAACAAGACTGAAGGTCCCACGAGTAAGCGGAAGGGAAAAGACAGCTCGGCAGAGTCGATTACCGACTGGAAAGAAAATATGACGGACCATCTCAAAGCGTTCCAATGAGCGCTTTATCGGCTGGTTTACAATCCAGCCTTTCATTATTCGACACGGATTATGAACGCTCACACCACCACTGAAAATTATGGACCCCGTATTTATGGTTAGAACGCCTTGCTTTATGTTGGACTATTTTAGACTAAAGGAACAGTTCGTCCTGACCTTAGCTAATGATTATTATCATAAGTGGTGATCATTACCTCCCGACACGCACGAAAGGGGGTTTAAGGGGGGGATTTATTACTTCCCCTAAAGACGGAATGGCAATTTTCTGAAAAGTTGTCACAAATGTTTAAAAATAACATTAAAGCTTACAGAGCTGTGTAACCGTCCATTAATAGTTTTTTTACATTTTATGTAATTAAACATAATTTTTATTCTAAAAATTAAATGCTTCCATTATTTGGATTTGGCCACCAATCACGCTGTGTTTTAAGTGCAGAGCAAAATTCCCAAATTATTACCTTTAAGAATTTCTTTAATATTTTTTCTCTCTAACAAACTATCCAAATCTGTTTGCTTATAGACATTTTTATTTTTTAAATTAGTAAATTTAAAAGGAACTGCTTTGTTTTAGGCACGAAATTAAAATATAGGGACTAGGGAGGTACATACAAGTTATAAAGTGTGGCAGCAAATCGTAAACATTGTAAACATAAAGCATTAATATTTGTTTCTATGAAAATATCCTTTATAACTTAGTTTTGTACACACGACCTGGCTCTGAATGTTCATCTACCTTATTATTCCTTTAAAGGGTTTGTTGTCCATCTAACCATAAGTTACAAACACACAAATTCAAAAAATCTACATATATACGATTCCAACTCCGTGAACCACAAATTTCATTCAAACTCAAACGAACGAAAATCCCTTGCGTTAGGTTTTTTTTTAACTCATCAACTTGTTTATGTGTATGCAAGGGAAAAGCTAGTTGGTTAAGGGAGAAGGTTGATTTGAAGGACACATGGTATGTTTTAACCACGTACGTCAAAAATAAATTCAACTTTTGACTGCTTTCTGAAGCGTTAATGATACCTAAAGAGTATTTTATTTAGTTGTACACTCAAATTGTGTTGTAAGTTAAGCTACACAACACGTATGGCCACCAAAAGTTGTAGTTGGAAACATTGCTTGCTGCAATTTAAAAATTAAAGTTTTTATTAACTACTCCAAATATTATGAAAATAGAATAACGAGCAAAAATATCGCAGTGTTATAATATTTGAATGAAAATCTAAGTTGAGAAGAGAACCTTTATAAAAAGTAAAGGCCCAAGTGTTCTTCTCTCTGGAACCCCAAAAGTACATTTGATACTTTTTAAACCCTAGTATAAATTACTACGACATTCTAAATAAATATTGCCCTTCATTGAAATAAAATCTTACCAAAATTAAATCAATGTTATTATTCAATTTTAAAGGAATATTTGCAGCAAATGAAATAAATGCCATATCTTTCTGAGAAAAAGTGTTTCTTTTTAACCAAGAAAGAAATTTATTTGCCAACGTTTATTTTCAACAAGATGGCGCTATGTGCCACTCAAGCAATGAAACAACCGCAAGTTTGAAATAAAATTTTCCTGACCATGTTATTTCTCAAAGAAGTGACTAAAATTACCTCCCGATGTCGTGTGATTTCAATATTTTAAGCTTTTTTTTTGGGAGCCAGTTGAAATATGATATCTATGTTTAAGCGGCCCATGGACACCTCACTTGAGTTCACACCTGTGTCGGTGTGCAAAAATGTGTGCTGTGTTTTTGATTTGTGTGTGTCGGTGATTCGATCGGTGTTAGTGTAATGTGTATGCGGGATACGCGCACATTTATTACTCAGTTGCATCTGAATCTTTGTCGAGTGAATTTAATTATTAATTTTTAAATTTGATTTTTTAAAAAGATCTTTATTTTTTAAAGACGACTTATTCGTCTGAGATATATATTTAAACTGATTTAATACAATATGATATCTTAGCTTATAAAAGGTTCTTATGTTATTCTTTCGATGGCGTGTCTGCTATCTGGGTGGTCTATGGGTGATTGAATACTATATCATCTTTTGTTTGTGTGTTTAAATCTTCTGCATCCTTATCTGGGATTTTTGCAATGTAAGGTTTTTATCGATTTGTTGTGGTTTGAGGCTTTCGTCATATATAACTAGTGCGGTGCGTGGCAAGTACTTTCAATAAAAGCTTCAAACTTTAAGGTAACTTATTCTGATCTTTCCTCTTTGAGATCTCTTTCACAATTAATGTGTGTACGATTTGTGTGTCATATATGGCGGAATGCCACACTTGGTGTCAGTACATTGATGTAAACATAAGTGTCGTTTCTATTGGCCGCTTTACGCTTAATCATGTGCGGTTTCCGACGATGTGTGTTTGATCTATCCACGATTCCTCCTTGATTGCAATTCTCCACTTGCTTTCCGATCTTCGGAATCTTTTACCTTCTTGAGTGTTTTAATTGCTTGCACCACCTCCGCAAAGTAGGCCAGATAAACTTCTTGTAAGCGCTTCATAAAAGAAGATATTGTTGCAGTAGAATGGTATAGGATATATGGAATGCCATATGTTGATGACCAAGTAGGCTTCTTTCAAGACAAAATTCTAAATCTTTTTAATACTCACGTTCCACTAGTAACTAAGTTATCAAAAACCAAAGTAAGTTCATGTCCTTGGTTTACAACAGGTATCAAAAATCTAATATCCCAACGTGACAAGGCATACAATCGGTGGAAAAGATTTCGTTTAGACGTACTTTACAGTGCGAACCGTACTCTCAGAAACAAGGTAACTCGTGAAGTACGCGAGGCTAAAATGCGCTTTTATGCCCCACGCCTTGATCCTGTTCAGGCTAAACACAATTTATGGAAACATTTAAAGGAAATTGGTTTAGGCAAACAAATCAAAAGGAATATGGATAATATTGACTGTAATGAGTTAAATAGGTCTTTTGTTTCCTTTCCGACTCTCAACGACGACGACGGTGAAATTTCGAATGTAAGGTATACAGTGAAGAGCATTTTGCGAATGTTAACAACTCCTTTCATAATTTTTGCTTTTCAGCTGTTGATGATGTTGAGGTTTTAAAAAGTATCTTGTCTATTAAATCAAATTCGATAGGGTTTGATGAAATAAGTCCGGTTTTCATTAAAATTGTTCTTCCTTTTACAATAAAATACATTACTCACATCATTAACTCCATATTTATGACGGGAGTTTTTCCTTTAGCTGGGAAACGTGCTAAAATAATACCAGTACCCAAAAACCAAAATGAGTTCAGACCAATTGCCATTCTACCGTTTTTATCTAAAGTACTTGAAAGAATTATGAGTTCTCAGTTACAAAGATTTCTTCAAAATAATAATCTATTGTGTGACAATCGATCGGGTTTTAGACCAAAACACAGTTGTACAACTGCTTTAATAAATATGACAGAAGATATAAGACAAGCTTTAGACAATGATCAAGTAACTTTTCTTATTTTACTTGACTTTTCAAAGGCATTTGATATGGTTAATCACAATGTTCTCTGTAAAAAACTTCAAAGCCAATTCAATTTTTCTTTATCGTCCACAAAACTCATATCTTCTTACTTAAATTGTAGATCTCAAGCAGTTGTTTCTAATAATTCCATATCAGACTTTCTTCCACTATCCTCAGGTGTTCCACAAGGCTCGATTCTTGGCCCAATATTTTTTACTATGTACATTAATGACTTGCCTAAGTTTTTATTTAGTTCTTCGGTTGATATGTATGCAGATGATGTGCAGATGCGTAGAAGTTTTCCTTTGGGTCTAGTGGAAAACGCTGCCTGTGAAGTAAATAAAGATCTCGACAGGATTTTTCAATGGTCCCGCATGAACGGTCTCCATTTAAACCCATCCAAGTCAAAATGTTTGGTTATTTCCAGAAAACCGGTAGATACTTCATATTTTCCTATCGTTTTTGTTGATTCTGCAAGAAATCTAGGTATATAACTTTTAACAAAACTCTTACATGGAATAACCACATCAGGTTGACTTTGGGTAGAGTTTACGCAGGTCTTCGCACACTTTGGGCAACACAGTCGGTAACACCTTTAAAAACCAGATTAGTTTTAGCTAAAACACTAATCATACCAATTATTATGTTTGGGTGTGAGCTATTTAATAACTGTGACTATGAACATAAGCGGAAACTCAATGTGGCATATAACAGTATCGCACGCTATATTTTTGGATTGAAAAGATATGACCACATTTCCACTTTTTCAAAATCTATTTTTGGTATCACACTTGATGATCTGTTTAAAAAGAAAACGTTGACCTTACTCCACAACGTCATCCAAACGCGCCTACCGAGGTACCTATATAACAGGATCTGTTTCTCCCAATCAATGACAACTCTTGATCTCATACTAATACGACATAGTTGTTTGAGCCATTAGGCTAATAAGTAGTATAACCTTGGTTGGGATTAAGCTCAGACAATACTTGAAGGCACCCAGATGATGATTAGATATTCGAGTCTTTCTTTCTTTCTTACTTTCTTTCTTTCTTTTCTTTTTTTCCTTCTTTATTTATTTTTTGTTTCAAAAAGTAATGTTATACTTGCTAATTAAAAAAAAAATAATTACATATGTTGTAGTAATAGTTATAAATATATTTATTTGTCATTTTTACATTTAATATCTTTTATTATAAATTGTAACACATTCACTTAAATATTATAAATAGAATTATCAATGAAGCTTGCACTATCAAATGAGATATTGTATCTTACTGTGTAAGTTATGAAAATAAAGTTTGAAAACTAAGAAACAAAACATGAAAGCATTTTTGAATTCGATTTTTCACAAACCGAAGACCTCCTATTCCCAAAAGAACAATATTTTCCTAGAAAAATTCCATTGAGTTGTGTTTTTGGAGTAGAGTTTAAACCCGATTTACTCTCCGATGTTATTCATTCACAATGCCTTGTGCGTAGGCCCAAATAGGATTATGAAAAGGTATTGAAAATGCCTTCTACTTCAGATGATGACCATTATATGTATAGCCAACATCAATTTTTCTGTAGCCCCAAGAGAATACACAGCCACAAATCCGATCCCATTCAACAAAGCGATTCCATCAAATGAAAGAGGAATAAAGATGAAAATTATTGAACTATTTCACCTTCCAGCAGATCAAACGCAACGAATTTAGGTAGCAACGATTCATGGCTACAATGTCCTGGCCATACACTCCTCCGCATTGAAGATAGGTGGGTAGGGTACATTTGATTTTGAACTTTGGCATGAAAATATGAGAATGACAGGTATTCGTTTTCCAAGGCAATAATCCCTGCACCAGATATGTTAACTCCCCTCCTATTATAAGCAAACGGTAACGACTCCATTGACTTTTTATAAGCTCGCTATGATTGTTGTAACAGTCATGAAATACAAAAAAAAAGAAACTATAACAAAGTAAACACCATTCATCCGTTTTCTAGGATAATTTCCTCTCTGAAGTTAGGTATATTAGAAAAAACTCTAACACAAAAAGGACCTTAATGTTCCGTCCACGGGGAAAATCAATTTAAAATGTCCATTCCGTTTTTCTCTCTATTTTTTTGTATACAATAAAAGGTATTATTCCATTCAATTTCACACAAAAGAACAAAGTATATTGCCACAGTAGACAGTACGCAATCAATTTAAAACCTTTACCTCTATAATTGAGAACAGTATTCGTGGAGAATAATTCAATTTCCAACTATATTTGTTATCCTTTTATTGTTTGTGGTATTAGAATCGGAATTAATAAGTTTCTCGATCTGGACAGTAAGCAATGCATTTTTTAAACGGAGTTAGTTCAAGGATGGTTTAGTTTCCAACCTTCCCACTCCTATGTAAGTCTACGTAAGAATAAGGTCAAATATTAAATATTGATCATATTAAATGTTTTTGATTTGTATTAAAACTCTTGAGAAATATTTGTTGGCTTTTGGGTTTTCCTTAATTGATACCTTTAATAATATTAGATTGGTCTTGTGCCAGCTTTTTCATGGCCATGTTTTTCCCCAATTTTGTACAATTTCGAAACAGATTAATTATGTTATAAGAAACAAATCATATACAAATATTACTTTCATTTAATATCTGTCATATTAGACCGATTTCAGGGATAATCAAACAAATGTTATTGATTATAATGTAAGCCCAAGATTTTTGGCAGAATCGATGAACTGTATAGCACAGTTGTTTAAATATATCTCTGGAAAGTATTATAGTTCTAGAGATGATTAAGCATTTAGTTTTTTCTCATTTAAACAAACATCGCTTTTGCGGGACCACATAACAACTGTATTCAAATCCTCGTTGACTTCATACACAGCACACCGTTTTCAAGCATGCCTAATTAAAAAATGTTGTGTAATTGAACATCATCTGCATACATGTGCACAGAAGAGCTCAGTGGACATGACAGAAGATCAATGACCTACCTGTTAAGTAGGAGAGAATAAGCTGAACAGATGCAAAAGAGAGATGAAATTGACGTTTAAGTTTTTCACAAAGTATAAGATGGTTGACGGTATCAAATTTTGAAAAGTCAAGAAGCGTTAATATGGTCACTTTATCATTATCTGATTTATTTCTGATATTTTCAACTACGTCTTTTAAAGCTGTAGTACAGCTGTGCTTAGGGCGAAAGCCTAAATAATTGATAAACATTAATTTATTACATGTGAGAAAACTTCAGTTTATCAGTTTCTCCAAAATCTTCAAAAAATAATGATCTCCATCGCTTACTTCCAAATATAAGGGAAAGTACTAGTCATAAATATATTATTAAAAATGTACGTTATGTATTTGACTATATACGGAAAAATGGCTTTAAGAAAAACCGGATTTAAAATTCATTTAATTCTATGCTCAATTTTGTTGTTAACGTAATATCTGGTAATATGTACGTATTTGGTTTTATAAGGATTTTCGATTTAAAATTTCGTTAACAAAATTAGGTTTTGAAGCTATTCCTTGATATGCAAAATATTGTTGGTAATTTTTAGTTATTTTTTTTAGAAAAATTCAACTGACAACTTATTTAACATAACATCAAAACCTACAAAAACAACACAAACATCTTAACAAACATAAATCTGTTCGCTGCATTCTGTACCCGTTATTTGTTTCGAAAAGGTGCTCTTCCAACCTAGCAAAACCCCTGCGTTATTACCTACATACATCTCATTCTTGAATTCGTTCCGGGTAGTTTCAAAAAGCATTTTTTCTGCTAGTCGAACGGTGGAAAAAAAATAACACAGTAAGATTATTGAACTTGATATTTTAAAGCTATTCAATAAAGCTCTATTATCGAAAACTGGCAGTTTGAGTTCCGAGGAATCCCTTCTTTGACATTTTAGGATTTTTCTGATTCAAACCGTTAAACTTAACTAGTATTGGAAGAATTTTAGTCAGAAACTCATAATACTTTTTTCTGCCCGACCCTCATCCTTATTTTTATAAATGATCTTCTATGCTTGCAACTTCTTATCCAATAAAATGTTTCACTGACGATGTTTTTTCAGATTTTCATATTCATTTCAAGAGGGACATTTCGGATGCGGAACTACAACGACAAAAAAATATAAGCTCATCCTATTCTAGCCTGCATTGTTCGATGGTGAATAAGAAACCGAGTAAAATTTAATTTTTCGAAAACAGTATGCTGTCTTATATCGTTCAAAAAAAAAACTTGCGGTACTAGGAATGCCCCTCAGTTTTGTATTTAACCAAAATTAGATCGTACTGTGGAGAACAGATAGTTGCTACTTTGCCGTACCACACGAATGCAAAATACTTTACAGCGCTATGTCTTTCCCCAACATTGCAATGTTCAAG
The DNA here is from genome assembly GCF_945859685.1 of Eupeodes corollae. Classification (NCBI taxonomy): domain Eukaryota; kingdom Metazoa; phylum Arthropoda; class Insecta; order Diptera; family Syrphidae; genus Eupeodes; species Eupeodes corollae. Next base: position 92,969,587 of record NC_079147.1, read on the forward strand.
AAAAATGAAGAAACAACGACAACCACTTTTTCCTTATGTCTCTGGCATTTAGCAGCTATAAAATCATTCAACTTAAGTAGTAAGGTTTTGAGTAAACAAAAAAATTAGGTAGCGCAACAATCCATATCAACCTAGGGCCTAGTGACTTACAACTCTCTAAGTAACGTTAAAAGATTACAAATTAACAACCAATTAATGTTTTCTTTTATCTGCAAATTCATTACTATAATGTGATACAATTTAACACTGGTTCTAAATAGAACTCAAGGACCTTCTTAAGAAAAACCAGATCGATTATTTAAACTTGGTTAATTAAAATAAATTACAACACACAAGGAAGATTCTTTTCAACTTTTATATTCCCGAATATTCCAACAACCGTAACTATAAATCATTTATATATCTTCTCTTCTTAAGTAGGTAATGCAATACTGGCGTGCCAACAACTTAAAAAGGGTACAACTTTTGCAAGGACAAAAAAAGTTCTTATACTTCATAATTAGTTGGAAGTAACGAAAAATATCTATTCGGGTCTTATCCCGATTATCCTGCCCCATCTTCTGTCTTAATAAGTATTCAAAGTATAAGGAAATTGAATGTCTGATTATCGTTTCTTAAGTTTGTGATTGAATTTCATTCCGTATACTTTAACACTTTATACTCAACACGATTCATAGAAAAAAAAGAAGATAATGGATTTTCTCACTCCTTATCTCCTGTGGGAATAAATCAATGTAATTGTCTTTCGATGATTTGTTAAAAGACCAAAAAGTGTATTCGATCAATCAACTATGGACTTCATTAGGAAAGTTATTTAGATTGGCATAATCAGACTTAAGGAAATTAGTTGGGGTAATAAAGGCGATGTACAGCAGTTCTTCATATCCCATTCCAGAAAATAAGATATTGACAAGCTATAGATATGAGTAGGTAGGTATGTACATAATAATTGTGTGGACCCACTGTAAAAGTGTAGGTTCTAATACTCCCGTTATGTCGTAGTTAGAGAATTATGTATAAACTTGAGAGGTGATGACTTTATGAAAATAAGTCAGACTTTTGAACACCATTTCGTAGATTTTCCGGTTTTGTATATGAAGAAATTTACAAACTAAAGTTGAGCTTGGAATTTTAATTGATACAAATATTTAAACGTATATTCTATATTTTTCAAAATTGGAGTTTTTGGTTTCGCATGTCCCGCAAACAAATTGTTCTATGGAAGAACAATTGAATATCAAAGACATCCCCTTTCTGTATATTTCCAATAACCTTAATATCTAATGAACACATTTTTCGTCAGTAGCTCCTGATTAAGGTTTGACGTGTAATTTTTGAAGGTTTTTCGGAAACTGATTGAAATATCACGATAATATACAGTGTTGGAAAAATAAGTTTTTAAATAAAATAAATTATTGAGTGGTGGGACTTTTTTTCCTTTATAGGCGTACAAAAGTCTCAACGATCACATAAATGCCTTTTTTTAACTTTCCTTACTGGACTTGGTCAGATTTGTTGAATGCTACAAATCCCGTATGTCGATTTGTCTTGTTTAAAAGTTTGGAGGTTTCGTGTTGGGTTAAGAAAGTTGTCAGTTTAATTATTCTTAAAAATTTTTAAATTACCAACAATATTTTTCAAATAAAGAAATACTTTAGTTTGAAAATCTAGTTTTGTTAAATAGATTTTTAAGTCGAAAACAAATGTTTACCAATTTAATCAGCATTGTTTAAATTTTTACAATTGGATGAATGAAATTAATTTCATAAATATTAAGAACCGATCATCAATTTCTCCCAAATTTTGCGGACAGTTGGATTTTTATAAAAAAAAACTACTGAATATCGAAAACAATATTTTCTATGAAATAAAAAAAAAGCTTGAAGATAATATATTTAATTTTTGAAAAGCGTTTTGATTCAAAAGTAAATATTTAGCAAACTGTTAATTGTTTTTTTTGTCAGAATTTTTTTAGATGTCAAAAACGTTATACAAAATTATTTGGATATAAAATCATTTCCTACTCGTAAAATTTTCGAAGTGACAATTTTTTTTCAGTTTTGTTGATTTATTAAAAAAACCGTAAATTGGATTTAAAAAAAAAAAATTTTTGGTATCACGTTACAATATTTTATATTTAATTTAATTCAAGTCTCTAGCGTTTTGGGTTCGTGATATATTTAGGGTTAACAGCTATGGAAAAAAAAAACAACCGGAAGTACGGGCGAACGAACGTACATCCGTAGACACGCACGCACGGACATCTTTTTAAAAATCTTTTATTTGTCTAGGGACCTTGAAACGTCGAGAAATGTTAAAATTTTCAATTTGACAAATCAACCCCATTACAATACAATTACTTCCTGTGAAACAAAATTAATAATTAGTTTTAAGTATAGTTTTATCGTTATTGGCAACATTATGATAGAATTTAAATTTGTCAATAGATTTGCTTTAATAAACTGCACTGCATTGTTGCTATCAACACGTATGTATAGGTACATAACATAAACTAATGTACGCATTGTTAAAAGAACATTTTCTCAATTTATATGTACATCCAAGGACGTACACGAAAAAATGTTGCTGTTCATTAGGTATACTCATATATGCGAAGGATAATGAATAGAGATTTATATTATGAAAAGCATCTAGGGTTTGTGTACCTAGTTTTAGCCACGCGAAATCTAGGCCATTATACATTTTGTATCAAGACCGTTCTATTAATAGAAAAATAATTAATTACAACCATCAGCAAATAGATTTATTCGTACACTCAAAGAAAAAATAGATAGTTTAAAATATTCTCTGAAATTTGTATCATTTTTTATTAATACTGCGTACAATGTAATTGACGAAAATAATATTGGATTACATTTTTGTCTAATGAGAATACAAAAATTATCTCCAGTTCCAGGAAGCTTATTAAAGAGTATTGTAATTTAGTTGAGCTTCGTTTAGTTAATGAATTATTAAATTATCAGTTTGGGCAAATTCAATTTATAAAATAATAATGAGATCGGGCTAATTGATGATATACCAACACCAATGGCAGAACCAGGGGATTGTTTTGTAATTTTCGTAGAAATCTCCTTGATTTCAAAACTTATCGTATTGCGTCTATGGATATGACTTCCCTCATATGTTTAGTTATTTATTTTTTGTATATGAAAATAAAATTTGTGTTTATTGCTTTAAACTTTGTTTTCTTAAAGTGTTAAAATAAATTTTATGCAATAGGATTTTGTTAAAAGTTCATTAGGTTTTATTTTATAATTCACTTTAATAGGTTTTACATTTTGATGTTAACTTAATAAGAGGAAGGAACAAACTAAAACTAACTTACAAAAATTGGCACATTAACTTCTTAACATCTAATCTCACGTATGTACAGTGAATGGATCACAAACTGTAAGTTTACATAATTCAACAAAAAGTATACTACTTTTAATTGAGCACTAGATCAAGAATATGTGGTACATGGCCGAAAGGTATTTTAATAATTAGTACTATTATTTAGCTTAGAGCGCCCGTATAGGACAAGTAAGTTAGTTGTAAGTTTTGGTTAATTGGGATAGTTTTATGAATTTCTTTCTTTAAGATAGTTCTTTCTAGCTTTAAGATAGTTTTAAGAATTATAAATAAAAATGAATTAAAACAAAGAGAGGCTGGGATGTGACCCACACTGACAACTTCCCATCCCGTCTGTCGATTTGTCTTGCTAAAAAGTTAAAAACGTTTTTGGTTGAACTATTCTTAAAAATTTTAAAATTACCAACAATTTTTTTCAAATAAAGATGTATCGAGAACCGAACATCAATTTTTAATAAATTTTTTTTTTATGAAAAAACGAACTGTTGGATTTTTATAAAAAAAACTACTGAATATCGAAAACAATATTTTCTGTGAAACTATCACGTTACAGTTTATTATATAAAATTTAATTCAAGCCTATAGCGTGTTTGGTTCGTAAGATATTTAAGGTTGATCAAAATTTTCACTTTTTTCCTTAAACTGCTATGGTAATACAAACAGATACATTTATACATATCTTCTGGTTCTTGAGCTATGTAAAACAAAAAAAACGTCGCGAACGTACGGACGTACGGACGTACGAACGTACGTACACACGCACGCACAGACATCTTTCTAAAAATCTTTTATTTCGACTCTAAGGACGTAGAAACGCCGGGAAATGTCAAAATTATCAATTTGACAAATCGGATCCTTTGCAATAAGTTCCTATGGGAAGTTAATAATTAAAGAAAATCTGGTCTAAATCTGGTCTTTACTTGGCTGTTCTCAAGTTTAATAACTGTTTAAGTGTTCAAGTCACGATCCACCGGTTATAACTAATTTTTTTCGGAATTCTTTCAAAGTGCCTTAATCGTTTTATCTACAACTGTAATTCCTTAAGCTGTGCTTCTACAAGAGGACGTTCTACTGTCACTTTTTTTATGGAACTAACAAAAAACTGTACTGACTTATTTATAAGCAAAACACAATTGGATTTTATTTTTACTTGTTGTTTTGCTGTGCTTTATCGAACATTAAGTAAAATAATTTGAATCTAATTTTGTTGATAGATCATGCTCCGTGATTTTCAATGGTTGCTAATCAAACAATGTAAAGGTTTACTCTAAAATTCTACAAAGCAGTCAGTAACGCCCAATTCTCTGTATTTATTGAAATTCTCAAAAGACATATGCTCAATAACTGAACTTAAAAACAATCGATACAATTTTCTAATTCGTTTATTATAAAGAAACATCCTATATCATTTGCCCGATCCGTTCTTGGATACGATTGTGAGATCAGATTAAGCCATCAAATTATACAATATACATGTCATAAAACCAGCCTAGAACTAGTTCAAAAAAAGGTTTGAAATTTCACTAGTACTTAGTGATTGTAATCGTTTCGATTTGTCGAATTGAAAGTTTTGACATTTCTCGTAGTTTGTAGGTCACTAGAATCAAAATCTTGGCAAACAAAAAGATATTACAAACTAATTTCATGTTATAGAAAATATATTTTAACATTTATTCAAAATTTTAGAAAAATCCAATATTCAGTTTTCTTATAAGAAATAAGATCTTATAAGAAATAAGAATCTACAAAAAACACTACTTTACATAAACTCATGTTTGATTTCAATTTTTCGAGAAAAGATCAAGGTATTGACTTAAAAATCCAGTTGGTATTTGTTAAGTTTAAGAAACAAAAGCTTTCAAAAATGGCTAAAATGGATAAAAATTAGATTTCAACAAGAAATATCAGCCCCAAAAACAGAAATTAAAATAAAACTTATTTTATTATGTGTAAAACTAACTTTTAGTTTATTTTTCAGAAAACGTCAATTAAAATTTTTGTTTACATGACAGGTAAGCTTACGAAAACAACAGAACTAATAAAAAATGGTTTTCGACTCAAGTATTACGAGCACAAAGAATGATATTTATTTACTTCAAATTATGTATCTCACACAAAATATTGTTATTAACTTTCCATTGGAAGTTATTGCAATGGGACCGATTTGTCAAATAGAAAATTTTGACATTTCTCGACGTTTCAAGGTTCCTAGAGTCGAAAACATTTTTTTTTAGAAAGATGTCTGTGTTGTTCGTACGTCCGTACGTTCTCGCCGTTTTTTTCGTCGTCGACAGCTCAAAAACCAAAAGAGATATCGACTTTAAATAAATTTTATTATACAGATATTAGTGCAGAAAAATGCCGAAAGGGCTCCCAAGAAAATTGCGCGGGTGTTTTTTTTTTATATATCAGTTTAAAAAACGGTGAACATTTTGGTTAACCCTAAATATCTCACGAACCAATCTTGTTAGAAACTTGAATAAAATGTAATGTTATACATTGTAACGTAATACAACATAGATATATATTTGGAAAAAAATCCAACTAACGGTTTTTTTAAATCGAAAAAAAAACTGAAAACAGTATTTTGTCACCTCGAAAATTTTACGAATACAAAATAATTTCATCTCGAAAACAACGAAAAAACACGTTTTTAACATCGGAATTTTTTTTTTGGAAAAATCAAATTGACAGTTTTTTTTTATAAAAAATAAAAACCTTAAAAATTGAATTTCAACTCAAATATCTTTTTAAGAACTAGAGATTATGGCTTCACACTTTATTTTTCTTATAAGAAATATTGTTTTCAATATTTTTGAGAAAATCAAATCGTCAGTTTTCTTACAAAAAATTAAAACATAAACATAAAAATTAATAAAAGTTATTAAAATTTGATTTTCGACTCAAATATCTTTTTAAAATGTTGAGATATTGGCTTTGAACTACTTCAATCTTTCAAAACATATTTTTTTCTACATTTAGTAAAAATTGAATTGTTTTCGATATTCAGTAGTTTTTTCTATAAAATTAGATTATAGATTTTCAAACTTGACTGTTTCTTGGTACGAAAATTATTGTTGGTTATTTTATATTTTTGAAGAATAATTGAACTGACAACTTTTTTAACCCAACACTAATAACTGCAAGCTCCTAAGCATGACAAATCGACAGACGGGATGGGAATTTATCAGTGTGGGTCATATCCCAGCCTCTTTTTAATATTTTTTTATAGTTTTTGAAAAACCGGCAGACAGGAATGGATTTTATTTTGTTTACATTTATTTAGCTATGTGAAATGGATCTAATTGAAGCTTATTAATGTTATCAATATTTTTCAATGAATTTTACAGTAGTTGAAAAAGTGTACGTATAGATTTCACTTACAACTGCATAATGTAATTTGAATTGAATTTCCTTGTTTTCATTCTTTCACAACTACGGCCACAATACGGCCCCTAAACTGAAATCCAAAAAAAATTATCAATTAGTTTTAAGAAATTTAAAGATTCAACAGTTTGGCAAAATTCTCCATAAATTGTTTTATAATCTATCAGTGAATGTCTGCCTTTGAGCTTTTGTGATTTTAAATATTCACTCATGATGATACAAATATGACATTTTTTGAGGTTCATATGTTCGACCAACTTTTGTCAGATTTTTTTAAATTTTCAATTCTTTTTTCTTACAGTGCACGAAAATAGTTTACACATTTTAATCAACTCTCAGCCAGAAGCTGATATGGCTAATTAGAAATAATATGGGTTCCACCACCGTGTGTCGCCCAAATACAATTCTATACCATCACACTGTATCGCATCGTCATCGTCACATCCTTAAAGACCGTTCATGGTCGTCGCATCCGTCCGTTCGGAAACTTTTGGACGACACATCACCAACAGGAACTGGATTATATCAAACACGGATTATTATAGCTTATCTGCTTGTGCAATTCAAATGCGAAATTAATGTTGCCTCGTGTTTGATGCGATAGGGGTTCAGGTTCGGCGATTGGGCGTGGGAGTGAGATAAAACGATAATGAATCAATGAAATCCCCATAAACATAAATGCTATAACATAAACGTAATATTGCAAAATACGACAAGGTAGATGTGAACCCACATAGAATAATCTGCCTTATCCTCAATTCTCCTATTTATGATATATATAAAGCTATTTTTGGGCCTCCTGATATGGTCCCCTGGAATGGAAGATAGATATTGTTTTTTTTATGAAATAAATTATATTTTCTGATAAAAATTCTATTAAATAGAAATGTGTGAAACATTATGATGAATTGCTTAAATCAAATGTATTGGGTAATTAGACTTTCAAAAGAATCCATCTTGAAGTTTTTTTTATTTGAAACAGCATCTATACGGACTTCGGAGCACGTGTTCGATTTTAATAGAATTTTTAAATCATCTTTGGAATCATGTAGATTGATACTTCTCATTATTTTCAGAATATAAACATAGACAATTTAAAGACTTCAATGTTAATTTTGAGGATTTGTACTATGCCAAATACTGAATATAAGTATACAATGTTGTTATCTAATACCACATATTTTCGTTGTTAAGCAGAGATATACAAAAATAGGAATAAAAAACTTTATGCTTTCTTTGTCGACTTTCAAGCAGCCTTTGACTCCATACCACGAGAAGCACTCTTCTATAAATTATATATGCTAGGGATATCATCAAAAATGATAAATGTATTGAAAGCTTTGTACTACAATAATACTGCTCGTATCTGGGATGGAAAATGTCTTTCCGAAAATTTCGAAACAACAGTAGGAGTAAAGCAAGGGTGCGTTCTTAGCACACTACTGTTTATTTAAGGTGGAATTGAGCTCTATCAGACGAAAATTCCAGGGTTATTATTTGCAGATGTCACCGTTTTCCTCGCAGAGACAGTTGAAGGCATGCAGCTTATGATCAACAGATTAGGAAGTTATTGTAAGAGTTGGAATCTATCTGTCAACCTGGTGAAATCTAAAATGATGATCTTAAGAAGTGGCGGAGGAAGATATTCACGGCTGGAGAAGGTGGGCGTTTAACGGACATAAAATAGAAATTGTAAGGGAGTATAAATATCTGGGACTTTTGATTTCATCGAATTACATCTTCAAGGCAAACTAGCAGATGCAAACCGTGTGCTATCTGCGCTGTTTGGGGCAGCTGCATAAATAAGAACAGTATTTCACATACATCATTTCGTGCAACTGCAACAACCATTCCGTTTGAAACAGTGGAGAAGTTACTACGTTACTTTATTAAAAGATTTTTTAGAATACCCGCCTGTTCCCCAAACTATATGATTCATTTGGAGACTGGTATTCCGTCTATGTTTCTGGATACTCTTAAGCTTCATTTTATCTACATAATACGAGTATTAGCAATATATGAAGAGAGAACATCATGGAATTTATAGAATTCGCAATACAGGTTGTACTATAGCAAATTGGACCACGACTCAAATGAAAGAACATACTTTTTAGCTAACCATCTTACGGAATTAATAAAGTACAATCTTTCGATTAAGGGTTAAATATTGAACCTTAATTTCATACCACACCGACCAGAGTTATACCAATTATATGTACCTTATGCAACCGTTATATGAAAGAAAAGATGTGTTTCATTTTATGGCAGTCTGTCCCGTTTTAAAGGAATTTCGAGTGAACATTTTGGAGTTCAGTCATTGGAACTGAATTCCGCTGTCAGGCAGGATGATCCATCCAACATAGACGAACTGAAATCCAAAAATCCCGTCCTCCCGACTTAGACGAAGTAAAGATTTCCATATCTAAAGTCTAATAAAGCCGCTGAAGCGGATGGCTTGAATGCCGAGCTCTTTAAAGCAGCTGGAGATAAGTTGGTTAGGAGCATGCACCAACTTATCTGTAAGATATGGTCGGAAGAAAGCATGACCAATGAATGGAACCTCAGAATTGTTTGCCCGATCCTGAAAAAAGGAGACCATCTAAGCTGCACCAACTATAGAGGAATAAACTACTTAACATCGCCTATAAAATCTTCTCTACCGTAATATGTGAACGTCTAAAGCCCATTGTCAACAACCTGATAGGTAATTATCAGTGTAAATAATTTGAGCATATCCTGCAGGTATAAATGAGCAGATTTTGCATACAAAAAATGCCCAGAAGCGTGGAAAAAAGGAAGCATTTTTTTACAGCTTTTAAGTGTCCATTCCAATCTCCTAGTCTTTCAGATCTAATAAAATCTTTAACTATAGATACCATATAAAAATATTGTACCCATAACTTTGCAGTTGGTCCTCGATTTTTGTACTGTTTGTACAAGGCTGTTTGTTTGAGGCTTTTTATTGTACAAACAGTATGGAGCGAGAAATTAACGCAAAGGCTACTTGTTTTTAGCGAAAAATTCAAATTTCATTAAAAGTGTACACTTTGTTGGCCTTATAACGGAAAAACTATCAACTTGACGTGAAAATGTCATAAGACCATTTTTGTAGATAATTACCTCCTCTACAATTTGTGTCCACAACTTTTTTTTGTACGACCAATAAAAAACGAGATATTAAAAAAAAGGCTAATTCCGTGACCTTTGACCTCGAATAACCTTTGACGCGTACATGATATCGAGGTCGACTTTTTACACATTGTTAACAACAACATAAAGAAGATGTGTACCAAAATTCAGCTAGGTGGGAATTTTTCCGAGCTGAAAACCTAATTTGACTGGACTATAAGGCCCATCGTCAACAACCTGATAGGTCCTTAATCCTTATCAGTTTGGTTTTGGACCAGGAAAGTTCACAGTTGATCAAATATTCACATTATATTTGGAAAAAACCCAATAAAAACCAAATCGACACCCACCATCTTTTCATCGATTTCAAGCCCGCATATATCAGCATATACAGGGACGAGCTGTATAGAGCTTGTCCGTTTGTGCAGGATGACTATAGAGAATTCACGCTGCTGCATAAAGGTTGGAAACAACTTAATAGAACCTTTCGATGTCAAATAAGGTTTAAGACAAGGTGATGCGTTGTCATGTGATTTTTTAAACATCGTGCTTGAAAGAATAGTGCAGAGCACACACACCAACACTAGAGTCACTATCTTTCAAAAGTCTGTCCAATTACTAGCATATTATGCTGATGACATTGACATAATCGGAAGAACTCAGCGTGATGTCAATGGGGCTTTTGTGAGTATTGAGGCAGTGGCGGCAAAAATGGGTTTAGCTGTTAATGAGGGCAAAACAAAGTACATGCTGTCGTCAAGAAAGGACGTACAACACCGACGTCTTGGTCAAAACGTCTCCATCGACAGACGTAACTTTGAGGTAGTCAAGGACTTCGTCTACCTAGGCTCCGCTGTAAATGCAGAAAACAACACCAGCGCAAAAATCAAACGCAGAATAACTCTTGCTAACCGCTGTTTCTTTTAACTAAGAATGTAATTGAGTTTTAAAGTCCTCTCTCGAGGGACCAAAATGTTTATATATAAGACCCTTATCATCACCATCATGCATACCCGAAGCATGGACTATGACAAAAAGGATGAAAACAGCTTGGGTCGCTTCGAGAGAAAAGTTCTTAGTGTGATTTACGGTCCCGTTTGCATCGAAGGGGAGTGGAAGAGAAGATGGAAGAACGAGCTGTACGGGCTGTACAGCGACGTAGACTTAGCCAGAAGAGTAAAAGTCCAACGACTAAGATGGCTGGGTCACGTAGAGCGCATGGAAAACAATGCTCCGGCCCGAAAAGTCTTCGAATCCACACCCACAGGACAGCGCAGTAGAGGAAGACCGTAGATCAGGTGGCGCGCACAAGTGGAAGGTTACCTCACCCAACTTGGAGCGCGGAACTGGAGACATCTAGCCCGGGACCTAGTTAGATGGAGAAGTTTGTTTGTTGAGTCCCTAGTTCACACAGGACTATTGCGCCACCTAAAGTAAGTACGGAGTCATTGGAATTAAAGGAAGTGCTAACAATTTTAAAGTAATGGGAAGTACTTTTTAATTTCAGTAGAAAAGCAATAGAATATCGAAATTGCTTTGTAAACGAAAATTTTTGAAACAAGAAAGAAAAGTATGTATTTAAAGTCTGGTAGACAGCTTTTATGCCAAACTAATAGACTTTTTGTTAAAATAAGCAAAGAATGTTTGAACTTATTATTATTTTTATAAGTCAATAAAACTAAAAACTTTAAAAACCTATGTTCTTATCTTTGACGAGTACAAAATGTTTTCTAATTGATAGAAAAAGTTCCATTATAATGATTTTTTAGAGGTATAAAACTTTGAAATGTAATATAAACAGAAAATTGTCAAGCGTCCACGGCGCAGTTTTAAATATCATAATCTTGGAGACCAATTCACAGGTTCACGTGAAATATCGCGGTTAATAAAATTTCCTTCAATAAATCAAGTGTGGCACGTGCCCAATGAAATGTTGTGCTTTGCTGAATCTATAATGGCTAAAACACAAACAAGTTTCAGCTTCTTCTGCGTTATGTTGGGCCTGCTTCGAGGTTGCTTGAAATGACACTCCCAATGTGACATTTCTAAAATGGCATTTCTGTCATTAGAAGTTGTTATTTTTTCTTAAAATAAAAAAAAATATGAGTTTTGAAATCCAAAAAATTAAATTTATCGCGGAGGTAGCTTACACAGCCTATAATAACCAATTTGAATCCTTCCTAAAGCAAATGTTTTTCGTTTTTCGACTTCTTTACAGCTGTAAAACGAGCTTTCAGACAAGCAAATATTCAGCAAATTGGAACTAAAGCTTCCGTTTTGAGTCACTTTAGGTCCGTTCGTGTACATTCCTAAAACAGTCTATTTTTACGAACAATTACAAAATTTAACATAATCCCCTTTGAGTACCAAACAATTTCGTAGTTTTTCGTAAAATATTTCCCCAACCTTCGAATTTTGGCCCAAGAAATTTCTTTGGGCTGATTTGTGAAAAGTGCTTAATTTGATAGAACTTCAAATAAATTAAATAAATTGCTCGCTTTTGCTGTCACTTATAAAATAAAAAAATCTTTTAAAAAGAACAGCAACAAGATTGCAAATTTCAAGTTTCAATTTAAGCAAGTTTTTTCATAAAAAAAGCAATTCACCATCATTATGTTGCTTGAAGTTCATGTTGTCTTGATGTATTCATTTACAAAAAAAAAAAAATTCTAAACACGAAATGAAACGATGATGTTTCAAAATTTATATTATTTTGACAGTGAAATTGTAGAATAAATTTGCTGATTTCCCGCTCGCTTACTTTTTTGTGTTTTTGTCTTCTTGCGACAAAATGTTGCCCCCACTTTTTGAAAAATCTCTTTTTACGAATTTTAGTGCAGAAAGTACCCGAACGGACCTATTACGAAACATAACGTTATTTCCTTACGATCGTCAAATGAAATGTGAGGTCGAAGCTTCATTGTGAAAGCATTCATTAAATTCCTATGGCTGAACTCGTAAACGTCAGGCGAAGCCGAAGTTGAAGCGTGTTAGTGCTTCAGCCATTAAGGTCACCACACAGCGGTCACCATTAACTGTAACGGTCTGGACAGCATCTTTTTGTAAAGTTCGGACCAATTATTCCACAAACCCATAAAGCACACAAAAAGTCAGTTTGGTTGATGTAACGATGTCACCGTACACTTATAGATTTTCATCAATTTAAAAAAAATAATTCAAATTTGAAAAGACAGATGATAAAACAGTCGCCAATTAAAATAGTTTTGCGGATTTAAAGTTTTCTCTAGACAAAACACTCATTTTGTTGGCTTTTCTTTATAAGTATTGGGAAAAGTTATTTTAAAACAATTTAGTTATGTTATCACTTCTCTGTTTAAATATTCTGTTAGGAACATAAAGCTTTTTGTCTTTTCTAATCATATAACTGGATAGGCTGCCGGGGTCATGCATTTTGCACAGCTTAATAAATCATATTACATAGGTCGTCTGTGTGAAATGAGCCTAAGGCTATTTGACATAATATGCTAATTATGCTATAGATTTCGTATGTAAATATGAGTCAGTTCTACCTACATTAGCAAGAGATGAGATAACAATGAACTGAGAAGAATAAAAATCGGCATTTCTTATTTGAGGAAAAATTACTCAAGAATGTTCAAAATCATTCGCGACTCATACCAAGACGTTTAAGTATCGCAAGCGTTTGATAGAGATTTGTTTTTTCAGTTTGAGAAGTATCAACTGGTTTCCTTTCATGCAAAAAATTAAATCTAGGTATATTCTCAAAACTTAACTAAAGAAAACTTATGGTTTTATTCGAGATGAAGAGAGGATTAGGATCAAAGATGTAAGTTTCCGGCTTTATGAAGCCAACCCTACTGAGGAAAACCGGAATAAGTTCAAACAAGCTAGAAAGACTTAATGAACATATAAAACGCATTCAATTTTTGCTGACCGGAATTTACGGCAAAAAATACTACAAAGTCTCAAAGGTAGTACACATTTTTGGTCATTTGTTGACCCTTCTTTTGTAAGCTCGATTGATAAAGCCAATTTGCTTGCAACACAGCTTGGTGTTAATTCGATGCTGCCAATGAGTGACATGATCCGTCCTATTCTTGAAAGCGTAAATTATTCCATTACACTAATCTTCTTTCGCACGCGTACAGTTTCTAGAGTACTAAAAGATCTTGACATTCACAAATTCGCTGGCCCGGATAGTATTCCCACTATTGTTCTAAAGAGGTGTTCTTCAACGCTGGCAAAGCAACTGTGTAGGCTTTTCCATCTTTCCTACTCTACAGGTCTATTTCTGAGTCGATGGAAAACTGCATTTATCCAGCCTGTCCCTAAAAAAGGCAAATCCTGCTCCCCAAATAACTGTTGTCCAATTGCACTTACGTCCCTTCTGTCCAAGGTCATGGAAACGCTGATCAATTGTCAGCTTAAGAAATATCTTGAAGAACGGAAGCTTCAATGACCGGCAGTATGGCTTTCGTTGCAATAGATCCACTGGTGAGCTCATGGTTTATCTCACCGAACAATTTAACAAATCTTTACATCGTTCTGGAGAAAGTAAATATATTGCACTTAATATTTTAAAGGCATTTGATAGAGTTTGGCATCAAGGTCTCTTACCGAAAATGGGTGCTTTTGGTATTGATGAATCTCTTCTTTGTTGGGTTAGAAATTACCTTTCGGACCGTTTAATTCAAGTAGTATTGGACGGGTTCAAATCTGATATATACAATATAAACGCCTGGTGTGGCCCAGGGCTCCGTTTTGTCTCGAATTCTCTTTCTCATATTAATAAATGATTTTCTGTCAGAAACTTCTAATCCACTACATTGTTTTGGTGATGACAATACCCTTTGCTTTTCATATTAGTTTTCCCATCCTTGTTCTTCAGATGTGGACTACGAACAGCAGCGTATGATAAGCTCATTAAATTCTTATCTTGACAGCATTGTTCAATGGGGATTCAAAAACCGTGTAGAATTTACTGCTTCCAAAATTTAATGCTGTCTACTGTCAGAAAAGCGTAACACTAACCCAAATGCCACTATCCATGGGTGGTACTTGCATCGATGAGATTGAACAACTAACACTCCTAGGTATTTGCATCACAAACCACTTCTGCAATGATCACACATTTGACATCGCCAAAAATGCTGCTAAGTGTTTAGGTTTTCTACGACGATGCAAGAAGTTCTTTACCCATCATGATCTGACTATAATTTAAAAAGCTTTTATTCGTTCAAAACTCTTATATTTGGGCTGGTGCCCCAATAACGCACTTGAGTGCTCTGATTAAATTGGAAAAAGAGCTCTAAAAATGATAGGAGATCGTTCTCTTACCGAGACAGTTTACCTTTGAGCCCAAACGCGGACGCACTTTTGAGTATAGAGATTCTTTCCTTAGCCGCACTACGTGAATGTGGAATTCCTTAATAGGCGCAATATTTCCAACGTGCAGACATTCAAAACCAATGTGCAGGATAGCATTAAAAAGGAGAAACCGTCCTTTTGAATGCTATCAAAAAACCCTTGAGTTTTCAAAAAAAAATTTGAAAATCGTTAAAGCGGTTTTTTTAAAATATGTACAAAATTTTTTATTTTGTTCTAAAAATATTTTCGGTATTCAGTTGCTTGGTGATTAAAAACATACGCTCTGCATTTGAATTTTGTAAAAAAATGTTGACAGGTTTTTGAGATATCGAATTTTGAAATTTAGTTAGTTTTGATCTTAAAAAATACAAAAAAAAACGCTTAACGCGAATCTGCTCAAAACCTTAACTTCCAAGTTTGAACCCAATCGACCCAATGGTTTAGGCTGTAGGAGCGTGGACAGACAGACAAAAAAGACGGGACGGGACCCACTTTTTTCGACTTCTCTACCATCGTAATATCAAGTTTGATTAAAATCTCGAGTTACCATATAATGTAGTTTCTATATGTCGCAAGTAAAAATTATTATATTGGTTTCACCTCGGATATTAAGATGGTAATTAGCTTTTACTTTCGTTGTGATGGTCTAAACATTGTGTAAAAAGTCTTATTAAATCATATAACTGAATATGAAAATTTGGGACGCGATGCTCTTAAAGAGGAAGCTCGAAAATCACAAAGCAGGATTCTTTACTAACAACTGAACCTGAATCTTATGAAATCAAACTACTTTAACGATTCACTGAATACGGTAAAATATCTTTAATATTTAAAACAAGATTTAAAGTCCTTAGCTTAAACGGTTCATCATACAACGGCAGTTTTAATCAGTTTTGCACTACATGGGATTTGAATGTAAAAGAAGATTGCTTTCACTTCATGAGTATATAGCCCGTTTTTACTGCCTTCAGAAATGCAACCTTCATTCTATTCCTCTTTGATAAGCATTTATACATATAGGATGTTAATTATAACCGAATTTGTTTAAATTTATTTAATTTTTAATTTTTGTTTATCATTTATACCTAGAAAATTATTTATTTTGATTTGCTAACCGAGCTAACGGCAATGCCATAGCTGCAAAATATGTAAAAATTATATATTATACATAATAAAAATGGTAAACATTGTACCAAAAGCAAAATGAAACCATAAATTATTGAATTACTTATAAACGGTTTACCCAGGTCGCGTATTTTAGTTTAAAGCTAAGGTGCTTCTTAAATTGTCTCATAAATACAAAAAGTAGTTAAGTAAGGCACCGAACACATACAACCTCCATTAACTCAGACACTCTGTCTTTCTTTAAAATTACCGTTCCTTTATAGCACTTAACCTTATATCTTATCTCTTGTAGGTCTACAGTACAGTACATAGTACATAAAATCAACCCTGCCTTTAAAAAAATATTGGAAAATACCCTAGAGAAAATTTCGGTTAAAGATTATATCTATAAGACAAATTTTTACTCGGATGTAAAGTTGTCGCTTTATTGCCTGCCGCTATACTGAAGTTATGGCGATTTCAGAATATTTAAAATTCCAATCGTTGATTGGACATTTATAACAGTATAAAATTTCTTAGGAAATAGACTGTTTCGCTCACGATAAGGTATTAACCCTAGAAAGATAATCATATTTTTTAGTGCGTGAAAGATAATCATACGTCTTAGAGACGTATGGCACTTATTAAGCGCGTTTAAAGATGACAATTGATTTTTCATCATTATTTTGTATTTTAATTCATTTTATTTGGGTTATTTTAAGTAAAATGAATCAATAATTAAGTACAAAAGAAGTAAAATTTGAGCAAAATTAATAAAAAATCTGAACCACCTTTGAAAACAGAACGAACAAAATTCTTTATTTTTTAAAGAAACCTTTGAGTTGACTTTGAGTCTTAATATTTGGTAAATTAGTTCATTGAGGGGTAAGCTAACTATAAAAAATAGTTTTAGTAATTTTTGAGAAAAAAAGTTTTTTCCCCATATACTTTTGTTCAGTGCACAAAAGTTTCATAAAAGATAATCATACGTCTCCCAGACGTATAACATAGTCATTACTGGCCCTAATGCATCTTCAGCGTGAATTTTAAGATGCACCATGCAAGCTCTGACCTAGTCCTGAGCAAATATAAAAAACTAATGTAATACGGCTTATAATTGAAAAGATATAACAATTTTTCCCTGCGCCATACGTCCCGCAGACGTAGATTATCTTTCTAGGGTTAAGGATCTTAAGTTCTGATATAGCAAAAAATAATTGTCGGTGTTGCTTTCATTTTCCGATGATTTTCAAGACATCTAGTTCGTATAAACCTAGGCACATAAATTCCCATTTCTTCTCGCAATGCTGATGATAGAAATTAAAGCTTTTTTCATTGCTGTTAGGATGCGTTCACAATAAAAGTCCAAGTAATCAAGTGCAAATTACTATTAAATTGTTTGGGTACTTGACATTATTTCATAACATTTTTTAACTTAAATCAACTCTTAACCTAATTTCGGAGAATTCGTAAGCTTCTTTAAGCTGAACTTATGTTTCTAAAAGGCATTTTTTTGTTTCAAATTTGAATCAATACAAACATTTCGCAAAAGTAAAAATTGAAGCAGCTTTTTTTATAAAAAGAAACACGTTCGCTTACGAAAAGAAAATGTAATAATTTCATTTGAAAAGCTTCAAATACAATTAAAAAGTTGATTTAACAATTATTTCCTTCACCACCTCTGGTAAGATTAGTTTTAAAAAGACATTTCTCTTAACAGCCAAGAAAACAATCATTTCTTTTTACTTGTTAAGTGCTTCTAGGAGCAAGCGGACTCTTAGAAAATAGTGGATACGTTCTAGGAATAGGATCCTATATATTCCTTGGAGTGCCAAGTGCCAATGGAATAGGAAATAAAATAAGTGTGCAACGGGAACAGTCTAAACGAATAATGGGTAAATTCTATAAAGGTATAATATACCTTACCTAGGGATAGGTTTGTTTGAAAGAAGCTTGCATATAGCCAAGCCTCAAATTGTAGTTTTTATCGGTACATCAAGCATGACGAAGACGACTACGATACTTGAAGGAGCATTTCAGAAGGAACAAACCTCATACTACAGAGTACAAGGAACGTAGCATTACTAACCTACCTACCTAGTTGTAGTTGGAAAATAGAAAATACTCAAGGATATATGTAGGTATGACTACTTCTCAGAAAATTCAATGCAGCAATTTAGATTGTTGTTGTTTTTCTTTTGTTGTATTTTATCCTTTTCTTCCCTTTTGCTCTTTATCTTTTATGTATTGTAAGGAACAACAAGTATCCTTGTCCTCTATTTACAAAAGAAAACCTTTTTATTTTCTTTATCCTATACTTTTTGTGACCCCCACACACAAAAGTTGAGAAAAGAAAGAAGTGCAAACTTCTTGTCTGATGTGCAATTGCAATACAAGTTTCATTTCAATTCCGGTCGATTTTGAGTTCATTGGTTTGTAACGTACCTCGAGCTGACATCGAGTAAGGGATGAAATACAAAAATCTCAACCCTCTAAACCATACACTCCGTACACTACCAGTAAGTCTTAGAGCTTACAGGGACTCCAAAACTGTCTTGGCAGCAAAGTGTATGGGTGCCCAATTTCCTTACCGCGGCATGCTTGCATGGCCAAAGGTTAGCTCGTCGGGTTGTCGGGGTTCTTGTGGTTTGGAAATTGGACGGCCGTTACGTTTTTTTTTTATGCCGTTTAAAAAATTCGTACTATAATATTCGCGGAGCTGACTTGTCCTTTTTTTTGAATTAATGTTTTATGTCCCTGTGTGTGTGAGGAGAGCTATATGTTCTGCCCTCAGAGGATTATCCCACCCTTTTATCATACAATCTCACTCTATGAGCAAGACCATGCGACCAACCTGGTTACCAAGACCTCAACTATTTTGGTAACCCCAAACGATTATGAAAACATAATTTTATGTTCCCATTTTGTCGTATGCCTTCGTTATTGCTTAGCCCTTATTATCAGAGCTACATCCACCTAAAAGTTACAAAATATTTAAACCATAATCATGGTTTCCAAAACTAAATTAAAAATTCGACAAAAATAAAATTACAGAAATAAATCATCACATCGATTTCAATATAAAAGAAAAGGAGTGAAAGAAACTAGGCAAACCCATTTGTCTCAAAAAAAATGTTTCAATTCCAAAAAAACGTTTTTAAATTTCGAAAATCAATAACAAATAATATTTTATTCAAAATCAATTAATTTAGAAAGAACAATACTAAGATTATAACTGGATAGTCAGCCTAATGAAATTTGAAATCTTTTATCTTTTATCCCAACTATAAATAAAAATATTAAAAAGAAACTGAAACACTAACTATGTAAAAATTTTAAATCTTTTATCTTTTATCCCAACTATAAATAAAAATATTAAAAAGAAACTGAAACACTAACTATGTAAAAACAAAAAAAACTTAAATTTTTCCAATTTAATTTAGTTACAATTAATTTTAAGATTTTTCAAATATCGACACTAAGTTTTATTAAATTTAATTTATTCTCTATGTTCTCTTTTTCGTTCAAATAAAAGTATTGAGTTAAAGATCACTTACCGCATTATATTGCATATTTTTCTGGGTTACCCCATTTGGTGTACTTTTACTTCACTTATGATTGCTCCATTCCTCCTGATGTTGTGCACAGCATCGCAGGATGGTTTTTGTTGTTGCAGAACACTTTTGTATACAGCTAGACTTTAAAGGTTTAGAAAAATAAAAAAAACTTAATTTGAACGAATTTGATTTTACATGACGTTATGAAAAAAAAAAGAATCTTTTCTTTTTGGTTTGTCAGGTATACTAATGGATACTGATCTTTTCTTTTAAATTTTATGATCTTTTTTTTCACAAGAAAGAATGAATGGAAGTAGGTACTTAGCTTTTAATTAAAATTAATATGTTGACTATTGTAGGTAAGTTAAGTTGGTGAGATTGGATATATGTATTGTATGTATGTATGTGGAATTGAAGATGCTGTTTTTAGGAATCCTGGATGAAACTGGATGATTCTGATGATTGTATATGGACGATGTGTGCATGTTCGTTTCAGCTTTATGCTTCTGGGTGAATGGATTGTTTTATGGTGTTTTCAATGTGTATATAAATATTTGAACGATGAGCGTATGGATATAGAGAAGTTCTGAAGGTTCGGAAAAAATTGTTCTAAAAATAGGTTCAGATAAAATGTCAAGGTGGAACTTTTTTGGGAGGTGTTTTTTTTTCTGTTAGCCAATTTTTGGTTTCCTTTTTTTATAGTGCTTAGAAGAGAATTGTGCTTGAGCCTTATGTCTCGCAGCACGGTATAGTGTAACGTAGAGTGCCAAGAAAAAGACCACCTTGACCAAGTGATTAACTATTTTACCCAGAACCAGAACAATACGCTAAGTTTATAGGTGTCTAATTAACCTGGTTGAGAAAAAAAAACACATGGAATATGTATAAGGGAAAATTCTTTCTTGCACTTATATTTTCTTAACACCGATATCTCACCTTCTGTTTTATGTTTTATTTTATTTTGCACTATATATCGCATATGTATCTTATTTGATTAAAGACTTTTTACAATAACTTGTAAAATTTGTATGTTGCCGATTAACAAAATTTTTTGTACAGACTCACAATCTTATATCTTTAATACTTTTTATAAATCTAGAAAAAACACCAAGAAGAACAATTTTCGGGTTGAGCACTGGTATTTATACCCTCAACCTACCCTGATTCTTCCACACATACATTCAACCAAAATAAATATGGACGTACATTTTCAGTTTCCGATTTACAATTTTCTTTATGAATTTTAACCAGAAAAATCCAAATTCCATACCAAAATTCATTAAATATTTTTTCTTAAATAAGTGTTAGGTTTCCAAAATATTCTGATTAAAAGAAAATGTACAGGCTTTATGTCGAATGTAGGTGTAAGTTTTTTCAAAGGGTTGAGACTCCGGTCCCACACCACTTGTACCCGGTTCGATCCCTAGTGCGCACACCAATAATTTTAGTTTTATTTATAAAACTTTTTATATTATTATTTTTCATTTCTTTCTCTTTTTTTAAACTTTTATTTATTACTATTGTTTTTTTTTTTTTTTAATCAAATTATAAAAATCAGCAATATTTATGAAAACTACATAATAAGTATTAGATGTATAAATTTAGCATTAGAAACAAGAAATAATAATATTTAAGCCGCCTGCGAATATGCAACTATTTTAACGTTAAATTTATGATGTAATAAAAATCTAATCTTCCACAGCTTCTCAAACTTTTGACCTACTATTCTAAAAAAATAAACTAACAGATCGAGTTCGCTCCTTGACTCTTTCGTTATGAGAAAAGGATGCAGTTCTTTGTTCTGACACAATCTTCCTGATATGGTCTAGCTGATAGTTGAGACCACAGGTTTCCTACAGGTTTCGTTATGTTCGTTGCTGTTTTAAATTTTGTAGAGGTTTTGAAAATTTAATAAAAATAAAAATAAACTTCTTGCTTTTTTCACGCATGAGTGTACTTCACATTTTCTTTTATGGGTTTTCAACGTCTTGTGATAAAATACTTTCAGTGGGCGTTAAAATTATATGCGAAGTGACATTTTTGAAAATATGTCATTTTTTTAAAGCTTGGAAAAACTCATAATGAAAGCACTGCCAGAATGCAGATTACAGATCTGGATCAAATCATTCAAACCATTTAACTGATTCTTGGTAAAGCAAAATAGGAGGATATCGGGCATCAGAAATAAATATAAAAACGCACTTACAATCGACCGATAATAATTTGAATGGTAGCGACTTCAGGGACAACGATGCACAGTGGTTCCGCCCCATAGGCCAAAACCTCAAGTCGTAAAAGTAATTTTTTTTAATGCAGTTATTATCTATGATAACGGGGCAACTAAGTGGGACTAAATTTTTTTTTCTAAAATTAGTTGTTGACAGTCAGGCACGTGGCAAAGTTGAGTGTTTTTCGCAATTTAAATAAAAACGTTCATTTGAAAATCGGACATTGCATTTTAGCTATTTTTTGTGTGTTTTTAAGGTTTTTTCCTGAAAAAAAGTGGTAAACATAAAAGAACAATGTATAAATATGATTATTACATATATATTTTTTTTTTACATGCTATTATTTTATTATAACTGCTGTTGAAAGAAATGAATTTTAGTGATTTTTAAAATTTTGTGTTTTTTTGATAAGCCAGAACTTTTAGGGCACCCATTTGCACTCAATAATTTTAGTGGATTAACGTAGGCTTATCTTCCCTGTTTAAGGATATATACGGTTTTTTTTGCGGAAATTTGTGGAAATATTAAAATTTTGACTCTACGTGAAACCATATTTTTCTTTTTTTTTCTAAGTGAAACCATATTTTCCTTTTTTTGGTAGATTCAAGTAATATGATCAAACGCATTGATATTTTTTATTTGTGGCGGAAGGCGAAGAAAGGTCGCAATGCTGGAAAAATTGATGAGACATGGGTACTCTTTAAGGAAAAATATAACATTGAAAGCTTAGATGCACGAAAAAAGATTGTTTTGCTATGCAAGCTCTTCCTAAAAAAATGGAATTTATGTTCTCGAAGAGATGATGCCTTTCTATCAACATATAGTGCTTGGCTTGAAGAAGACTTCGGGCCTTACCAAGAAGAAGAAGAAGAATTAATTTATTCACCAGATAATCTAGGAGGTAGGCCAAAGAAGTCATTTTCAGATAGCTCTTCTCGAACTAAGCGGAGACGAATTGCCACAATTGCTGCAATAGATGAAGACATTGCTTGTGATTTGAAGCATTGCCAATCAACAGACAGCCTTAAAGCCAAGCAATTGAATTCAAACGATGCGTTGAAAATTTTTGTTGAGGCAAAGTTAACAAAACACCAGTACCAAGTCATTAGGAACTTGGTAAACGAAAAGACCGAAGTTGACGTTTTTCCAAGCTATGCTAAGGTTATAAAAGCGAAAAAAGATTGTTACCCGGAGCCTGAAAAAATATCAATATCCGATACTTCGGCTGAAGTTTCCCTTCAAGGTCTTCTAAACCATACAGCCCAAAGAATCGTAGAATCCCAAAAAGAAGTTTTTGAAAATTTGGAGATTGATTTAGGTAATACCATCAAATAAAAATCTTTTGCCAACAAAGCTCTCTGTTTCATTGTAAGACTTGTCCTTTCTGTGATGTCTGTAGGTATGGTAATTATGTATCGTATTCGTTTTAAAGTCGATAACCTTAATAATTTCAGTGTGACTTAAAATAATACATTTTTGATTTAGGTAATCTTACCCTTATTGGAAAATGGGGGTTTGATGGTAGCAGTGGACAAGGAGAATATAAACGGCAACTTTCTGAAGGAGTCAGTGATGCCGACATGTTTATTACTTCATATGTTCCAATCCAACTATTTTCACAAAAAAGTTCTGACTCTGAAAACCAAATTTTATGGCAAAATCCTCGTCCAGGATCGACTCGATACTGTCGCCCAATACGGTTTCAGTTCAAAAAAGAAACGGCAGAGTTGAGTAGAGCTGAGCAGAGCTACATTGAGAACCAGATTAATGATTTATCTGAAACATTAGTTAAAATAAATGACCATACTTTAAACATTAAACCTGTCCTCAAGTTAACAATGGTTGACGGAAAGGTGTGCAACGCTTTGACACACACTGCTTCGCAACAGGTGTGCTACATTTGTGGAGCAAAGCCAACAAATATGAACGATATTCAAGGATCCTTACAAAAAAGTATTAACGAAGACTCTTTGGATTTTGGCATATCTCCACTGCATGCGTGGATAAGGTTTTTCGAATTCTTCATTCATCTAGCATACCGACTAGATTTCAAAAAATGGCGCACTGGAATAGTGAGAAACCTCTTCTTGCTGCACAAAAAAAAAGAATTCAAGAAGAATTCAAAAAAACTGGACTGATAGTTGATAAACCAAAACAAGGAGGTGGAAATTCAAATGACGGGAATACTGCGCGTAGATTTTTTGCTAATCCTACTGTATCTTCCCAAATAACGGGTGTAAAAAAATCAATAATCGAAAGATGTGCAGTCATTTTAAAAACTTTGGCTAGTTGTTTTTCAATAAATCCGGACGTTTTCGAAAAGTATGCCCAAGATACTGCACGTGAAATTGTAGAAGAATATCCGTGGTATCCACTGCCAGCTTCGGTACATAAAGTTCTCATTCATGGAGGACAAATTGTAAAACATGCAATTTTGCCTATAGGCCAATTAACGGAAGAGGCAGCAGAGGCAAAAAACAAGGATGTCAAATTTTTCAGGTCCCACAATACACGAAAAACGTCTAGAGTCTTAACAAATACCGATTTGTTTAATAGATTGCTTTTAACGTCAGATCCGTTGCTTTCTAACGAAAGAAATTTAAAAAAATCTGAAAAATCAAAAACCCACAGATGTTTTAAATTTATTGCAATAAACGTTGATTAAATTTGATAAAAATAAAAAATAAAGATTTTTAGTAGTGTTTTTCTTTTATTTTCAATCATTCTAAATGCAAATTTGAGTTTTTTTTTCTACACTTCAGATTCTATGTTGTAGAGAGTATGAAACAATGTCAATAACTTCTTTTTCTGATAATTTTTTTCTTTACCTAATTCTTAATTAATATGTATAAAACTAATCTCAATCTGTGTGCCAAGTTTTATCAATATTCGTTCAATAATACAGATTTCATTGAAAAAACTTCAAATATAAAAACCCAGAAAATTTTGAAAAATGTCAATAACTTTTTTTTTTATCATGTTTTCATAACCAAATTTTCAGCAAATATGTAAAAATACAATTTCAACATCTGTACCAAATTTAATTCAAATCCGTTTAGTAGTTCAGATTTTATAGGGTTTTGACCACTTCTCCCATACAAACGGAACCACTGTATGTGGTGCGATACAGGAACCTTCAATGCTTTGGGCATCTAGCACCTAAATCTAATCATTGGATGAATTTCATTTACGAACTGAGACACGTTAAATGGAAATGCAGCTATTTATCTCATCAGTTGATACTGTCCTGATAAAAGGCTTAGGGCTAAATACCATAAATTGAAAATGAAGGATTCCTCTGAATGCAGGTGTATTGCTTATCATAAATTAAGTGAATGGTGATGGTGTTTGAAATAGTTTGAAATAGTTCTACATACATGAATTTCGGATTTCCAGTCTTAAGTTTCAACCTAACCTAATCTAAATTATGTGGACTTCGCCTGTTTAATATTTTCTTGGAATTCAAAAACCGTTTATAAATGAATTGACATATTTTTAAACTTTTATTTTAATATTTATTATTCCTCTGCAAAGTGGCAAACTATCTGTAGAATTCAGGATACTGGAGTAGTAACTTTTAGATTTTTACACAAACTCTATAGATAGTTATGAGTTTAGTTTTTGACCCAACACAACTCTGTGGCACATTTCCAAATCATTTCCATTAACCAAGATTTAAACGAGCCTGATTTTGAGGCTGTTGACAATTTGCAGAATATTTATACTATAAATCATGCTTAAAAAACTTGTTAACTTCCCATAGCAAGTTATTGTAATGGGTCTGATTGGTCAGATTGAAATTTTTGACATTTTTCTACGTTTCAAGAGTCGAAATAAAAGATCTTTAGAAAGATGTCTGTGCGTGCTTGTACGTTTGTACGTCCGTACGTTCGCGACGTTTTTTCGTCGTCCATAGCTCAAGAACCAGAATAGAAATCGACTACAAAGGAATTTTGTTATACAGATAATAAGGCAGAAATGGCTCTCAAAAAAATTGCTTGGTTGAATTTTTTACCATAGCAGTTCAAAACAAAGGTGAACATTTCTCGAGACTATACCTAATTAAAATTCATAAAAAAAAATTTGTCACCTTGAACATTTTACGAATACAATATGATTTTATCTCCAAAACAATTTTGTGTAACGAAAAATAACGTTTCATCAGATCATGTATCTGTTAAGTTTTGAGAAAAATTAAATTGACACTTTTCCTTATAAAAAATAAAATCCTAAAAAAAACAATACTGAAAGTTCATAAAAATTGAATTTTGACTCAAATACCTTTCCAAAAATTTGAGATTAATACTTTCAAATAATTTTAACTAATAAAAATATTGTTTTCAACATTCAAAACATTTTGAGAAAAATTAAATTGACTATTTTTTTTTACAAAAATAGATTTTCGACTCAAATATCTTTTCAAAACTTTGATACATTGGCTTTAAGCTGCTTTAATCTTTTGAAAAATACTGTCGTCAACATTCAGTGAAATTTTGAGAAAAATTGAATTGACTGTTTTTTTTTTACAAAAAATACAAAATTAAAAAAAAATTAAACAAAAGTTGGTAAAATTATTTTTCGAATTAAATATCCTTTCAAAAAATTTGAGGGTGTGACTTCCACCTAATTTTAACTTATAAGAAATATCGTTCAACATTCCGAAAATTTTTGAGAAAAATCGAATTGACAGCTTTTTTACAAAAAAAAAACCTAAACAAAAAATGAATTAAAGTTGGTAAAAATTGATTTTGGACTGAAATATTTTTTTTTCTTCTACTCTGAACGTCGAACTTGTCGAGTTGTAGAAGCTGAGTAAGGTCAATGATTCTCGAGAATTTTCTCCAGATGAGTCCTGAAACTAAAGGACGTTCTTATCCCTCTACCTTCCCAAAATCATCATCCATTCCCACATAAACAAGGCATACCGGCCTACGCTTATGTCACCAACTCCCATCCCACCTCCCACGTTTGTAATGGCGAAAAAGCTAGCAACGATCCTATCTCCTATACTCCTTCTCACTCTAGGTAACCTAGCTGAATTGCTGTTACCGAATCCCAATCTTTCCTTACAAGTCAGAATGATGAATTAACGTCAACTGACTCCTCACCCTTTCTCTTCCTCCCCACCACCTCTCATCATTATTGGGCTGGATCTAAGGTGTTAAACGACCCGTGCCGATGATCAGCCTGGCTGGGGGCCCAATTCAAAAATAGCCCAGTCTCTAACGGAGTATCCGGATACCTGGCGACCTCCGGATTAACTAGCCTTATCTGTACATGCGAATCTCTGTGCAGATGGACCTCTTTTCTTCGCATCTCGTGGGACCAAAATGAACAAAACCAACAACAAAAACAAAAACACATGTGAGACCGGTATCACTTCAGGACCGGGCGGCAGCTTGGTGTCAAAGCCTGCTGTCGTATCTCTTGCGGCCAACACAGAGAAGGGAGTAGTGGCTAACCATGGACCCTCCTCTGCTGTTGGTAGCAACGAGAATAAAAAGGTAGCGATACCTAATTTCAGTAGTGGCAGGGTTGTGAAAAATGGCCCTACCACTACTACTGAGAACACTTCCAGAAATGGAAAAATCTCTAAAGGTCTTTATAGACAAAGGCGGCATGCGGCGAGAATCTTGAAGGCCTCTGGTGCATCATCGGGGGCTGAAAAGACACCGCAGCAAACCGCTAGCGTCGAATGGGCCAAAAGCATAATTGCTACAACTAGATCCAATAAGGACTCTACGTCCAAAAGAGAAAGATCTCTTGAGGGGGCCGCACCGACACCAAAACGGCCTCGGGTGCATAACACGAGCACCCCCCTCAATCCCATCAGGAAACAATCTAGTTTCAGTGACGTCGCGAAGGGCAAAGTCGTGGTTGCGGTCATTGACAGGAGCGATGATGATGGCACAATATCGGCTGATCGTTGGCAGTTGGTCAAGGTTAAGCTCTCGGGTGGCTTTTTGAGCATTTTGAGAGAGCTTCCAGGACCACTTCCTTCCATAAGCGATGGGGGTTGGCATCAAGGCCATGTCAAACTCATGGTTTGTGGCGACCAGAGATCTTGTGACCTTTACAAGCTTGCTGTCAGCCGGTTAGGTGAAGTTTGGCCAGGTGCGAAGCTCTAGGTTGTCGCTGTGGAAGACATTCCCAACAGACCTAGAGCCCGTATCTAGATACCGATTGAACCTGCTGGTATCGAGGACATTCTCGAGATGGTCAAAGTGTGTAACCCGTCCCTTCCGACGCATAACTGGAAAATAGCCAAGCTAGAGGAGGTGAAGGGTCTTTATAGGAGCGCCATTGTGGTACTCAATAAAGAATCCTTGGCTCCTCTAGCCCTAAACGAGGGCTCCATAAACTATGGTTTCGAAACCATTAAAATTCGAATATATAAAAAAGATGAGGTTAACGCGGAAAGCGGGCCTCCAAAAACTACCGAAGGTGAACTAGCGGTTGGTGAACCTGGGACGTCGTCTTCTCTCCTAAAAGAGGGTGACGATGCACTCTTGTCCTCTCCAATCGCGAATGCACCCTCTACAAAAGTCGTGGACAGTCCATCCTTAATGGAGACTGAGGACGACCTTAACATGATCCTTCTGAGCGAGGACGAACTCTTGGGTTCATCCTCAGACACAGAGGATCAAAACAAAACCGTGGTGGAGGTTGATCTGCCTAATTGTAGCCAAAATGCTGCAGTTAGTACAGATTAATCTCCAACACTCCATAAAGGCCTCGGCCTCACTTCTTCTCCGTCTGGCGACTAACGGGGAAGATATTGTCCTGATCCAAGAGCCATGGGTTGCAGGATCCGTTGTTCGAGGACTCAGGACTCCTGGATACTACACACTTTGTGTGACAGATAAAGGTGAACCTAGATCTTGCATACTAGTGAAACGTAGCATTAATGTATTTTTACTCCATCGTTTCAGTGACAAAGATACCACCGTAGCTAGGCTAGAAACAACCAAAGGAAGTTTCTGGCTGGTATCGGCGTATCTTGGGCATGACCACCTTGGCCCTCTCCCTGGAAAAACCCTGGAGAAAGTCGTCGCTGAAGCGGAAAGGCAAAGGATCCGCCTAATTATTGGGAGCGATGCTAACGCTCATCATACTGTATGGGGCAGTACGAATATCAACGACAGAGGTGAGTCTCTTTTTTGATTATATTCTTGGTACTAACCTCTTAGTAAGTAATGTTGGTAATGAACCAACCTTCATAACTAAAACTCGACAAGAAGTCTTAGACATAACTCTTGTCTCAGATAGTATACACCATATGATCTTGGACTGGAAAGTATCCAAAGAACACTCGTTCTCTGATCATAGATATATCCAGTTCAATATAAATGTGGATGATAACCCGAGTCCATTGACTTTTCGAAACTATCGGAAAACTGACTGGGCTTTATACAGGAACTTATTACAGAGTTTACTAGAACCTGGACTATCTAGTCCTTCCTCTAACGCTAACGAACTTGACAACAAAGTCAATGACCTTACCTCAGCTATGAACAGATCGCTAGAAATTTCTTGTCCACTTATACACATAAGAGGAAAGAGGAAACCACAATGGTGGGCCTCAGAGCTTGACTCGCTCAGGAAGGAATGCAGGAAACTTTTCAACCGAGCCAAAGCTGCAAGACTAGCCTCTCATTGGGACTCCTACAAAGAATCCCTAAGAATCTACAAGAAGGCACTAAGGAAATCCAAGCGATCTTCTTGGCGATCCTTCTGTGGCATATAGAAGAAACTTCTGAAGCCTCTAGGTTACGGAAAATTCTTTCAACTAATCCAGCTATGCCAAGCTGCTTGAAAAATGCAGACGGCTCCTGGACTAATTCAAGTAATGAATCACTGAACCTACTATTGGACACTCACTTTCCTGGTAGTTCTCTTACCGAAACTTGCAACAGCTTTGCACGTTCAAGTTCAAATACAACATATCCACAAGGTCTGATCACAAAGGATAAGTTACAATGGGCTCTCAACAGCTTCAAACCATTTAAAGCTGCAGGACCAGATGGAATAATACCAGCAGAATTACAAAAAGCCTCTGATATAATTGCACCAATCCTTGAGGCAATTTTTACCAGCTGTCTTTACCTGGTCCATGTTCCCTCGGCATGGAGAGAAGTTAAAGTTGTCTTTATACCTAAAGCAGGTAAATGCTCCCAAGTTAATCCTAAAGATTTACGACCTATAAGTCTATCATCATTCCTTCTTAAGACCCTGGAAAGATTGATCGATATCCATTTAAGGGCACGTATCGATACAAGACTTCTGTCTTCGTCTCAACATGCCTACTGTAAGGGTAAATCGGTGGAAACAGCGTTACACACTTTAGTACGCACCATCGAATATTCCCTCCATCATAAAGAGTTCACTATGGTTGCTTTCCTTGACATCGAAGTTGCCTTTAACAACGTGGACACATCTGCAATCACTTCTGCACTGACATCTCTAAATGTAGAGAGTTCGCTTCGGGAGTTAATTCATTTAATGCTTACTAGCAGAATAATTAATTCAAAACTGGGCAACTCTTCTAGTAGACGATTCGTTAGTAGAGGGACACCGCAAGGTGGTGTTCTATCCTCTCTCCTCTGGAACCTAGTGGTGAATGAAATCCTAACTAGTCTGGATGCGGAGGGTTTCAGAGTGATAGCCTATGCGGACGACGTTGCTATAGCAGTTTCAGGAAAGCATCTTAATATCCTAAAAGAACTCTTACAAAATGCCTTGGACAGACTAATACTCTGGGCTGATCGGTGTGGACTGGGTGTTAACCCACACAAAACCGATCTGGTCTTATTTTCGAGGAGATACAAAATTCCATTTGTCAACCCTCCTTACATTAAAGGAATCCAATTAAAATTCTCAGACGAGGCCAAATACCTAGGTCTTGTCTTAGACAAAAAACTAAATTGGAAACGCAACATACAGGAAAGAGTCAAAAAAGCTACTGTAGCTCTCTTTTCTTGCAAAAAAGCTATTGGTAATAAATGGGGTTTACAACCCAGAATCACGCATTGGCTATACACATCGGTAATCAGACCGATTTTAACGTACGGTGTGGCAGTATGGTGGACTGCTTTAGAGAAAGGTATAAACAGGGATAAGTTAAATAAAGTCCAACGTTCAGCCTGCCTTTGTATAAGCGGATCGCTTCGCACGACCCCGTCTGCGGCACTGGACACCTTGCTCTACCTTACACCTCTTGACATATTTAGTAAACAAATAGCTGCAAGCTCTGTTATCCGCCTCAATGCTTCGTCGCAGTGGACTAACAACAACATTGGCCACTCCGTAATTCTAAGGTACTTAGAATCAATTCCAAAGCACACAGACTACACCATCCCCCAACTACAATTCGATAGGAATTTCCAGATTTCTATACCTACCAGATCTTTTTGGGAGGATAGGACATTCTTAGAGGATGAGTCAATCCACTTTTACACAGATGGCTCAAAGACCAAAGAAGGGGTTGGTGGTGGTGTGTACTCTGAACGACTGAAATTAAGTCTCTCATTCCGCCTTCCCTATCATTGTAGCGTGTTCCAGGCGGAACTTTTGGCGATTAAGGAAGTCTTGTCTTGGCTCAAAGAAAACGTGATATCAACATCTGATATCCGTATTTTCTCCGACAGCCAGGCCGCTATCAAATCTCTGGACTCAGTCTCTACAAACTCTATAACAGTCCATAACTGTCGATCATCTCTAATGGAGATGGCGCAACAGTTTAATATTCACCTTTGCTGGGTGCCGGGCCATAGAGACATTCCAGGTAACTGTAAGGCAGATGAACTCGCCAGGAACGGTACAGTACAACCCATCCTACCACGTTTGGCAAGTACTGGCATACCAATCGCTACTTGTAAACTGCTACTAATGCAAGACGCTGTGAGGAGGGCAGGCACCAGGTGGACCAACATCACCACGTGTCAAGCCACAAAAAACATCTGGCCAACACTGGATTTAAAACGTTCAAGGTGCTTGCTCTCTCTAAGCAGATCGCATATAAGCTCGATAATAGGTGTCATAACCGGACACTGTCTAATAGGAAAGCACGCCTTGAGACTAGGCGTATTCTCAAATGACTTTTGCAGAAGCTGTATGGACGAGGAAGAGGAAGAAACGGTTCTTCATCTTCTCTGCACATGCCCTGCTCTAGCTCGAAAACGCAAGAATTACCTAGGAGAATTCTTCTTTAACGATCTAAACGATCTAAATCATATCGGGATAATCAGCCTCTCACGTTTCGTAAGAGACTCTAACTGGTTCCATTGAGCTTAGGAGGAAGCCTCAAGATTCATGTGGTATCACAATGGGCCATTAAACTGGCCTAAGTGTGTCCGTTCCATCTTGGACAGCCACTATAACCTAACCTAACCTATTTTTTCGAAACTTTGAGATATTGGCTTTAAACTACTTTTATATTTAAAAAAATATTGTTGTCAACATTTAGTAAAATTTTGGGAAAAATCGAATTGACATAAAAATCTAAACAAAATATTACTAAAACTTTGTAAAAATTTACTTTCGACTCAAATAGCTTTTCAAAAATTAAAAATATTGGCTTTAAACTTTTTTTATTTCACGGAAAATAGTCAGTCTATTTTAATGTAAAAAAAAAATAAAATCTACAAAAATAGTACGCAGTTTGGTAAAAATTGATGTTCGGTTCTTGATATCTCTCAAATTAATTCCATTCATATAATTTCTAAAAATTTAAGAAATGCTACTGAAATTAGTAAAAATTTGTTTCCGACTAAAAATCTATCTAACAAAACCAGTTTTTCAAACTAAACTATTTCTTTAATTGAAAATATTGTTGGTTATTTTATAATTTTTAAGAATGATTCAACTAACAAATTATTTAACCCAACACGAAAACCTACAATCTTATAAGCAAGACAAATCCACAGACGGGATGGGAAGTTATCAGTGTGGGTCGCATCCCAGCCTCTTTTAAAAATCTAATTAGAATTAAGGATTCCTATTTAGAAATTGTAAAACAATTAAATTTCATCTTAGCTCATCAAATGGAAAGTTATAACAATTCTAATGCGTTTGACAAATTTTAAAATTGGCATCTACAACTGACAAACTTGGGGGAGATCTGGACAAGGCTATAGATCCGGTGTTATGCGTTGATTTATGGAATATTGAAGCTGAACAATAAAAGGACGTAACTGACGTTTTTCCTTGCTTAAAAGAAAAGTATTAGTTCTATTTTCCATAGAATGCTTCTCGATTCGAATGGCAAGAGCTATGACATCTTAATAATTTACAAAACATGAGAGTTTTTAATATAACGACGTTACTGAACTTCACCTAAAGTAGCTACAGGCAACTTTTGCCTTTTTGGTTTTTGTTCCTTAACTTTCAACATAATAAATTATTAGGAAATAGAAAAAGAGATACGAAAGACATGAAAACGACAGCTACACAAAAAGAGATTAGAAGAAAATAAGTAACTTCTAAAATGCCGGAAACGTGCTAGTTTCGCTTTTGTACAGAGACAAAAAAGGCAGGCTAATAGCTATGTTGTCGATATTAGTCCCGAACGGTTTTTAAAATAAAAAAAAATTAAAAAAGAGCTGTTATCCTCAATTTTGATATTATGTTAGTTTTTTGCACCAAAAATAGGTTTTCATGAATGTTTTCATATTTTAATGTAAAAATGTATTATTTTTGATGCAAAGTAAAACCTCACGCTAAAATGCCTTACCCGCTTAATCGTAAATGGTTTGCATACTTTTAATGAATTTATTTGCAAAAATTCTTTCAACTAGGTACAAATTTAAAAAAGCTAAGGACATTATTTTCCTTTGACGCTTTCTAATTTTGTATGCCTTAATGTGAAAAAGTGTCTTAATGTGCTTCAATTGTATCTTATACTTATGCCAAGCCTTAACGCGGCATCTGAGAGTTGGAGTTTTAAAAAATATTTCTTGTTCTTATGTATCAAATAACTTGAAATATTCGTAAATTTTTCATTGTTTGATCTGTTTTCACATCACGTAGGAAGTTATTGTAATTGGTCTGAGTTTTTAAATTTTAATTTTCGACAATTTTTGCCGCTGCTAGGTCCCAAGAGACAAAATCAATGATTCGAAAAGAGAATGTCTGTGTTGGCGAATACGGATGGTTGCTTTACTATATTTCAAATTAAAAAAAGTGCAAAATTGTTGATCCTAAGTATCCCCCATACCAATATATTATGAATAAAAGAATTCTTGGATGCGACCCACACTAATAACTTCGCATTCGGTCTGTCGATTTGTCTTGCTTAAAAAAGTTATCAGTTAAATTATTCTAAACAAATTTAAAATAACCAACAATATTTTGCATATGATAAAATTGTTTGATTTCAAAATCTGTGTATGTTTACGAGATTTTAAGTCGTTAACCAATTTTTAACAAATTTAAGAGCATTTCTAAAAAAGTTTTAATATAAAAAATTTGAATTGGATGAATAAAATTAATTTGAAGTCAATTTTTTCTATTATTCACGAGAAATCGACAACAAAACATCAATTTTTACAAGTTTTGAGTACTATTCTTTGTAGATTTTTAGATTTTTATAAAAAAAAAATGACTGAATGTTAAAAACAATATTTGCTTTATAAAAAAAAATTAATTTGAAGCTTTTATCCTTAATTTATGGAAATATATTTGTGTCGCAAATCAATTATTACCAAGTTTTATTATTTTTTTTAGTTATTTATTTTCTGTTAAAAACTGTAAAATCCATTTTCCTAGTCTTATCGAATATTCAAAACAATATTTTTTATAAAAGTAGTTTGAAGCTAATATTTTTAATTTTTGAAAGGAGAATTGAGTCGAAAATCTATTTTAACCAACTTTATTTAATTACTTAATTCTTATTAAGTTGTACCAACTTTTGTTAAATTCTTTTCATGTCTTTAATTTTTTGTAAAAAAAAAGCTGTCAATTCGATTTGTCTTAAAATGTTACTAAATATTGACAACAATATTTTAAAAATTTAATTAGTTTTAGGCCAATGTCTCAAAGTTTTGAAAAAATATTTGAGTCGAAAATCAATCTGTACCAAATTTTATAAATTTTTTTGTATATTATTATAATATAATATTTCATATATATCAGATAAAATAAGTTTGATGCCATAATCACAAGTTTTTGAAAAGATAGATACAAAATTGTCAATTTGATTTTACTCAAAATTTTATCAATTGTAAAAACATTTTTTTATGCACAAAATTGTTTTCGAGATAAAATCATTTTTTATTCGTAAAATTTGACACATTTTTTTCAGTTTTTTTGTTACATAAACTGTTACCGTTAATTAGATTTTCTTCCCAAAAATAAACAGGTTTGGTTTCACGTTACAATACAACATAATATAAAATGTTCAAGTCTCTAGCATCATTGGTTCGTGAGGTATTTAGGGTTAACCAAAATTGTCACCTTTTTTTTAAACTGCTATGGTAAGCAACCACCCACGCAATTTTCTTGAGAGCCTTTTCTGCATCTTTTTGCATTATTATCTGTATAACAAAACTTATTTAAAGTCGATATCTCTTCTGGTTCTTGAGCTATGGACTTCCAAAAAAACGTCGCAATTTTAGGACGAACGAAGGTACGTCCAAACCTTCCCCTTTCATCCTAGGGTAAGTACTTATGCACTTCGTTTATGAGGCGTTATTTAGGGATCTTTTAAATTTTCCTTAAACATAATAATATGGAAACAAAATGTTTATTGTAAGTGCACATTACGTATTTACATTAAAACATACAAACATTCTTAAAAAACCGTTGTTGATACTACGGCCCCGCACAGTTTTCATTTGTAACATTAAAGATTCCCCCAAACCTTTTGTCGGTCTATCTTTAATTATTTTTCGTTTTAAAAATCCACTGGGTAGAAGCTTTTCTTTTTAGTCACAGCATCAAATTAAATCGAGTGTTTCGGCATTTTAGCTGCTATTTCTTGGTATTTTTTGTTTTACGTACCGTTGGTTTTCGTAACTTTGTGTGTCAAAATTAAAAAATTTTTTTTTTGCAAATTTGGTTTTTCATTTCTTCGACCTTCGTATCCGTGTATCTATTTCCAATAAGTAAAATAAAAGTGTATGTATACTTGAATGTTTTAAATTTGTTATATCCCAAACATTGGATGGAGAAATGCTGGTTCTAATTATTGCTGTACTAGCCCATTCCGAATAATATTAAACTGACTTAAATTGTTTTCTCCTGAATTAATGTTTTCCCTCCTCCTTAGTCCTTGTAACTAGATTTTTAATCTACTTAACTTATGAGATCCAATTATGCACAGTTGACCAAACTTCTTTCCTAGCATAAGTTTAATGTTTTTAAAACCATAATTCCATTGCAAAAACGCAACGACCGTATCGAATACATTTTTATTATAAAAATTGCTCTTTCGAAGTCAAGAACTCGCAAGGAACTTAATTTGAGTAGGTTCTTTTTTATTTTTGAAGTAATTCAGTAAAAAAATAATGAAAATGCGACACAAGTTGTAACATTAAAAAAATAATCATTAAGTAATTGACTTTGACTTTAACTCAGTTGGACTTGGTTTTCTTCTTCATGAAGGGGCTCGTGGTAGTTAATTAAGTTAACAGGAATTGGATGGAGGAAAAAAACGAATTTAAAACATTAAGAATCGGAAAAAAACGAAAAGAAAAAGACTTTAAAATTAAATTGAGCAAGTGTCACAAGAAAGAACCCGAGAATGAAATTATACGAAAAAATACACGAAAGTAGAAAAAATAAACTTAATGAATAGGAGGTAACTTTCTCTCAAGAAATGCCAATAAGGTCGCATGTAAGTAGGTATAGTAAAATAATTACTCTTCTAGTTAATTTACCGTAACGATTTTGTGAGGATTTTTGAAGTAGGGTTTAAGAACAAAAGTCCTCTGATTTTATATTTGAAGAAATAATAAGATGAAGACAGAATCCTACAAATGAGCAGTTACAGTGCCTATCCCTAATATATTACCTTAAAAGATGTACAACATGAAAGGAACTTTAGTTCAAAGAAATACCAATTATTTCAACCAAAGAATCACTTGGAAACCTGACATCATGCGACTAATAATGATAATAATAAAGCTATTGTTATTGATGTGCCAATAATTCGTGATGGGGATGGTCTTGGTTATTTGAAGATTACACAACAAAGCAACTAAAGTTTTATCATCAAAAAAGCTTTAGATGGACCCCTAGGTGAGTGAAGTATTGGTGAAAGTTAATTTTGCGACTCCTAATAGAAGAAGGATATGAGCACAAAACGAACGTCATTCATCTTGTGACTTGCTGTGTTCTTCTATTAAATAATTTATCGTCCCTTATCAGGATGGTTTCGTAAATGGTCAATATAAACGGTATACCTAATGAAAGTGGGAGCAAACTATAAATGATGGTATAGTCCATATATTCAAGCACCCAATTATATCATTCACTCTTAGCTTTTAGCCGGATAAACCGTTCCTTACAAGCCTGGGCTCCGAATATGTCGAAGAAGCCCTAAGGTGTTCACTAAGTAGTTCAACCTTAGCGGAACTGTAGACGCCACCGTTGATTCCATCTCGAGAATTCTACCGCTGCCGTCTGGATGAAAGGAGAGGTGCCTTAGTGGAAACACATTTCCCCCCTCTCTCGTTTGCTGCCCCCAACAACTTTTCACTGGGGTTGGAACCCAATCTCCAGTTGAGGTACTAGGCACCCCCC
>NC_079147.1:93007653-93122825 GCF_945859685.1 Eupeodes corollae
AAAAATATTAGTTTTAGACTAAATAAGAAAGTTCTTGGCTTATTTATAAAACTTGATCCTTTTTAACAGATCTACATCTAGATTTGCAATGCAAGAAAATTTGAAACACTTGATTAACTTTTGAGAAACTTCACTTGAAAACAAAAAGTAGGTAGTGTTTTATGAAAAATAGTCTCCACCCTGTTAGTAGATAAAGATAACAACTTTCTAATTATTAAATTTATTGTAAAACACAAGGACGTGTAAAGGGAAGAGATTATTTTGTCTTTATATAGGGTGTCCCAAAATTAACGGAAGATTTGAATTTGCCGCCATTTGTGCAGTGAAGTGTTGGCAACCCTGAAAAAAAGCAATTTGACAGCTAACAGTATAGGGTTATTAAAAATGGAGCGTTACACGATATATCAAATATTTTTTTTATATTTTATCGGTAAGTCTGCTATAAATCTCCTTTTATTATTTTTTAACTAAAATGCTTAAAGCATTCCATCATTAATTTGTAATCTTTATAACTGCATATTTTTTATCTCAAGTCTATGTACTTGGTTTCCGGTGAGAATGTCTTAAGCAAAATAATTATCCATTAAAAAAAGTTAAAACATTCTACACGTTTTCCAATACTTTAATTCTTATTGCAAACTACACGAGCAATCTTTTCATTCATAGATGCACCTCAATAGAAATTTACTTTCTTTTGAGACTGTTTTCCCAGCTGACAAAATTAGCATTTTTATGAGAAATTAACTTAATTTGAACTACTATGACATATACCTATAACCGGACAAGAACAATGTGTGTCTTTTGAAAGCCGTCCTGTCCCAAGAAAATCAAAAGACGCAGAAATCAACGCAAGGGGAAAATCAATCTTGGAATTGGGAAGTTCTTTTGATTTGGCTATATAGAATGGTATACTGAAAAAGGAGACGAGGAAGGTAAACTTACTTTTATTTGAAACCCAGGTGAATCTGTTATCGACTATCTTATGATATCCACTGATTTGATCGGCAGTTAATTTGATTATAAAGTGGATAGTCAAATTTATTCTGACCATATGCCATTAATTACAACTCTAACCACGACATAATCAAATATTCAACCCGAAACAAAAAATTTGCTTCTCCCTAAACTTAAATGGCAGACAAATCGTGTTGAAATATATCAGGCAAAACTAAATCGCAGTATTACCGCACACGGTCTACATGAGCACTCGCCAACTATGGAAGCTTTTCAGAGCGTAGATAACATCGACAGCGGTCTCACATCTCCCAAACACTAAGTCCCTTAAAATAAAATCAGCCTGGTATGAATGTGAGTCTGCCCGGAAAAAATCTTTGCGCTTCTTCATCTGTAGCAACATTTAAATGAACAGTCTTTGAAAGAAAACTATCTTGCAGCACATCGAACATACAAAGTTTTATATAGATGCAAAAAACTTAGTTTCTCCAAAAAACAAGCTGAAAGTCTAGCGTACTGCAAAAACTCCTTGGAATTTTGGAATGGAATACAAAAAATAAAAGGAAGACCTTTTGTAACAAAATCACTACCACCTGCAGAAACACTACGACATCATTTTGAAGGACAATTGAACCCAAAACTTTTTGCTCCTCCAATACAATACGCTAGACCAAATGTCGAAAATCAAATTCTAGATAGAGAGATAGAGATCTCTGAACTCGAAGCAGTTGTAGCCAAAATTAAAGACAACAAAGCTCCCAGGATTGAACGGATACCAAATGAATTCTGGAAATACGCAACATCATAGTTTCTTACACGTCTCACAAAAGTGTACAATGATAATTTCACTACAGCAAAACACCGGATGCTTTTAGAAAATCAATACTTTTTCCCATATTCAAGAAAGCAGATAAGACGGACATATCCAACTATTGAGGTATTGCTTTTCTCAACTCATCGCTCAAAATCTTCATTTAAATTTTAAGAAGCCAACATTGAACCCACAGCATGGGTTGAAAGTAACCATATTCTGAGTGAGTTCCAAATTGGATTTAGAAAGGGATACTGCACAGTGGATCACATATTTAGCCTGACCAACATTGCAGAGGTATATTATCCGTAGACAAAAAAAAACTATACGCATGTTTCATCGACTTCCGTGCAGCATTCGATTCCATCGACAGAAAGGCTCTGATGTTCAAATTGTTTTGAAATGGGATGTCTCTAAAATTTTGTAAATTATTGAGGACATCTATAAAGAAACAACGTATGAAGTATATGGGATGGGCAAAATCTATCTGATTGGTTTCTTGCCTTAGTAGGATTGAAACAAGGTTGCAATCTCAGCCCTTCAGCTTTCTGCCTTTATATCGAAGATCTAATAAAAGACATGCCGTGTGGCATAACAATTGATGGGTTTCGGATTAAAGTTCTGATGTACGCAGACGATCTTGTCATGTTAGCCGAATCTCCTGAATCTGTTCAGTTAATGATCAACAAATTACAGAATTACTGTTCGAAGTGGAATCTAACAGTAAACCTTGACAAACCAAAAACAATGGTGTTTCGAAAAGGATCAGGGCGAACGGGAAATGAGAAATGGTATTATGGAGCGGACCAAGTTGAAACTGTAAGGGAATACCAATACTTGGGTTACACTGTGAAGAGCAACTTAAACCTAGAAAAACACCTAGTAAAAAAACTTTCTTCAATCAAAAATGCGATGGGGACGGTGTGGAAAAATGTGTATGGTAACAAGGACCTAGCATTTAGTGCAAAATACAAAGTTTTTCTCGCAACGTCCGAATCAATAATGCTGTATGCTGCGGAATCATGGGGCTGGAATCAGTATGCTGTGGAATCATGGGGCTGGAATCAGTCTGAAACCACTGAAAAACTCCTGAGGTTCTTTCTAAAGAGGCAGTTCCGACTACCCGACACAACACCTAACTACATGCTTCTCATTGAAACCGGTCTATCACCCTTACATCTCTCATCGCTTAAACTGCACTTCAACTACATTACCAACTTAATGTATAGCCATGTGGATAAAGTTGCAAGAAAGATTGCTGTTTCTATTATAAAGTCGCAAAGCTCATGGTTTCAGCAATGGAAAAACTTAGCGGACTCTTGTGAACTCTCTTTCAACCTAACTTTAGATAATTTACAAGAATGGAAGCCATATCTTAACAGTCTACTCGAAAAACTCCACTTCAAATTTAGAGAGAAAAGTATAGAGGAAGCTACTAGTTCACTACATAGGAATTCTACCCCCTAATTTAGCAGAATTTATGAGAATCCAACTACTTTAAGGACACCCATAACATTGAAATAATATCATTGATTTTCAGGGCTAGAGGTGAACTTTTGCCTCTCAATTTCATTCCACATCGCAATGACCTCTTACTAAGCTGCTCCTTATGCCACACCAACGAAAGGGAAAACGTACTGCATTTTATCACAAGGTGCCCGATTCTAGCCGAAATTCGGCGACAAATATGGCAGAAAAGTTATATGGAACAAGCGGAACTCATTGAAATTCTAAATGGAACAGATTGGAAAAAACTATCTCAATATTTAAAAATACGAGTAGCACTTAACTATAAAAGAGTTCTGATGTACGCACAGATAATAAGAGAATACTATTAATATAAAGTTGTATATAAAAAACCATAAAACAACAAAAATTGAAAATTTTATTAATCAAGGCTATCATCTGGCTGACGGCCCTTCCGGCCATGCCACTAAATTTAAATTTAAATTTAAACTCAAATGTTTTTGTAAATATTATTATATGAATGAATAAATCTTATCTTATCTATCTTATCTTATCTTATACTATCTTTTGACTCACGCTGTGTTTCTGTGTTTGATTTTTATTTAAACCTATTTTCAACTAAAATCAACTTTTTTCTGTCTGGACTTCACCCAACCCACCTTAATTCTAAAGCTTTCCTGTCGCACTTCGTATACAAAACACAGCGGGTATATACAATATACATTACTTCGAATTTTAATTTAATTAGAATTGATTCAAGGTGCTATCAAAAACCAAATCATTAAAATAACTCCTTACGAAAACCAGCATCACATTTCAATTAAATTTTAGGTGGGTAGACTGGTTATCGTAAGCCTGGCTGTCTGTCTAGTGTCTATCCCGCCCTATCAGGGATTATTATTTTTCCATTGAATTATTCCAGTGGATAGAAACTTTGCTCAAGCAAAACTTGTTTAATCAACTTCTTTTTTTTTTTAAGATTTCATAAGTTTTTTCTACTTTCATATCGAGTTTTTCTAGTACCTATAACCACAAGGTTCTTTTTTATATTCAGGGACACTCATTTGAATATTTGAATATTTAAAAATACCAAATCCCCAGAAAGCAAGACGGATTTAATCTAAGAGTAACCGTATACCTGAGCAAACTGCTGAAACAAAAATAAATGAAAACCAATAAAAAACAACGAAACAAAATTAATTCGTACCAACTCGATCTTTTAATGTATTTCCTTTTTTTCCACCATTATCTTAATTGAAGCTGTATATTATTCACTCTCGGTCTCGCTGATTAAAAAAGAAAAAAAAAGAAGCAATGACATACATTAAACTCTTCAGTTTCCTCTCACTACCTATGAAAAAAGAGGCTGGGTTGCGAGCCACTCTGATAACTTCCCATCCCGTCTGTCGATTTGTCTTGCTTAAAAGGTTTGAAGGTTTACGTGTTTTGTTTAAGTTTAAGTCTTTGCAACGCCATGGCCACGCCGCTCCCGCGACCACCCCCCCGCGGGTCCATGTCAGGGGCTGTTTTTTCCTGTAGTGATAAAATGTCTACAATATTGACCAAGTAGCGACTTTTAAAATGCAAAACATTTCCGGCTTTTTTCCAAATTGATATTAGGAAATTAGGCCAGAATATATCAATTGGTTTTCTGGCCTGATTTCCATTTTGGTTTCTGTTTTTTTTTCCATTTCTGTCTGGAACAATTTCCAATGGCTTATTTTCCACAAAAAAATCTGCTTCTTTTTCCAATTTGAAGCAGAAAACATTTGCTGGCGTTTTTTCCAAAAAAAATTCTGGCGTAATTTCCGGGAGCCCTCAACTAGTTTTTGAGCTATGGATGACGAAAAAAACGTCGCGAACGTAAGGACACACACG
The DNA here is from genome assembly GCF_945859685.1 of Eupeodes corollae. Classification (NCBI taxonomy): domain Eukaryota; kingdom Metazoa; phylum Arthropoda; class Insecta; order Diptera; family Syrphidae; genus Eupeodes; species Eupeodes corollae. The sequence continues at coordinate 93,012,764 of NC_079147.1, forward strand.
CACAAACATCTCTCTAAAAATCTTTTATTAAGACTCTAGGCAATTGACGAAAATCTCAATTATTATATTTGAATTAATTAAATTGACAAGTGGCATATTATCTACGCTTTTATCAAAGGCTGAAACTTTAATTTAAGCACCCAATCACTTTGTGGGTTCTTCTTCCGAACCGAAACCCTATTTTTACACGTGCTTTCTGAATGTTCCACCCCCATTAGTCATAGCCATCAGCTATCAGCCGTACCCGATCCATGTCGACGTTGGACGTCGAGGATGATATTGCCTAAGGCTTTACCAAGGGCTCTTTAAATGAATCCCTCAAATTGCCCAGGGCTAACATAGATAAGAAACTTATTTGAGTTCGTCGTTGTCGTTTTGTGTCGTGTCGGCGTTAGTGGTAGTGGTGGTTCGTCCTTTTTTTCATTCCCACATCCTAAGTTAACTTAATTTCATAGCAATGAGGAGATGGACACAATAAAACCAATAAATACAAAACCATAATATCCTTCAGACACATCAAACTTTAACACAAGACATACCTTTAACAAGACTTTGTATCTTGAATGGTGACAAAAGCGTATCCAATTAGATCTGTTTACACAACAGGGCAAGGACTTTGTGATGTAGCACAAGAAGCTCCAACTCGAACTCGAAAACATCGTAGCAAAAACTCATTTATTATATTCGTACATAATTCGTACTCGTCCTTCGCATAGGTAGCTATCTATCTATCTATGTATCCAAAAGATACAAAACATTCGCTTCGAGCTCAGACAACAAACGCGCACATTTAAACTCTCCTGAAGACGACGAAGTAGCAGCAACATCAACAAAGAATTCCCAACGAATTCCCAGCGAACACGAGGACGAGAACAAACATATTAGAAAATAGGGGGCGCCACAAATGCCACGTTTACACTTCTCACATATACTCTACTCAGGTATACCTATCTACCGTTCGTTTGTTTGTTTTTGTTTTTCTTTTTTGATATATTTTTGCGGTCAGAACACAATTATTACGGTTTACCAGAATTGTTGTTAGATGTTCCCTGTTTTCTGGATGGAAGGGAGAAAATATTAAATTTCATTTGGTCGCATGTTTTATCGATTGTATGACGACGACAACAACGACGGGGTTGACGATGACGAAGTCGAACAAAAATGCAAAAAACTGTAAGGGCTCGTGTTGGAATAACGTTAAGGGTGGTATATTAATGGATAAAGTGGGTGGTTTTATACATTAGATATTAGTCTGTTTGTATGATTGGCACAATTTTATCGAATTTTCATCAACAAAAAGCCGGCACTTTAGACAAGACTCGACACAACGTCATAACAGAAGGAGACTTGGATTTCGAAATAGACACAAACTTTAATATAGTGTCGAACAATTCAGATTCACGTCGCGGAGTGAACTGAATTCGGAATGAACGAGAGCAGGATATTTAAATGAACGGTAGCGCTGGGATATTTCGACGTAATATTTTGATAATTCTTGTTGAATTTTAGGGACCTTTTCGAGTGAAGATTGAGGGTGATTCAGTTAAAATGAATTGAAATCCTAATGCGCAAGAATATAAAATGGAAATGAGTTGAGTTTTGTGGAGAATGCAACTGGTTGGATTTTAACAGAATATGTTAAACTGTTAATATTGTTATACTCTCTTAAAAGGGAAGAAACTTGTGGCAGCTTAATGTTAAATGTTAACTCATGATATATTTTGTTTTTGAAAAATTTATATCATGAAATAAAGTAATGTTTGTATGCTTTTCATATAATAAACGTATACAGGGATGGAAAAAATAATAGAAACATGTGTCTTCATCATTTTCGATACACAATATTTTCTTAGCAATAAAGTCGTTTGTCGTTAGTCTTTCTACATTTTAATCGTACCTAATAATGCTCTCAAATGGCAAAATTGTTTTGTGTTAACAACTTTTTTTTCACTTATAATGGTAAAAAGTTTGAAGGCAATGATGATTTCGCCAAAAAAAAAAGAGGCTGGAATGCGACCCAGACTGATAACTTCCCATGCCGTCTGTCGATTTGTCTTGCTTAAAAGTGTGTCTATACGTACTCGTATCAATTTTTACCAAAATTGCGTACTATTTTTTATAGATTTTATTTTTTTATGAAAAAACGGATTGTTGGATTTTTATACAAAAATTACTGAATATCGAAAACAATATTTTCTGTGAAATAAAATAAGTTTGAAGCCAATATTTTTAATTTTTGAAAAGCTATTTGAGTCGAAAGTAAATTTTTACCAAGTTTAGGTATTGTTTTTTTTTAGATAATATTTCTTATAGTATAAAATTAGTTTGAAGCCAATATTTCAAATTTTTGAAAAGATATTTGAGTCGCAAATCAATTTTTACCAAATTTTATTATTTTTTTTTTTATGTATTTAATTTTTTGTACAAAAATTTTCAATTCGATTTATTTCAAAATTTTACTGAATGTTGAAAACAATATTTTTTATAAAATAAAATTAGTTTGGAGCCAATACCTACAAGTTTTGAAAAGAGTCGCAAATCAATTTTTACCAACTTTTATACATTTTTTTTGTTTAGGTTTTTATTTTTTGTCCAACTTTGTCCTAATGTTGAAAAAAATATTTCTTATAAGTAAAAATTAATAAGAAGCTATTATCTCAAGTTTTTGAAAATATATTTGAGTCGAAAATCATTTTTTACCAACTTTTGTAAATTTTTTTGTAAAAAAACTGTCTATTCGATTTTTTTTTCAAAATGTTACTGAATGTTGACAATAATATTTTTTGAAAAATAAAAGTGAATTAAAGCCAATATCTCAAAGTTTTGAAAAGATATTTGAGTAGAAAATCAATTTTTACCAACTTTTATTAATTTTTTTAGGTTTTTATTTTTTGTACATTTTTCAGAATTTTAAAAACAATATTTCTTATAAGATAAAATAAGATTTAAGCCCAAATTTCAAGTTTTTGAAAAGATATTTGAATCGATATTCAATTTTTAAAAAAATTTTGTAATGTTTTTTTAGATTTTTATTTTTTATAAAAAAAACTGTCAATCCGATTTTTCTCAAAATTTTATCAGATGTCAAAAACATTATTCTTCGTTGCACAAAATTGTTTTGGAGATGAAATCATATTTTAATCTTAAAATTTTGGAGGTGACAGTTTCCAGTTTTTTCGATTTATAAAAAAAAAACGTTAAACGGAATTTTTCCAAAAAATATACTTGTTTGGTATCATGGTAGGCACCAGGTAAAACAACATCACCACGTGTCAAGTCACAAAAAACATCTGGATTTAAAACGTTCAAGGTGCTTGCTCTCTCTTAGCAGATCGCATATAAGCTCGATAATAGGTATCATAATCGGACACTGTCTAATAGGAAGCAAGCCACGAGACTAGACGTATTCAGAAATTGTATGGACGAAGAGAGGAAGAAACTGTTCTTCATCTTCTCTGCACATGCCCTGCTCTGGCTCGAAAACGCAAGAAAAATCTAGGAAAATTCTTCTTTAACGATCTAAACGATCTAAATCATTTTAGTATAATCAGCCTCTCACGTTTCGTAAGGGACTCAAGCTGGTTCCATTGAGCTAAGGAGGAAGCCTCAAGATTTATGTGGTATCACAATGGGCCATTAAACTGGGCTAAGTGTGTCCGTTTCCATCTTGGACAGCCACTATAATCTTACCTAACCTAGTTGCAGGTTTAGCTTCTAATTCGTATTCTGGTTCGTTATCAACTATATAAAGCAAATGTTTCGGCTTATTAGGCTTTACTATTTAAAAGAACGCTTCAAGCATTTGAGATGGTTCCTCTTTTTCCTTTCTTATATAGTTTTTAAATTGGCGTAATATGTAGATTATGGCGTCCCATAATCTTTCTTATTCAGTTCTTTATGCCAAGTCATCATGGCAAGTTACTCGATTGAACAGAACGTTCAAATCATAAAACTTTATCATCAACCTTAACGCAAACATTGCGCACCCATTTTTAGTCGACGTGGTGGCCCTTTACAGTACTCTTCAACGTTTGTGGCCAAATTTGCGACAACCGGTACCAGTACGCTCAAAGAACGTAAGATCGTCCGAGAACATCGCCACGGTCCCTGAAAGTGTACAGCAGAACCCGAGGCAGTCTATTCCTTACCTTTTGCAGACTTCACTTAGACGAATTTCGCGTCAGAACTTGGGCGTACACCCGTACAAGATTCAATTTACCCAGTAGTTTAAAGTTCATGACCATAGACAACGCCGCATATTCGCAGACTGGATTTAAAATTGTTTGGAAGAGGACCCCAATTCGGGCGAAACCTCATCTTTAGTCACGAGGCGCATATTTGGATGAATTACTGTGTTAAGCAAAATCGCCGAATGTGGGATGACACCAAACCACGCGAGGTTCACCAGGTGATAATGCATCCTCAAAAAGTTACCATTTGGGTTGGATTTTGGACCTGCGGCATAATAGGTCCTTACATTTTTGAAAACGACGTTAGTGAGGCGGTCACCGTCAACAGCTGCTACATACTGATAATAACTAATTTCTTATGGCCCAAATTGAACTATATGGACCTAGACGGCATGTGGTTCCAGCAAGACGGCGCTAAGCGCCACACAGTAAACAGCGACATCTACACCCAACAACGAACCACCCTTATTGAAAACCCTACATATTCCCCGCAGAGCTGTGTAGTGCACATGAGACGTTGGTACAGGCTCTTGTGCATAGCCCACGTCTGCTAATAGCCACCATCACCACTTCCTAACTTTCTTTAGAGACAGTCTGTTGCTTTCTTGCATTCTCCTGATATGACTGGATCCATATCGCCTGCTATCGAAACCTATATTAACCATCAAATAAAGCATATGTCCATACCTCGATAAAATTATGTTATTATTATGTTGATCTTTTAAAAAGAGCACATTGATGGGGGTGCGAAAAACGAATGTGTGTACCACGATGTATCCTTTTATACAAGGAATTTGTCCATGAAATGACCACACGAGCCAAAATATTCTACACTATGCTTTGACCCAATTCATAGCAAGACCAGTCAAAAAGCTGCAAAGAAATTTAACTACAGCCGTTTACATTTCTAATAACATTCGAAAAGCATCTTTACTAATCCAGTTACACGATTGAAACCTGAAAAACATATTCTATTCTATTCTTACTAAGTTAAAAAAGTAAAAAGTTTTCCTTTTTAGAATTTACCAAAAATGTTAAGATTCTTAAACGAAGAAAAGGAAATCTTTAGGGAACCAAAAATTCAAATACAACTTCTTGGTAAGCTCTGGCCATCTTTAAATTTAAAAATAATAAATTACTCTCATAAATAACCCAAATCACCCTAAGTGTAAACTATAAAACAATGTCAACCGCAACCCCTATAATCTACCCAATGTCGAATTTCAGCGGAGATCCAGCTGGCACATTAGATGACATCAAGTTTAAAGTAAAAGAATAAAATTTGTCTCATTAAGAGAGAACAATTTGCTGACAATTGTGGTTCACACCGAATCATGGAGTTATTGCTCATAAAATGTGTTGAGAAATGTTGCCCAATGCTTCAACCTTTATGTGCCTATAAATAACATCACTATGGGATTAGGAGGGATGTCAATAGGCGTTTAGAACAATTGTAAAAGTTGGAAGGTTTTTTTAAATGTCATTTCAAATGTTTCGCACTGATTTGATTTGGTATTTAGAAATACCAACGAAATCATTAATTTAAACTGAAATGCTAACGAGCGGTTTTCATTCTACCCAACAAGTATCTTTTTGTTGCCACATTCGCAAGTCATTAGCATTTGGTTTGGTTTGTTTCCCGCAAAACAACCCCTATATTATTTTTGTTTATTTAAAATCAGGAACCGATAGCAATGTTAATAAAGGTCAAAATCAACCATCGTAATTTGAATATCAATATAAACTTAACTATTATTGCGACCGAAAATACGGAGAATAAATGTAAACAATGGTGATTTTTATTTCAATAAAGATTGAACAAATTAATTAAAGGGCTTTATGTGAACTTTCTGCATTGATATCTGGCAGCCCAATTTAAATTACATGCAGACACCTTTTTTGTTTGCCCGGGTCTTATGTCAGGTGTTAACAAAGAAAGCCACAAAAATATCTATATAATTACATCAAATACCCAAGTACTTACTTTTGAGCGCTGATAGTGTTATAGAATGCCCTGAAAAGCAAAATGTGCATAAATAATGGGCTAAAAGTTAATTATTTGGACATTTATCGAGACCATTAGAGGAAAACTCAAGGTTTTAGTAGAAGGCACCGCACAATTTGAGACTATTTTTAACTTCCAATAGGAAGTTATTATAATCGGTCCGATTTGTCTAATTGAAAACTTTGACATTTCTCGACGTTCAAGGGTCCGTATAGTCGAAATAAAAGATTTAAAGAGAGAGATGTCTGAGCGTTTCGTGGTCCACATTTTCAATCTAAGTTGGGACCACATTTTTTAATAAATCCAATTCTACAAATACCATGTCCATATCTTACTTACAACAAACTTCTGCATCTAGCTCGGTCCCTAGCTAGATGTCTCCAGATTCACGCTCCAAGTTGGGTAAGGTCACTTTACACTTGTTCGCGCCACCTGATCCGCGGTCTTCCACTACTGCGCTGTTCTGTGGGTGTGGATTAGAAGACTTTCCGTGCCGGAGCATAGGTTTCCATGCGCTCTACGTGACACAGCCATCTTATTCGTTGGGCTTTTATCCTTCTGGCTAAGTCTACGTCGCTGTACAGCCCTTACAGTTCGTCGTTCCATCTTCTCCCCCACTCCCCTTCGATGCATACGGGACCGTAGATCACACGAAGAACTTTTCTCTCGAAGCGACCCAAGGTGCTTTCATACGCTTTTGTCATGGTCCATGCTTCTGCACCGTATAGCAGGATGGGGATGATAACGGTCTTATATAGTAATACTTTGGTCCCTCGATAGAGGACTTTACCACTCAATTGCTTTCTTAGTCCAAAGAAACAGCGGTTAGGAAGAGTTATTCTGCGTTTGATCTCAGCGCTGGTGTTGTTTTCTGCGTTTACAGCGGAGCCTAGGTAGACGAAGTCCTTGACTACCTCAAAGTTACATCTATCGATTGTGACGTTTTGACCAAGACGACGGTGTTGTATGTCCTTTCTAGGCGACAGCATGTACTTTGTTTTGCCCTCATTAACCGTTAAACCCATTTATGCCGCCTCTGCCTCAATACTCACAAAAGCCCCATTGACAACACGCTGAGTTCTTCCGATTATGTCAATGTTATCAGCATATGCTAGTAATTGGATAGACTTTTGAAAGAAAGTGCCTCTGTTTTGACTTGTGAGCTCTGCACTATTCTTTCAACCACGATGTTAAAAAACTCGCATGACATCGCATCACCTTGTCTAAAACCTTTTTTGACATTGGAAGGTTCTGTTAAGTTGTTTCTATTCTTTATAGAGCAGCGTGAATTCTCCATGGTCACTCTGCACAAACGGATTAGCTTGGCAAGGATACCAAAACTAGACATGGCTTTATATAGCTCGTCCCTGTGTAGATTCTGTCATATGCGGCCTTGAAATCGATGAAAAGATGGTGGGTGTGAATTTGTTGTTCTTGGGTTTTTTCCAGGATCTGCCGAAATGTGAATTTTTGATCGACTGTGGATTTTCCTGGTCTAAAACCACACTGATAAGGACCTATCAGGTTGTTGACGATGGGCTTTAGACATTCACATATTACGGCAGAGAAGATTTCGTAAGCGATGTTAAGTAGACTGATTTCTCAGTTAGGGCATGCTCCTAACCAACTTATTTAAAGCTCCTTTAAAGAGCATGGCATTCAAGCCATCCGCTTAAGCAGCTTTATTAGACTTCAGCTTATTATTGCAATCTTTACTTCATCCAAGTTGTTGGCTTTCGTCATCCTGTCTGACAGCGGAATTCAGGTCATGTTGTTCATAAAACACTGGTTTTCGATACATTGTGATGGTAGCAGATAACTTCGAGAGAAGCTTGTAACACGGTCAGAGAAGGATTTATCGATCTTTTGCGATTGTAGCCCTTCGACGTTGTACCACCTCCCAGCACCTCCCTTTTTTGCCTTGGGTCTGGAAACCCGAAGTTTTACCTTGGCCACAACAAGTTAGAAGTCCGAGTCGATGTTAGCTCCTCGGAAAGTTCGGTCATCCATGCCAGCGTGTCTGGCGTCGATCGCAATTTGGTCAATCTAGTTGACGGAAGATTGATCTGGAGAACTCCACGTTCCTTTGTGGATGTTGAGGTGTGGAAAACGTGTACTGGCTACCAGGACATTTCGACCGCAGCGAAATTTATGAGCCTAAATCCGTTGTCAGAAGTTTTGTCGTGCAGACTGTTTTTCCCGATTATTCCACCAAAGATGTGTTCCCTTCCCAGCTTGGCATTAAAATCGCCCAGGACAACTGTAATATCGTAGGTAGGACACTGCTCATATGTTTTGTCTAGGAGCTCGAAGAACATATCTTTGGTGTTGTCGTCTTTCTCTTCTGTGGGGGCGTGCGCGCATATCAGGCTAATGTTGCCGAATTTAGCCTTGATGTGGATGGTCATGAGGCACTCGTTGATGCACCTATAGCTCAAGACTTGTTGCCTAAGTCTGGTTCAAATGACAAAGCCGCATCCAAATAGGCGCTGTTGCTTATCTCATAGTAAATATCGCAGTTTTTAACTTCCCATAGGAAGTTATTGTAATGGGTCCGATTTGTCAAATTGAAAATTTTGACATTTCTCGACGTTTCAAGGTCCCTAGAGTCGAAATAAAAGATTTTTAGAAAGATGTCTGTGCGTGCGTGTGTACGTACGTTTGTACGTCCGTACGTCCGTACGTTCGCGACGTTTTTTTCGTCGTCCATAGCTCAAGAACCAGAAGAGATATCGACTTCAAATAAATTTTGTTATACAGATAAAAAGGCAGAAAGATGCAGAAAGGGCTCTCAAGAAAATTGCGTGGGTGGTTTTTTTTACCATAGCAGTTTGAAAAAAAGGTAAAAATTTTGGTTAACCCTAAATATCTTACGAACCAAAAACCCTAGAGACTTGAATTAAATTTTATATAATTTATTGTAACGTGATACCAAACAACTATATTTTTTGAATAAAATCAATATAACGGTTGTTTTTATAAATCAATAAAACTGAAAAAAAAAATTTGTCACCTCCAAAATTTTACGACTGAAATATGATTTTATCTCCAAAATAATTTTGTGCAACGAAGAATAATGTTTTTGACATCTGATAAAATTTTGAGAAAAATCTAATTGACAGTTTTTTTTATAAAAAATAAAAATCTAAAAAAAAACATTACTCAAAGTTCGTAAAAATTGAATATCGATTCAAATATTTTTTCAAAAACATTAAATTTAGGCTTCAAACTTATTTTATCTTATAAGAAATATTGTTTTCAACATTCTGAAAAATTTTGAGAAAAATCGAATTGACAGTTTTTTTTACAAAAAATAAAAACCAAACAAAAATTTATAAAAGTTGGTAAAAATTGATTTTCGACTCAAATATCTTTTCAAAACTTTGAGGTATTGGTTTTAATTGACTTTTATCTTTCAAAGAATCTTGTTGTCAACATACAATTAAAGTTTGAACAAAATCAAATTGATATTTTTTTTACAAAAAATAAAAACCTAAACAAAAATGTATAAAAGTTGGTAAAAATTGATTTTTGACTCAAATATCTCTTTAAAAATTTTAAGTATTGGCTTTAAAGTAATTTTATCTCATAAGAAATATTGCTGGTAAAATTTAAAAAAAATCGAATTGACAGTTTTGTTACAAAAAATAAAACTCAAAAAAAAAAAACAATACTAAAACTTCGTAAAAATTTACTTTCGACTCAAATAGCTTTTCAAAACTTAAAAATATTGGCTTGAAATTTATTTTATTTCACAGAAAATATTGTTTTCGATATTCAGTAATTTTTATATAAAAATCCAACAGTCCGTTTTTCATATAAAAAATAAAATCTACAAAAAGAGTACCCAGATTTGGTAAAAATTGATACGAGTACATAATACATATAGACAAACTTTTAAGCAAGACAAATCGACAGACGGGATGGGAAGTTATCAGTGTGGGTCGCATCCCAGCCTCTTTTTCATCCTTTTTTTGCCCGGCACATCCTATCGTATTTCCTGGATGGCGGTGATGTCTGCTTTATAATATAGGGCCTCAGCTAATTCTTCGGCTTCACGTGGTCTGTAAAGGGATCTAACATTCCACGTGCATTTAAAAGTTCGTTGTCCTTAATTCGTTCGCGCAGGTTGTCAACAGTAAATCCGCATGTATCCGAGGCTTATTGGTGCTTTGCAACTAGGAGAATTGTACGTGGTCAGGAAGTCACCACGTTGGCATAGCCCCTTACCTTAAGGGCCATATCTTTATCATAACTTCTAGGACGGAAAGCCGGATCAACCGTTCTTAAAGGCCTGAGCTCCGAATATGTCGCAAAAGCCCTATAAGTTGTTTGCTAAGTATTTAGTTCAACCTTACTGCAACTGTAGACGTCACCGTAAATTCCATCTCGGCAATTCTTCCACTGCCGTCTGGATAAGGAGAGGAGCCTTAGTAGAAATACCTTTCCCCCCCTCTCTCGTTTGCTGCCCCAACAACTTTCCACTGGGGTAAGAACCCAAACTCCAGTTGAGGTACTAGGCACCCGATGTTCACCGCGGGGAGGTGAGAGTATTAGTTAATAGATAGAGGTGAGTTTTCCTTGTGTCTTCTTGAATGCACATGTCTACCATTTGAACAACACCATGTCAATATCAACGTTTTTAATATTGAAATTATGAAAATGTCTGATATTTGAGACCCTGCTCACTTCTAACACTTTAAAAAGCTTTGAAGCATACAAAAATTGCTTGATCTTTTGTATTCAAATTAACTTCAAAGAAATTGGAACAACTTGTTGGAAAAACTTTGAAAAAAATTGAAACGAAAGATACTTAAAAGTGCCAGAAGAAGAGGTTTACTTTCATTATAGTATCATTAATGATTACTAATTTTTACTTAAGTTATATTTACAATTTAAAGAAATATCTCTGTGAGTTTTCTATCGCAATATGCCAACAAATGTTTATGAGTCGTGGGTTAATCGATGACTTGTAACCGAATTAACAATAAGTTTTTGTTGAAAACTCTAACAAAATCGTTGGTAAGAATTTGTTTGAAAATTGTTGTAAGTAAAATAAAACTAAGTTATTGTACGGTTGTATGTTTTATTTACAGACTTCTTAATTAAAATGGATTTGTTTATAAAAAATAAAAAATGGAAGAAATATCCATAGCCATAGCCATCCAATGATTTTTATAGTTTTGGTGGAATTTCAACACTAGCTTTAATTTTATAAAGTTTAATGTGAACACTATGGGCTTTCTATTTAATAGGAAATAACAACTGCAATAACAGAAAGCATTAAAAATAGTTATCCCTCGCCGACGATAAGCAAATTGCAAATACATACTGAGGATTGAACAAGTCTCATTTGCACCTCGCATCCCATCAACTTCAGATTCAGTCCAATCAAAAGAATATTCATTCGATTGGATCATGATTATTCTCTGGAGGGAGAAAAGATTTGCTTAAACGAATAATGGCAAATCCTTGCTATTTTTATTTTCAGATAAAATAAAATTAAACTACATAATACTAAACTGAAAAGAGTTAAGGAAAATTTCAAAATCCAAGAAATACCAAACATTGTTGATACAGCCATTAGGTATTGTAGATAGCATTGTATTTATACCTCCATTAAAAAAACATTTGTAATAATTCAAAGAATATTTCAGTTTCGTCCGGAATCCGGAAAAAAACATCACTGTTTGAGAAAAAAAGGGAAAATGAAAAACAACTACAGATGTTTCCTTTCTTTTTAACATCCTTATAAACTTCAAACGAAATATCTGTTGGAGTTATATCTGTTTAGCCCCTGCCAAAGTTTCATCAAATCGAAATGCTCAGTTCAGTCCGTCTTTGTTCAGTTCCTGTTCCTGTCCGATGCATTTTGTATTTTCATTTTAAACTTTCCAATAAAACGTCCGTTTCTTCTTGGTGAGTTTTCCACTTGGTCATCTTGTTGCCCACCAGCCATTACTTGCTTTTTCTTTTCTTTCGAAAACTAGGTAGGTAATATTTTTTCATTGAGTACTTTCTGCTTCAATCATCATATTTCGTATATAGGAGTACAAGCAGACCACTCAAGCAGTTATGGTGATCTGAAATACTGAAAAGTCAAATTAAAATGGACAGGACCTAACTAAGTTCAAGAGGCAAGTAAGAATATTGAAAAGTCAATAGGGTGTAAAATAGGATTCAGTATATGAATTTTTTTTGTTTTGTTTTTCAATTCACTTAAAATTGAAATTTGACTTCAATTGAATTCGTCTAAGAATAGGGAAAGAAAACAAAGTAAACAAATTGTCTGTGTCCCTGTCCCTTTTTTAAAGTTCGATGAACCATGAATTTGGGGGTCACTTATGTATAGGAATTGTTGAATTTGCAATAATTGGGAACATTAGGGACAATCTATAAAAATATAGATTTATATAGAGATGAAATTTGTTTGTTACCCAGTGCTGCCATTTCAAAAACGTGAGACAGTTGTATAATAAAATAAAATGCACGACTTAGTCGCACGAACTTGCTCCTGTATTCAAAGATTATGTTTAAAAAAGTACCTGTATAAGATTTTAAAATATACCTGTAAGTTTATCTTCAAAGATATAAATGCCATTTGATTTCTCAAAAAAAAGCGCAATTCATCCCAAGACACAACTCATCCTAGGAAATTTCATCCCGGAAGTGAAATATACTTGTAAGCGTACTTAACGAAAACAATTGTTTATGTATTCAACTATTTCGTTCAATTGGATACCCTTATTTTAATTTCATGTTAGAAGAACCAGGATGGAAAGTAAATTATCTGAAGATAAGAAAGAGGAAGAATATGTATGTTTAAATTGTAAAGCGATCGCCTATTGGTTGTGTTGTTAGGTAGGTGTCTAAAACGGATAAAGAATAGTTCATTGGAGTGCTCAGCTTTATGCACATAGAAAGATAAGGACATGTTTATGATGATAATGAATGAATGTTGTTGGCAGGAAGAAGGCAGTAACTACAATCCTTCTTTCTTACAAGTTTTGAGCGCAAACATGGAGTTATTACGTTCAGTTTATTTTTTTCGTTAAAGTACAATAAATTGCTATTCATGTGTTGGTTACAGTCAGGCTCTTGTGCGTTTTGGATTTTAGTTATGAATTGACACGTAAGCAGTAGTTTTAGAGGTTGTACGTTACTTTAACTAGTACTAAGTATTTATTCTTTTGTAGGCGAAAGCAAGTAAAATGTGTGTTAAACAGCCTTATTCTTAGAGAATAATATTTTAAAATCTAATATACAAAAGTACCAAGATAATACTTCTTGATAGACACTTTGAAATAGATTGTTGATTAAACATAATATCATATTCGTTAATCCGATGCAGTGGCGCTACACGGCCATAGTTAGTATTTACAATAGTTATAGTTATAAAAATATAGAAATATGTACTAAATGCATTAATTTGGATAAAAGATAGGAATGCAATTAAAATGCTGTCAAAATAATTTACTTTAAATACAGCTAAAATAATTAAAAAAAATATTTTAAGATTCAAAATTTTACCTGAAAAATAAGTTTGTCTTCAAAAATTTAAATACCATTTTATAAATCAAAAAACCGTTAATTTTTCAATTTTTTTTTTGAAAATTTTTACAGCGGTTTTTTTTTAAATAAATTTTGTATATATAAAATTTTTCAATGTTGTTCTAAAAATATTTTTGGTATGCAGTTGTTTAGAGATTAAAAATATACGCTATATGTTTAAATTTTGTAAAAAAATGTTTACCCGTTTTTGAGATTTCGAATTTTGAAAAATAAAAATTCAATATTTTTTTAAAAATCCAAGCAATAAAAAGGTGGGATATATTTTTTGTAAAACATAAGCAATTTAAAATTTAAATATTACCAAGAGTCAAAAAAGATGTTTTTTAGATATTTTAGTATAAAATGAAATTTTTGCAACACATTTTCGAAATTCAAGCCAAGGTATGGCTACGAATATCCCGGTCCAAGCCAAAACAAGGAAGTACTGTGAGAAGATTTGACCGATACGGCTACAATTGCAAGAGACTGCCATGTTATTTTCCGATCGAGTCTCTATAATAACCTCTTAAGAAGACCTATGCTGCATGCATTAAGCATTGAAAACCAGTGGCAACATTGACTTGCAGCGATCATAGATGCCTTCAGACCAAGAAAGTCCACCATTGACCAAATACTCACACTACGGCAAATCTTGGAAAAAAAACAGGAACTTCAAATCGATACCCACCATCTCTTTATTTAAAGCCACAGCCTCTATAGGGAAGAGCTACAGAGCAATGTCTAGTTTTGGCATCCCTGGTTGAACATCCGTTTGTGCAAAATAACGATGGAGCATGCACGTTGCTCTGCCAAGATCGGAAAAGATGCATTTGATGTCAAGAATGGTTTTAGACAAGGCGATGCACTGTCTTTCGACTTCTTCAAAATCGATCTGAAAAGAATTGTGAGAAACTCATCCTCTTCCAAAGATCCATCCAAATACTCGGATACGCAGATGATATTCACATTATTGGATGATCAAAGCGTGATGTCAATGGAGCATTTTTGAGTATTGCGACGGAAGTGGAGAAAAAGGGTTAAGTGGTCAATATAGGCAAGACGAAGTATATGCTGTCATCAAAAAAGGACATTGAACAACGACGTCTTGGACAAAACTTCACCATGGATAGCTATAACTTTGAGGTAGTTAAGGACTTTGTCTACCTAGGCACCGCTATTAATACAGACAACGACACCAGCGCTGAAATCAAACGAAGAATAACTCTTGCAAATCGCTGCTTCTTTGGACTTAGAAGGCAATTGAGAAGTAAAGTCCTCTCTCGAGCATGTAAAATCACCATCTATAAGACACTCATCATCCCGGTTCTCATTTATGGCACTGAGGCCTGGACCCTGTCAAAGAAAGATGAGAGCGTCTTAGGATGCTTTGAGAGAAAAATGTTTCGGTGACTTTTGGTCCCGTCTGCATAGATTCAGATTGAAGTAGAAGAACTGTAAAGGCTGCACAAGAACACTGACCCAGTTAACAGAATTAAAGTCCAACGACTTTGACGGCTGAGTCATGCAGAGCGAATGGACATCAATGCTTCATCCCGGAAGGTCTTCGAATCCTATCACCAGGAACGGCGGCGCAGTAAAGCAAGACAGCGACAACGACGAAAAAGAGAGACACAAATTTGAAGCTCTGAACGTTAACAGCTAAAAAAGAAACACAATTTTGTGTTTAAATGTTCAGGATCTACTTTTAACTTGCAAATTTTATATTTGTTATATTTTGTGTTTTTAAGTGTACAACCAATTTAATTTGGAGTCGGTATCTCAGCTCATTGATGACGTACCTCTAAGAACCATTGATTAAAATTTCACCGATCTTGAAACGTCGAGAAATGTTAAAATTTTCAGTCTTACAAGTGGGAAGGATTACAATAAATCTAAATGAAAAGTTAAAAACTAAAGTTGAGATGTAACTGGTGGTTACATTTTAAGGGCCGGTGTTGAATGTGAACTACCTCTTAACTAGTTTGTTTCTGCATTTCATTCGACATTTCTTATTTATAGACTAACTCAATTTAAACATAGAAAAGCATTAAAGATTAGATTTCCAATCCTATTATGAAAATGGGCGTTCAAATTGAAATGCATGTAGTGAACTTTTCGATTTTTTCGATCAATTTAATCGTCCTAATGTGCCTAAAATCGTGTAAATATTTGAGCGAACCCTGTCTGTATGAAAGGTGAAAACGGCTGAAGAGCCATCCACCTCAACTCGTTTTCGTGCCCAACAATTGCACTCCCCACAAATAAAGATTTTCATTTACACGCTAACAAAGTGCAATTGATAACGAAACCAATGTAATGACTCTTTTGACTGATAAATTTAATGGCATTGTTATCTCACGTAGTAGCGATGACAATTTAGGTATTAATTCAAGAGCTAAAAGGAGATATAATTTGGCACATAGAAAATTTGGACCATTGGATGAAGGTGTGCCGCTCAGGTTGTGGGGGCCATTTGGCCAACATTTTGATTTAAACATAATACCAAAAGAACTGACAATAATTCTTTAAATAATTTAAGTATTATTCAAAATTAATATTTGTTTTTAAAAAATCCGTTTATTGTTAAAGTATTTTCACGCCTGCCAGGTCAAAGCCTTAGGTCCCACTATATTTTTCGATAAATCTTTTTTTTTTAATAATAAATTGTCTCCTAGGAATTCAACAATAATGTCTCAAAAGATAATGACCAGGAAAAGTACCCAATTTTTGAATTTCAGTATAAGGGGTATTGCAAAATTATTTTGTAAATAGTCACTTCTGTGTAGAATACAATCTCTCTTTTATAATCTGGATTTATTTTTTGGTATTGCTGGAAAAATAAAATGGGAAAAATTGTCTTTACTTTCTTTACTCAATGGCAAAGCAATGAGTTTTCTTCTGTATTAATTCTTTTATACATACTTGATGATTGATTTAGAAACTTGAAATGATAAAAAGTCAATAAACATCAGGTCTTGCTTCCTCTTTATCAAAGTACCATTGTTTCTCTCAACTTAGAAATAAAGATAGTCAGTATTTAATAGGTACCTTAAAGAGAATTCAAAAGACTAAGTTTCTAAATTGAAATATCAAAAACCGAACAATTGTTTAAATTAAAAATTAGTAATTGATGGACAACCCAAAGTGAAATTGAACATATGTACGTGGTACTCTATTTCAAATGAAAACCAATTTTACAATTATTCCATTATATACTTCATGTAAGAAAAGGGAGCTGGTGGCATTTTATTCATGTCTCATTTGACTTTTTACAAAATATTTACTTTTTTTACTTCCTTCTTCCTTGAGCCGCCAACTTGTTGACATCTGCGCATTAAATAATTTATATTAAATTACAATTAGTTTTTTACAAATATGTAATTGTTATAAAGTTGAATTACATTTAATTATAGAAGTATTATAATTATTTAACCTTGAATTTCATTTGATTAAACTCGGACATTTCATTTGGCGACGAGAAAAAAAAAGCAAGAAAAACAAATTTGCCAAACTTAACCTAATCGCTAAGTTGGAATGTGCTTCATATATATAAATACTAGCTGACCCGACAAACGTTGCTTTTTCTTCTAAAGAATATTTTGCTAGCAATAAATAACTTATTGTATGTATATAAGTGGGAGAGATATAGAACACTGTAAACGGAGACAAAATATTAAAATAACAAATCACCAACAAACATTTTTTAATCAATAAAATCAATTCTTTAAAATTATATACATATCGCTAAATATCATATAATATCAATCCCTTAATGCAACAGAGTGAACAATATTTTTTGTGATCCCATCTTTCGTTACTACAAACTAACTGGATGGTTTGACCACTTGATACCACTCCACGTTTAATTGTCCGTGTGAAAAACATAAAGGGCTCAAATTTAAGCTGCCGACAGACATCGTTTGGCCTTGATAGTCATTGCAAACGCCAATCTAATTGGAAATTAAAGGCTTTTTAATCAAATTGGCACATGTGTGGGTATACAAAAGATTCGCGGTAATAATATATTTTCACCTTGGAATTTGACATTTAAAATTATGGCTTCGTTAACATTTATTTTTTAATCACTTTCTTAATTACTAATTACGTGCCGTTGCACAACCGTGGTGAGTTCAAATTACGAAGCAAAATTACCGGAGATCCAACCTTCAGTTGTATATTATGCGGTGGCATGCCTGGTAAATCCAATAAGTTCAAAAACTCAGTTGCATAATTTACAGCTTCACAAAGTGTATCAATATTTGTATGACACTAAGTCTCCTGGTAACAAATGTTGTATCTTGGGATTTAATTCGTTGACATCTACATTTTTGCTGCTAAAATTGCTCTTTCTGCCAGCTACTCACGATTTGTATATTGTCTGTGTGCATCGGAAAATATCTGGTCAATAAGGGCATCTTGTGAATCAATAACTGTGCAGAAATTGACAGATAGTATCCAGTTTCATCTTTAGTAACTTTTCCGTCCTAACCTAAGCTAACTTTTCCGTCTCCTATTTCAAACAGATGTTTTGAGAATGTTTTAGCAGATGGATCTTGAACACTCATACTTACATTCAGTAGTACTTTTTCAACATTACGCCACAGTGGCGATGATTTTCAGCACGCGTTGGTCTTATCAGCGTACGTTGAACGTGGAATAACGGAAAGTATTTATCTGAAATCACCTGAAAAGAGTGCTGCCGTTGTAGTCTGTCGTTGTTTTTTATGTCTTTCAATATCCTGTTCAACGCCTCAAGCGAATGTTTGTGTGCCATAGTGCATTCATCAATTTGGCCATTGATGACTGCTTTTTATATTGCTCACCGCGTTATTTTGAATATTTAGTGACAGTTTAATTACTGAGTGAGCTGTTTTGCCTCCATCCAATAAAGTTGTCAGAAGATGCAACAGCCAATGCGAAGCCATTATTTGATCATATTTTTGCAAGAATTAGCGAATTAAGGAATGTTTTGCCAGTTCCAACTTTTGCATCCAAAAAAAGAATCCATCTTGTTCTTCCGAAATTGCGAGCATGATGTGATTATAAATGGTTCTTTGTTCTGCATTCTGAGTGTTAAGTTGGCAATGACAATGAAAAGATCCTCAATCGCAATCAATGCTTCATTCTACATAGCGTCACTGAATACTATCTAAGATCGTTGCACCGTGTACGATGTTGATGCAAATAAACCATAGCACTTAGGAATATAAAAAATAGATAAAAACCTATTCTCAGACCTACCAAATATATATGAGTATGGCAACTAACACTGTGACAGGAATTTTTTATATATTAGATTATATATATCCATTGAATCTTCAAAATGGCAGAACTAGAAGATCACCTTAAAGTATTGCAACGAGTTTCTTCAACAATGTGGTTCTACCAAGGTAGCTGTGCCGCAGTTCCAGCAATTTTTTCCCGAGAAAAACACGTGGGACGTTTATATTCAGCAGCTAGAAAATCATATTCTGGAATATAAGGTGGTGAGTGACGATGAAAAAAAAACTTATTTGTTATCCTGGCTTGGGCCAGATATATATAATTTATTTCAAAACCTATTGGGAGGTGGAAAAGTGACTAACAAATGCTATGTAGATCTGACAACAAAGCTCTCAGACCATTTTAAAGCAAAAAATCACATTTTAATGGCTCGGTACGAGTTTTGAAAGTGTCGAATGCGTACTGGACTAACTTATGCTACGTGGGTTGCACAGTTAAGAGGGTTAGCTCGAACATGTTCATTCAGTTGTCAAAATTGCAACCACGAATTTGTCGATGAAATGATTAGAGATGTAATCATCTTACATAATCCACATGACGTAAAGTGCGTTCACCTTCACTCAAAAAAACTAACCCTACAATATCAGAAGTTTTTCCATTGCGGAAGCGAATGAAGCGGCCCAGAGAGTGTACTTACAATTGGTGAAATACGTCAAGCAGGTTCAAAGTGGGAAATTTTGTGAATTTGAACAATCACAAAGCTAAGTTTTTGCTCCTCGACACGGTAGCTAGTTGTTCCCTATTTGGTCTGTGGGGCTATGAAGAGATAAACAAAACCCCGCTTAACGAAACCAGTCGCTCACTTCGCTTATATGGTAATACAACCGTTGCAGTTTTAGGCGAACTACATGTAAATGTCGAATTTGGGGGTCACCATCAACAATTAACTTTATTAGTTGGCGATGTACCATCCGGGTACAATATTTTCGGATTGGATTGGTTCAGTGCATTTTGCCTGGAGATAAAATCTCCAAGTAAGAATATTGTTTTAAATATAAAGTCAGACGTGGACAACGAAATATAAAACCTTTTTTCAAAGCATGTTGTGGTAGCATCTAAGACCTTAGGGTTGTGTAATTCTATGAAAGCATATTTTTATCTAAAACCTAACACTAAACGTAATAAGGGCCTCCGCATATGCGGTGACTTCAATGTTACCATAAATCCTCACTTAGAAGTAGATCAGTATCCAATTCCAAGATCAGAGGATCTTTTTAATAAACTTGCGGGTGGACAGCGATTTTCGAAAATAGATCTTACAGACGCTTATTTGCATATAAAGCTAGATGAGGATTCAAAATCTCTGACTGTCGTAAATACACCACTTGGGCTCTACATGTCACAGAGAATTCTCTTTGGAGTGTCGAGTGATCCAGCTATTTACCAAAAGACGATAGAACAGTTATTGTCAGGGTTGAATTGTATTTCCATATATCTGGATGACATATTAGTATCTGGGAAAGATAACAAAGAGCACTTACTTAATTTTGGGGCAGTGTTTAAGAGGCTTTTTAAAAACGGGTTGCGAATTAATCGAAAAAAGTGCATATTCTTTCAATCTGTTCTAGGTACTTCAATCAATTTAATCAATGCACAGGGAATCCGCCCGTCCCAATCCGAAGCTCTTACAATTAAAAATTTGCGCCATCCGACTGCAGCCTTGAAAGAATTACAAACTTTCCTAGGTAAAGCAAACTATTATGGAAAGTTTATTCGGAACTTTTCCGAAGTGGCAATTCATCAATACTTATATGGACGCCTATATACGTTAAAAACAGATCATAAGCCATTAGTGTCGCTCTTCAACCCCGAAAAAAAATTGCCTATAATGATTGGAATTCGTTTACAACGTTGGGCGATTATTCTTATGGCCTGTACTTACCGCATTAGATATCGGCCTACATAGAAGCATGCCAATGCTGATGCCTTGTCTCGTTTTCCAATTGGGCCAGATTGACAGTAAACAAGAAGAGATCTGCATGGAAATTTCAGAGCCATATTCGGAAAAAGTTGAGTCTTTTGCAATTGTAAAGGCGGATATCGTAGCATCTATTGATAAAGACATTACCCTTAAAAAAATTCGCAATTTCATACTTTCAGGTTGGCCAGAAAAATTATCAGAGAAAGATCAGGATGTCAAACCATATTTCAATAAAAGAATGTCACTTTCAGAGTATGAAGGGCT
This sequence comes from Eupeodes corollae, assembly GCF_945859685.1. Lineage (NCBI taxonomy): Eukaryota > Metazoa > Arthropoda > Insecta > Diptera > Syrphidae > Eupeodes > Eupeodes corollae. The sequence continues at coordinate 93,033,978 of NC_079147.1, forward strand.
AATCTTGCTTCAAAGCGAAATCTTTAACTCGTGATTCCAAAAGCTTTTCAACGAAGGGTAACGGAGATGCTACACGAAGGACACTGGGGCATTGTCCGAATGAAACAATTAGCTAGAAGGTACTGCTGGTGGCCAAAAGTGGACCAGGCTGTAGAGGAACGAGCTTCCAAATGTAAAGTTTGTCAATCATCTGCAGCACACCCTCCGAAAGAATACAGCTCCTGGCCAACACCCGAACATCTATGTCCATATTGATTACGCTAGAAGCACAGATAATCCGATTTATCGAAATTTATTATCTGTGCTAGAAGGTTCATTGATCAAATGTGGCTAATATGTATTGATGCATACTCGAAGTTTCCATTTGTTGTGCATATGAAGAATTCTACCACCACCACCGCGACCATTCAAGCCTTAACACAAATATTCACCTTAGAAGGACTGCGGAAAACTCTGGTGTCGGATAACGGGCCACAATTCACATCATCAGCCTTTACTAATTTTTGCAAACAGAACGGAATCCAGCATTTGCGGACCGCACTATTTAACCCTGCTTCAAATGGTGAAGCCGAACTATTTGTCCGCACGTTCAAACCTCATTTCAAGTAAATCTTCAATGAGAGCCCCAACAGCCAATGTCAACTTACCGCACCACCCCAAATCCAAAAACGGGAAATTCACGGGAAGCTGAATTGTTACACGGAAGGCAATATCGTAGTATTATATCGCAACTAATTCCAGAACGTCATTCGAATACTACATCGTCACAAACTCTACCAAACAAGTTGAAGTATATGCCAGAAACTTTGCAAATGTTCATCGTTGGATAGAAGCCACTATTATCAAGCCTATAGGAACCAAGATATACTTAGTTGAAACGAATCGTGGCTTGTGGAAGCGTCACCAAAATCAGCTCAAATTAAGATATCCGACTGATTCCTCGTATCATTTTCTTGAAGCAAAAACATCCGTTGATAATTTAAACCAACCTCATTATCAGGCAAGTAACTCTCCAAATAATACTAATTCTCTTAGTAATTCCAGTTCAATACAACAATCAAAGTCCATTCTTAAAATAAAGTCTCCAGAAGTGAGCAGCCCTCGGCGGTCTAACCGAGTCCGACGTCCAGTTGCAGGGACGTTTTATTGGTGTGGAGAAATGATATGAACAATTCTCTGAAGTACAAATCCACTAACATCTGAACACGGCTTATCGAACAACTCTGTACGAGCCTACAAGTTTAACAGCTGAAATAGTTCCTTTTTTACCTTCTTCTTCTTGAGCCGCCAACTTGTCGACATCTGCGCATTAAATAACTCATTTTTAGTATAATTAGTTTCTTACAAATAATTGTTATAAAGTTAAATAACATTTAATTATAGAAGTATTATAATTATATAACCTTGAATTTTATTTGATTAAATTCGGACATTTCACATACAATTTTCACTTCCGAAAAGTTTCGATCGATGATTTTAGAAGGAGGGTTTATAAACAGCTATTTCAATTTCCCAATGTTCCTTTTTAAGATCCATAGGCCTGTCTTTGAATTAGAATCTTTAATTCCTGAACCTAAAAAGTATTTACATGAAGCTGTTCTTCCAAGCATATGGCATCTTCCTGGCTGTAGAACATTTGATTGTCAAGTTTCCCTACCAGGTAGACGGCTCCAACGGGAAAATTTTGCTGCCATTAAATATAGTGATATTAAATACATTTTGTAAAATTTAGTTATTTTTGTATGATTTTATTTATTTCTTCATCAATTTTTACATTTAGCAATATATTCTTTTAATAGTTTTCGGTACATTATATTTGTACCCATTTACAATTTTTTTTTTTCACAAATTGATTTAAAGATGACAATGATTTCCAACAGCTCCCTACGTGTCATTTATGTTATCTTAAGACACCTGTTCTATTATTGAAAGAAACTTTAACTTACAAACGCTCAGGTTCCTTTTTCTTTGGAGAATTTTAGTTCAATAAGTTTCCACAAAAAGGTACTTCTTCAAAATTAAATTGATTTCAATTGATTGTCTTCAAAAGTTTCCTCGAAAGTTTTATGATAGTATAGTAGATTTCATTGCAAAAACAAAAAGAAAACATAAGAAGGAAACTAGCCACTCAAGTTAAATTGAATTTCAAATCCTGCTTTTTCTTATTTTAATTGTTCAGATGTGTTTTCTGGGCAACTAAAATTGAAGTTATAGTTTGTTTCTGTTAAGTATGAATTTAAATTTTATAATTTTAACTTAAATTAAGTAAGGCTTAAGTTAGTTTTTTTAATTTAAAAAAATGAACAGCTTGAATTTTGTCATGTACTACTTACGCAGTTCTAAAATCTAAATCTTCCCCAGACCTACAAGTTTATATTGACTTATACGTTCAAAGTTCAGGCTTTGAGTACTTGAACTTTTATAGCTCTATTCCCCTTTATATACTCAATTGTATTTAATTCTACAGTATTCATCATTATTAATTAGTTCTTTAAATTAGAAGCTTACTTCTTTTCAGTACGAGTTGAAAAAAATTTGTTTAAGATCTTCCTCAATATTACTCTGTCTATAAAAAAAAAAAATAAAACAGATTCTCAAACCCAAACCGAATATTTGAAATCCATGCACTCGATTGTAATGAAATTTTCAATTTTGAGAAAATCGTTTCACCATTAAATAATGCTCAAACGGCTTTGAAGTAAAAATTCAATGTAAATGATGGCTACGTAGAACGTATCTTAATCTCTTCTAATTTGTTTTCTCGTATCCATGCAACCTGAGGGCTTAGGTCGTTCGTATATAGGAAGGGTTAAGTTAAAAATGAAAACGTATCTATATGAAAAAGGAACAAAGTGATGATGAATAGAGTACGAGTTACGAGTATTTATGCTACCATCCCAATCACTATGAAAAGCTCCTTCCACCGAAACTAGTCGTTCATCTCTTTAATATTCTTCTATCCATGCAAGGGTTTTATTAAAACTTGAAAAACAAAATTACCATATACTCGAACTTGCATGATGAATTTGATTCATGAGTCGAAAGAAGAGGGTTTATTACTTTTCGAAAACATCAAAGGTTGATAAACCGTTTTTTATTGGATTATTTTAGATATTCCTAGGAGGGATTAAGTCATTTACGATATTAAAAAGTACAAATTCTGACCAAAACCTAACACTTAATAAACAAGTTACATATTTGAATTTAAAAGGGGAAACTTAAAGCAAGTTTTCGGCATTCCATTTGCACTTTCTTTTTTGATTACATTTTTTCTTTTTTGATTACATTTTCGATGCCTGAAACGATGTCATTTTTGTGAATCTTCCATTTTTCTTAGTTAAATACTTTCTTTATACAATTTTATTCTTGTCGAATAAGTGGTTTTTTATTGAAGACTTAAATGTATTTACATATTTGTAGGCTTTATGTAAACCATGAAATCCCTTTTACAAAATCTGATGATCATGATACCTAACCTACCTGTTTATTTAAAAAAAAAGAAAGTAAGACAATAAAAACAAAATAAAAGTTTCACACCCTTCCAAGGTAAAAATACCTTTGCACGTATATTTGGCGACAAAATTAAATTTACATGTTTTTCTGCTTTAAATATAAGAACCTTTGAACTTTCAATCGATTATATTGAGACAATAATAACATAGCAACACTTTAGGTGAAAATGTCAAAGGTTAACGGAAATTTACATTTAAATTATCCTTTAAGACTTAAGATAAAGTAAAGGCACTTCAGTTTTTCAGTAATAAATAAAAGAATCAAAAGCATTGCATGACTTTATAAATATGAAACCTTGAGAAACTTCGATAATTTAGAAGAGCACATTATATTAAACTTACAAGTTGCAACCCATTGGTTAGTAAAATTTAATTGTTGGCTGTTTCATAAAAAAAATATTATTTTCTCAAAGGATTACGTTATCCTGGTTTCCAATTTATCATGTTTTTTTAAATCTGAATCTTCAAATAGGTTGAAGACAACCAAAATGTGGTTTATAAGGCTAAAATAATACACAAACGTATAAAATACAGAAATCTTCAATTTAAGATTTAGTAGATACGCCAAATCATCGCTAAAATATGGTCGGAAGAAAGCATGCCCAATAAGTGGAATCTCAGCATAGTTTGCCCAATGCACAACAAATGAGGCTCTCTGAATTGCAGCAACTACAGGGGCATCAGTCTCCTAAACATCGCATCTAAAATCCTTTCTCGATTGTCAACAACCTGATAGATCCATATGAATGCAGATTCAGACCAGGAAAGCCCATCATCGACAAAATATTCACATTACGGCAGATCTTGGAAAAAACTAAGGAACTTGATATCGATCATATCGATAGGAAGATCTTTACAGAGCAATGTCTGGTTTTGGCATCCCTGTCAAACTTATCCTTTAAAGCAGAATGACAGCGGAGGATGCACGCTGCTCTATAAAGGCCGAAAAAGATCTCACCGATGCATTTGATGTCGAAAAAGGTTTTAAACAAGGCGATACACTGTCATGCTTCAAAATCGTTTTGGAAAGAATTGTACAAAACACAACCATCAATGCTAGAGGCACAATCTTTTAAAGTTCCATCTACTTACTCCGTCACGCGTGATGTCAGTGGAGTATTTTGAGCATTGTGATAGAAGCGGAGAAGATGGGTTTAGTGGTCAATGAAGGGAAGATAAATCACCATCATCCATAAGAAACTCATCATCTCGGTTGTCATTTATGGCGCTGAAGCCTAAACCCCGTCAAAGAAAGATGAGAGCGTCTTAGGATGCTTCGAGTGTCGGGTGATTTTTGGTTCCGGCTGCATAGATGGAGAGTGGAGAATAAGATATAACGACGAACTGTATGGGCTGTACCACGACATACACTGATCTGGTTAATAGAATTAAAGTCAAACAACTTAGATGGCTGTGTCATATAGAATGAATTAACAAATACGCTCCAGTACGGGAGGTCTTCCAATTCAATCCTGTCGGAAGGCGCAATAGATTAAAACCGCGGCTGGCGTACGAAACTGGAGGCAGCTATCTATGGACCGATGGATATGCATGTTGGTTGAGACCCAGGTCCGCCCTGGACGGTAGCTTCACCTTAAGTAAGTAAATATAGTAATCATATCAACGGTTATAATTTTAGGAAGATCCGCCAAAGCTCAAAATATAAACCAATGTGACATGTGAGCCCAGAGTAATCTTCCGAATCAGTTCCTACTGGTGCCGAACCAACTCACGATGAAATATTCGCTTAGTTATGGTCTAGTCTATGAAATACGGAGTTCTTGTAGACAACGCGAAATTGACTGCTTTTTCACATGAACAGTAATGATACTATCGACAGATGTTGCAATTCGTTAAAGTACTATTATTTGCTTATAGTTTACTTAATCAGTTAACTCAAATGTATACTCCACGCTAAGTCCATTCATGGTGATTTGCGAAATGCATTACAACTCTAGGTACCCGTGGTACCCGCCGAGTGATGGTCAGTGTGTTGAACTGTCATGCCAGAGGTCTAGGATTTGATCCCTGCCTTTACCATCTGAAGTTTTTTTTTCACGGAGACTGCCTCGTGCGAGGCATTATGAAATCCTCCAAGAGTAATTCTTGTCATGAAAAGTGACTTCTCAAATAAGCCGTTCTGATTCAGCTTAAAACTAAAGTTTCTCTTCATTCCTGACAACATTACCCTCACACAGAATTAGTTGAAAGTTATAAGTCACTAGGCTCTAATTCTCAACAGACTTTTGCGCCACTTGATTTCTTTATGCATTTTATTACAAATCTAGGTAGTTACTTTAACAGAAGAAGTTTCTACAATTCAGCCGATAAAAATTGTCAAGGTTTGGAAGTCAATATTACCAATATTTTGTCCGTTTTAAAGCTTACTATCGTGTTTCGATTTTGTCTCATCCCTTAAAAAATAACGATTTTTATTTTGTAGAGATTCTACGAATACAATAAAATTCAAAAACATTTAAAATGTATGTACAAAAAAGAGGAAAAAAATAGTGTTTTTTAATCAGTTGCAGAGAAGTAGTATCTATTGCTTACCAGGAATTCAATCAATTTAAGTTCTCCGGGCTTGAATATGTGTTTACTGTGCAATTTATCATCGTTTATCTATTTTCACTTGAATTATAATCTATGAAAACATCAAAAAAACGTGTTTTTACTAACTACTTTCTTTTCTAAATATAGATATAGTTCTGCATGTAAACATTTTTAAGAAGACATATTGTTTAATATTTTTTTCTTTTAACGATTCATTGCTGAAAAACTGAAACAAACATACCTGAGCTCTGAGTATCCACTGATTTAAGAAATGATACGGACATATACTTACTTACTTAAGGTGGCGCTATAGTCAAGTGTGAACTAGGGAATCACCCAACAAACTTCTCCATCTAGATATCTCTCGTTTCGGGCTCCAAGTTGGGCGAGGTCACTTTCCACTTGCGCGAGTTACATGCCTGACCTCCATCCCGGTCATCACCCCGGTCATTGGCATGGCACTCATCAATTATAAATTAATTCATTTTAACACGATATAATTGTAACTTAATATTTCATTTTTCATGCTGCCTCACAGCACAAAACTATTATATTGATATTGTAACCTAATATGTATTCCTTGCTGCCTCACAGCATATTATTGTCAATTTGACAATTTAACAATATAAAAAGAATTGTATAGCATTTATTATTTGAGTTGGAAATATACCTGGCGTAGCGCCGCATCTAACAATTTGTGTTTTTTTTAATTAAGTTTAACACAGTAACCTTAACTCGCGTGCCACCCGATTCTGAATTTTCCTCTACTGCATTGTTCTGTGGGTGTGGATTCGAAGACTTTCTGGGCCGGAGCATTGTTTTCCATGCGCTCTATGTGACATAGCCATCTTAGTCGTTGGACTTTTACACTTCTGGCTAAGTCTATTTCGCTGTACAGCCCGTACAGCTCGTCGTTTCATCTTCTCCTCCAATCCCCTTCGATGCATACGGGACCGTAGATCACAGTCACACGAAGAACTTTTCTCTCGAAGCGACCCAAGGTGCTTTTATCCGCTTTTGTCATAGTCCATGCTTCTGCGACTTATAGCGGACGGTGATGATGAGGGTCTTATATAGCGACATTTTGGTGCTTCGAGAGAGGGATTTGTCGCTCAATTGCTTTCTTAGCTTTCTTAAAATTATTCTTCGTTTTATATCAGCGCTGGTGTTGTTTTCTGCGTTTAAAGCGGAGTCAGGTAGACGAAGTCCTTGACTACCTCACCTTGTCGTCAACCTTTTTTGACATCGAAAGGTTCTGTTAAGTTGTTTCCAACCTTTATGGAGCAGCGTGAATTCTCCATGGTCATCCTATACAAACGGACTAGTTTGGAAGGGATGCCAAAACTAGACACGGCTCTATACAGCTCGTGCCTGTTAATGCTGTCACATGCAGCATTGAAATCGATGAAAAGTAGGTAGGTGTCGATTTGTTGTTCTTGGGTTTTTCCAGGATCTGCTTTAATGTGAATATTTGATCAACTGTGGACTTTCCTGGTCTAAAACCACACTGATAAGGACCTATCAGGTTGTTATCAGTGGCAGAGATGATTTTGTAGGCGATGTTTTTCTGATCCCTCTAAAGTTTGTGCAGGATAGAAAGTCTCCTTTTTTCAGGATCGGGCAAACAATACGAAGGTTCCATTCATCGGGCATGCTTTTTTTTCCGACCATATCTTACAGATAAGTTGGTGCATGCTCCCATACAAATTATTTCTAGCTGCTTTGAAGTGCTCCGCTCTAGTGGCTTTATTAGACTTCAGCTTAGATATGGCAATCTTTACTTCGTCTAAGTCGGGAGGACGGGATTGTTGGCTTTCGTCGTCTATATTGAATAGATCATCCTGCCTGGTCGTGGAATTCGGTTCGTCCTCACCGTTATACAGTCTACAGATGGGGTCTTTCCTCAGCATTGACTTCGATTCCACTATGATGTTTTCACTTTCGTCTTTGCAGCCTTCGGTTCTAGGTTTTTGGACTTGTGAATTTCGTTTCACTTGTTTATAAAACTTTCGAACTTCATTCCTGCTTTTAGATCTCTCAAAATCTTTGACCGCACGCTTCTGATGCTCTCTCTTTTTCCTTTTGAGAAGTCGGTGTTCCTCTTCTGCGCCTAGAGCTCATTAGCTGCTCTCATCCTTCCATGCAGCGCCGCTTTGCGTGCCTGTTGTTTGGCTGCATTTGCCTGCCGAAATTCCTTATCAAACCTCCTTGTTGCTTGAAACCCAGCACGTCTGAGGCGGCTTCTCTGATTGCATCTTGGCAATGTTGCCACTGGTTTTCGATACATTTTGTTGGAGGCAAAGAATTTCTAGAGAGGTTACTTGTAACTCGGTTGGAGAAGGATTTGGCGATCTCTTGCGATTGTAGCCGTTCGACGTTGTACCTTCTCCCAGCATCTTATTTGCCTTGGGTCGGGGAACCCGAAGTGCTATTTTGGCTACAACGAGGTAGTAGTCCGAGTCGTTGTTAGCTCCTCGGAAAGTTCGCTGCAGCAACTTTACCTATTCCAATATTTATTACGTTTCAGTATAGTTTTATATTAAACTATAGCTCCCTTAATAGTTTATTGAATTTAATACTAAAATGTGTACATGGTCTTTTGTATATAACCTGGGGCACAGTATCGATATTTTTAACAATACAAAAATTGTTGAAAGCTTGTTAAATCTCATTTGATAGATTGCAACAGCAGATGGTGCAAATGCAATAAATTCAAAATAAAAATAATTGCATTAAACATTTAAGTTGAGTTTTACCTTGTTTTTCATGATACCCCATTCAAGCTCTACATCACATATAGATTTCAGTTTCCAATAAATTCCCTTCAATAAAGCTTTTTGTAACATGGACAGGACAAGAATATAGCTACTCGGATATGCAACACGGGAAATTGCACATGACAATAACAAACTTTTTTAAATATAAAAAAGATACAAAAGGAAAATAAACTTACATACCTATAGTTGATCGAAAAATTCTCCCTGTAAATCATGACAGCTGCTGTAAAAAAGGAAATATTTATATGTATATCTAGCTACATATTTATATTGTATATGTTCTGTTCAAAATAATTATTGTATACTTATTCATAGAGCCGATGTATTTTTAAACAAATTTTCATTATTATTACATCAGAAAATAATGTAAGTCCTGAGACAAACTGAGAATGTATATATCGGGTGTTTTCCTAAGAGCTTGAAAACTATGCAAATACAACCAGAAGGTGGAATTGATTAATTCATAAAATAAAGAGCATTAAGTTCTCCCAAATTCCTCTATTGGGTTATTGTCGACACGTATATTCTAAAGAGGTTGTGAGTTATTGAAGGTGCAAGCATCAATCCTTTTTTTATAGTGTGCACGCACTCAAAGGGTTATGAATACCCTTAAAATAAAACGCTGTGCGAGCAATCCAGTTTGGGAAGAAGGAATAGGGTTAGAAGAGAAATATCCATTCGAAAAATTCTTGCAGTGAGCCTAATAACAGAATCTCTATACCAAACAGTAAGTCAAAAATTGGACTCAAAGCTAAACTAGTCAGAATTCCATGCTTTTTTCAAGTATTGCGTAAGTTTTGACTTACTTTTGCTCGAACGCTTCAACTGTTTCGATTAGATAACAATCACTTATCCCTTTAAGATCTATTTCCTGGATTCTTTCCAAGATACTCAAGTTAGCTTTTGGGGCACCTGCACAAATATGAAAATTGAACTCGAACTTTAAAGTAAGAAATTTCTTGAAGTTTCAGAGAAAAACTTTAGCAGTATTTTTGGCGAAATAAAATATATCAAGAAAAATGTTTTAAAATGCATCATTAAATTCTAAACGGTTTATAAATCGACATTGTGCAATAGTGTCAAGGTCTGAATTTAATGTGATTATCTTAAGATGTCATTGGTAACAATAACCATCAATAACACAGATGCGGATCTAAGAACGAAAACTAAGACTGGGTTAGAAGTTTCACACAAAACATAATCAATGAAATGAAAGTAAAAAAGAGTGGCGGACAAAACCCGACCCTGAGTTACACCAGGATTGAAGATAACGCTATTGAAAAAAATTTTCAAATAGTTTTAAGGTAAAAAGCATTGAACATGTGTTGACTTTTTTAAATGCAATATGAAACAAAAGCGTACGTGCGTTATGAAAAATTGTTAAACTTTTACCAAAAACCCCATTCCACAAAAATATATTTTTCCGGATTTTGTTTGAAATGTTTGTTTATTCATAAGAACTAACAGCCAAAAAAGTCAAAGAAATTTCAAAGGTTAAAATGGTTGGTTTTTGGAAATAAAATACAATCAATGTTCCTAAAAAAAAGCTTTTGTAACTTGTAACTACTTATCAGATCGCTGGTGTAAATGCTGAAAAGAATCGGCGAATTCACCGCTCCCTGTTGAACACCATTTTTAATTAAAAATGTTGTGGTAGAAGTTACATTGCCGCTTTTGCCAACAAACTTTCTATCGTTAAGCATATCATAAAGCATATACAACAATGGCTTGCTTATGCCAAGTCTGCTCAGTTTTAGGTAAAGTCCCTTTAACTATACGGTGTCAAAGGCCTTTTCCAAATCAACCAGAACAGCACTAGAGCATTACTGTTTTGATTTATTCTATTGGATATCAGAAACGAGTTTAGACGCAGCATGAATTGTGTCATGACCCGCCTTGAACCCGAACTGTTTATCCGCAGCCCACTTAGTAAGAGCCCTATTGATGATCTTTTCGAAAACTTTGCTGATGCTCGGAAGAAGACTTTTCGACCAAAAATTTGCAGAGTTGGAGTTGTCCTTTTCCCTTTTTCGGGAAATGATGAACCACAGCGGTCTTCCAATGCACTGGATAATATGCGTTATTCAGTGCATTATTGTTGTAAATTACAATTGCCTCCATCGGTTAATGTCTTAGTACATGGTTGGATATTCCAACGACACCTGCTGACTTTTTGTTTTTTATTGAATTGAAGATGAGCTGAAGCTCAACCTTCGTCACTAACAAGGGACTTGGTCCCGTTTGCTCGGCGATTATGGCATTTGCCAAGGAATCGTCATTGAACCGCACGAAACGGCGGTTCTCAGATCGCCATTGTGTCATATCATTTCGAAGGTAAAAGTGATTAAGTAGGGCTCTGTTTTCCAGGTCGTGGTTGGGGCGAATGCTAACATTCACCTTGTACACTTGCTGGAAAGCAGCTCCCACCGCCTCCACATTTTCCTTCGGATCTTCAATTATATAGAAGTCATCGTCAAAGATGGCTTCCTCTGGATCTATTTGCGCTGTCATGAGTACGTCTCTGTTCGCTTCAGTTCTTTGGAATTTAAGACACGGAAGGTCTTTATCGTTTTTTTTCCTGAATATCTTGTTAATTTTGGGGAACATACTAGGGTTACTGGAATTAACTGACCGGATCTTACGTTCTTAGTACTTGTTAATTGATAACCTGTAGTTCTCCTTAATCAACAGATTGACATTTTTTATTGATGACTTCAGTGTCCTAACCTTCGAATCGAGTGGGTCTATAAGTCGTCTGAACAAGTTTTTGAGTTTTGTCAGTAAGCCACTCTTGTGCCTACGTAGTGCGTCAATAGTCGCGTTTCTGTAAGCGTCCATTCGGTCCCGTTCTTTTTACTTTGGTACTGTCCGTTCCATCGTTCGTTTTATTGTTTCGTCCATCTGGTGTAGATGTTGGTCAATTTCTGTATAATATGTTAGGTTTCTGTTGTTTGGTGGGGCTAAGTCACTCGAACGAAGTTCTCGCTAAGGCGTTGGTGAAACGAGGCCAGCGCATCTTACTGTAATTGTAAGAGTGCGTTGCAACGTATTCCTCCAACTCCAAGCGTTCGTTCTGCATTACGGCATGCAGCCAGTCTGCAGTGATCACTGTCGTACTCTACTCTCTGTAAGCAGTTTCGAGGGTATTTACCCACTTTGTCTGTAACTGTCTGAAATAAGCCGCTTCTTGGATACGATGGCTTTTCAGTAGCCAGCAGTTCGACGCCGCGCCGTATTCAACGCTGTAAAGACTCATCAAATTAAAAAGATGGGTACCTCGGGGATTGCTATGTTCATTTCCCCAATTTTCATGTCCAACGCACTAACCATCACGCTACGGGTACTACAGATAACGAAACTTTAGTGCAGATAAAAAAGCATCCTATACTTACCTTTTCTGAAATCGTGGAATCCTGAAAATGAAACTAATTATTTTGTTATGAATTATGGATACTTTGATACTTTTACGAGCATTTGCAAATGAAGCTTTAATTCTAAATTAAACACAAATGAAACGTTTTGCTCGCATTGGTTACTGTGCAGGTTTGATAAGGGAAAAAACAATTCTTCAAAATGCTTATCAAAGTATTAACGTGTACTCTTTTATAAATGTGTCAAAGCTATATTTGTCCTTGAATTAAAATCATTTTTCCTTAATTGGTCGCAAAATCAGCATCAAAATCTTTATGCAATGCAAAATTTGAAAACATTTTTCATTCTACATATACAATTCGAAATTTTGGGATTTGGAATTTTTCGAATCTTGGATTTTCGGGATTGCGGCTTTCAGGATACTGAAGCTGGATCTGAGGACCGCTTCTTAATTAAAATAGTTTGTTTTTTTTTTTACTTGTTCCTAGTTGATTTGTATAGTCGGTGTATGTGAAAGGGCGATTTGTTAAAAGCAAAGTGACTGATATAAATATGCCCGCAGAATTTTCATTCTTGGACTTCGAATCTCAACTCTGCTTTGAAAATTATTTGACGTAGTCATTTATCATGTTCTATCTTTTGTTATTAGAAATGTAAATCCCCTCCAGACAATCCAAATCTTTCTCATTTATTTCCTTACAAAAAAACAGAAAAAAACAATAATCAAACAAAAGGTATAACACGTTGAAGATAAATCAAGAATAGAGCAATAACAGTTAAAATAAGCATCAGGGAAATATTTGGAGTATCTATCTCGTTCCAGAGAATACAAAGGAGATCCTTTCAAGTTCCGACGCCTCCGTGCGAGTTGCAGGTAAACAACAAGGTGAATAGTACCAAAATAAAGCACATGCCTTCCTATCCTAACAATTTATTCTTCACAGGTCCTTCCTTTACCTTCCCGAAATGGAAAAACTGAAAAACATCCATAACATATCACACCAGGAAAGGAAAACTATGAATCAATGCAATCCTCGGTGTCAACATGGTTGGTAGGTCGGTCGGTCGGTTGGTTGGTGGCTGTATGTATGCTGAGTTCAGGAAAATCGATTTCCTATTTTAGGAATTGCACCACAATTGGTTGGACTAAATAGCTTGAAGGGTGAAGGAAATGCTTTCAATGTTTTCAACCGAATGATAGTAAGGCATATTGCAAGAGCAAGAGTTCACATTCACTTCTGAATTTCATTTGCCTTTTCCACACGTAAACAAAGAGGAAATTCGTTATGGATCAAATAACATAGTTCTAATGATTTTCCGGTCAAATATCGAGTCATACACAAAAGTCATGACTTAGAAAAGTGTTAAATGGGAAAATATATATTTAGCAAGAAGCAGATGAGAAGACTTGACACTGTATTTGAGTTTGGGAGCTCTTTCAAAAATACGAATTGGTAGTTAAAACTTTTGGTACTTACCTGCAACTTCACTAAGAATTAGTTTAACATTTGATGCCGGTTTTTGGCTCAGAGAAAGTGCAAAATTAGAAAATGGATTTTGGGCTAGTCTTGTATTTTCGGATTCTATTGAATTTTGTCTAGCCCTGGATATCCGTTTACATTGTACCTAAAAATTCTACAAAGTTTGTTATAATTAACATTCGAATTTTTCAATCTGTCCCAATATGATTCATTAAGATTTCTGAGCTCTGCTGAGCTCCAAAAACCTCCTTGACAACACTAAAACTGCATTTTCCATTTATTTTCAGACCTATTATTCTTCTTTCAACTTTCTCAAAGCTTTTTGAAAAACTTAATAATGCAAGAATAATTTCCTTCTTGGACAAAAATAAATTTTTCAATTTGGATTTTGATCAGGAATGTCTACCGGAGGCGCTATTTTAAGGCTGTGTACTCATTTATATAGCAGTTTAAATTGCAACAAAACTACCACGGCTCTTTTCGTTGATATGAATAAGGCCTTGGATATGGTTGACCACGACGTTTTGTTAAACTAACTGTATAATACTGGGGTGGAATCGGCTAAGGTGATTGTTGATAAATGACAATCAAAATGATCGAATTTGATCTACAGAAGTTGATAGTCAAATTGATACCTAAAAATCTATCACAAAAAAATGTGTTAGTCGTTTTCAAACAAATTTGTTTATTCCGAATAGAGCTACCAGACGCTTACACAAACGACTGGAAAATTTTCTTAGTTCACTTTGTTTCCTTTAAAAAACACATTCCTGTGACCGACAAAGCTTACGACATTCGAAAAAAAGCAAGAAAAGTAAGAATTTTATTCAATTTGAATCTGAAATTGTTCAATCGAATTGAATTGAATTGAATCATCTTACGCAGACGGAATGAAAATGATAATCAATTTGACTATCAAAAATTTGATAGTCAACAATCACCTTAGCCGACTCCACCCCTGGTTTTTACAAATGGCTTCAATCCTACTTAAAGGAAAGAGAACAAAAAGCTAATATGAACGGAACTTTTAGGAATTCACTTCCTTTAAAAAATGGAGTCCCACAAGGCTCCGTTCTCGGTCCATTATTTTTTTAATTTATATAAATCTTAAATTAAATGGTTACCCAACTGCCTTTGCAGATGATATGGCATACACCTATCAATTTAATACTACTTTTGAATGTGTGGCCAAAATTGAAGAAGAATTAGAAATCCTAAGGACATGGTTTGCTGCTCATAAGCTAATTATGAGCGAGAAAACTAAGTTAGTAACTTTTAAACTTTCTGATAACAGTCTTTTTGATTATAACCTATGTTTCATGCTCATAACTGTAAACAATTTTGCTTACCTATTCATAAATGTTGTGAACGTAATTTTTATTCTCATAGTTTATAGTTGCTTTAAAATTGAGTCAGTGATAAAATTCAAATACTTGGGTGTTCTAATCGATTTCAAATTAAATTGGAAAGAATATATTCGCTCCTTGAAATCACACATGATGTTGGTTTTTTCGTAAAATGTACCTCATAAAACCATTTTGCTCGAAAAAAGTTTTAAAACTAATTTATAATTTAATTTATGCGCATTCAAAGCTTCAATACGGAATTTCCAGCTGGGGTGGATCATACGCAAATACTTTTAGAACCTTTATGTTAGCTCAAAACATGCAATAAGAATAATTTTTAATAAAAACCGTTTATACCTAGAATTTCAAATTTTACCAATGAGACATCTCTATGAATGCATTGAATGCTTTTTAAGAACCTTATCCTATTAAGCAGCACAAACATAGCTACATAGTTTAAATATTTGCTTGTTGTTTTTTCTTACAGTATATTATTTTTGAATTGTTAAGTTTATTTTTTTAAATAATTTCTTTAATTTTCTGCTCAAATTTTACTTTTATTATTAACTTAATTTCTTTGAAATAATTAAACTCTGATTGTCATCAGATACTGATTACTTGAATTCATTTATTTGGCGTGTCATTCAACACTAACTTTTATAGTTACC
Organism: Eupeodes corollae; assembly: GCF_945859685.1. Lineage (NCBI taxonomy): Eukaryota > Metazoa > Arthropoda > Insecta > Diptera > Syrphidae > Eupeodes > Eupeodes corollae. The sequence continues at coordinate 93,049,687 of NC_079147.1, forward strand.
GAATGTGCACTAATTTCATTCAATCTAAAAACATTTTGTATCTATAGCTTGAAGTTTGTTTGAATGAATAAAAAATATCTTTCTATCTATCTGAAGCTAACAAATAATATATTTCCCAAAATCCTATCGAAAATTATAATTCTGAAGATATTATGTTTCTTAAAAAAACTCCTGCTAAGAAAGCTAAGAAAAAAACACTGGAGCATGTTCTTAAGAAACGCACAGCAGTCGCATAGTAGATCTCCTTTAATCTGACATGCAACTTTTATAGGTTAGGCAAAAAGGGCATCCGTGATGGAGTAGGACACACTTAGGCTAGTTTAATAGTCCATGGTGGTACCACATGAAACCAGTTTGAGACTTGCGAAACGTGAAAAACTGATCATGTAAATATGATTGTGGTCTTTTAGATTCTTACAGATGAATTCTTCTAGGTTATTACTCGTTTTTGAGCTAGAGCAGGGTATGTACACAGAGGAGGTGAAGAACTGTTTCTTCCTCTTCCTCATTCATGCAGCTTCTGCAGAAGTCACTTGAAAATATGTTTAGCCGCGTGGCGTGATTTCCTATTACAGACAGTGACCGGTTATGACACCGATTATCGAGCTTATATGCGATCTGCTTAAAGATATCAAGCACCTTGAGTGCTTTAAATGATTTGACAACTGTTTTTTTTTCCACCTGATGTTTGCCTTCTTCATAGCGTCTTGTATTAGCAATAGTTTACATGTAACGATTGATGACTACTAGTAGTACCCGTAGCATGATGGTTAGTGCGTTGGACTGTCATGCAAGAGGTTTTTGGGTTCAATCCCTGCCTGTGCCACCATAATTTAAAAAAAAAAAAAATAATTTTCGCGGGTACTGCCTCTTGCGAGGAATTGACAATTCCTTCAAGAGTAATTCTTGTCATGAAAAAGTGCTTTCTCAAACTAGCCGTTCGGATTCAGCCTTAAATTGTAGGTCCCTTCCATTCCTGACAACAGTACTCGCACACAGGAATGGTTGAGAGTTGTAAGTCACTAGGCCCTGGTTCACAACGGACTGTTGCGCCACCCCATTTGATTTTTTTTTTGATTGATGACTACACGAGAAAATTACGGATATCAGATGTTGATATCACGTTTTCCTTAAACCAGGACAAGACAAAAGTTGGTAATGATTAGCAAGGTGGAATAAGAGACTTATGTTCAGTCGTTCTGAGTACACACCTCCACCAACCCCTTTATTTGTTTTTCATCTATCTGTGTAAAAGTGGATTGATTCGTCTTCCAGAAATGCCCTTTCCTGAGAAAAAGATCTAGAAGATATAAAAATCTAAAAGTTTCTGTCGAATTGCAATTGACTCTTCGCAATAGGACCTTATTTCTCAACTGTTTACTTAGGCCAACGAAACAGGGATTAGCAAGGGTAATTCTATGTTTAATCTATGCGCTAATGTCATGACAGAATTAACAGCAGTGCCCAGATAAACAAATTCGTTAACCACCTCGAAGTTATATCTGTCAATTGTCACGTTTGATCCAAGTCTACGGTTAATCGTCTCTATTTGACGACAGTAAATACTTCGGTTTGTTCTAGTTAATGTCAAGACCCATTTTCTTTGCTTCAGACTCTATATTAGAGAAGGCAGCCGTCACTACTATGTGCTCGTTTGGTTCTTCCCATAATGTCGATGTCATCTGTTTATCCAAGATATTGTGTAGATTTTTGAAAGATGGAGCCACTTGTATTGGCGTTGATGTGGCGCATCATTCAAGAACAATATTAAAGCAGCAACTTGACAACGCATCGCCTTGTCGAAGTCCTCTGGTCGTTTCGAAGGTTTCGGTTGAGTTTCTTCCAATTTTAAAACAGCAACGAGAATTTTCCAGCGTCATCCTGATAAGTCGTATCAGTTTGATAGGGATACCAAAACTCAACATGGTTCGGTATAGTTTGTTCCTGTTTACACTGTCATAAGCTGCTTTAAAATCGAGGAAAAGATGGTGTGTTTCGATGTTATGTTCTTGTGTCTTTTCCTGGATTTGGTGTTGAGTGAAAATTTGGTCGATGGCAGATTTTCCATTCCTGAAGCCACACTGATAAGATCCAATTAGTTCGTCAGTAAGTGGCTTCAGGCGTTCACATACTACGCTTGACAAGATCTTGTATGCGATGTTTCAAAGGCTAATGCTTCTGTAGATTTTACCTTTTTTATGGATTGGTTGACGGGCATGCTTTCTTCCGACCAAATTTTATTAATAAGCTGGTGCATGCTCCTTACCAGATCTGCTCCAGCGCACTTAAAAAGCTCAGCCTGCAGACCGTCATTATAAAATAAAAATAAATAAATTGGGTGGCGCAACAGTCCGTTGAGAACTAGGGCTTTGTGACTTACAGCTCTCAACCATATTCCTGTGTGCGTGTAATGTTGTCAGGAATGGAGGGGACCTATAGTTTATATGCCGAATCCGAACGGCTAATTTGAGAAAGCACTTTTTCATGACAAGAGTAACTCTTGGAGAATTTGTCAATTCCTCGCAAGAGGCAGTACCCTTGAAAAGACTTTAGATGGCATATGCAGGGATCGAACCCAAGAACTCTGGGATAACAGTCCAACGCACTAACCATCATGCAGCGGGTACTAGATCGTCATTCCGGCCACTTTGTTCGACTTCAGCCCTGTGATTGATGTCACTCTGGTCCGGGTGGGTGAAACTCTAGATAGTCAAACAAATGGATTTAACGTGGCTGCTCGCTGGCAGAATCGTTGACTAAAACACCACTAAGCAGCTGGTTGAATCTTTGCAGGATCCAGGGCGCCTAAGTGAATCCCGTTGTTTTCTTTTTAACTCTTCTATAAAAGATCCACAACTATTTCCTGTCAAAGCATCCCTGGACCTCCTCGACTTCACGCTGCTCATGCACTTTCTTCTTCCTTCTCAACAAGCGGTTCTCATCCCTTCCCTTGTCAACGTATAGCTGGCGGGAAGATCCTGCTTTCCTTTACTGCCATAATATGTGTCCTTCCGTTTTCTCTTTGTTTGCCTGAGCACATTCGGAGTCAAACCAATTTCCTTGGTGGAGGCTGTGAGAAGCCTAGCAACGCTTCTGCAGGATTCCTGACTGACTGTTTGCAAAGCTGCTAGTGGGTCTCGTCCGTTATGGGACTTCTCGCAAGCTCTAGATATACTTGGTCAGCAAAGTCATTGGCGGTATCCTTTTGCTGCAGTCTTGCAATGTGAATCTTCTCCTCGTTGTTGTTGTTCGCCTTAGAGCTTCCATGGATATTCGTACGCGCAGTTTAGAACAAACTAGGTAGTATTCGGAATCTATGTAGGCTAATCTGTACGTACGAACGCTAATTATTCTAGAGGAGTGACTTCCGTCAGTAGCACCGTGATCGATTTGGTAGCATGTTCGATCATCGAGGGACCGCCAAGTGCCAAGTACCTTTGTGTATATCTGGATGCGGGAATCTAGTGCTACTAAACACTATGTCTTTCTCGGCTAGGAATTCGATAAGCCTGAGTCCGTTTCCAGATGTGATGTCATGTAGTCTATGTCTATGGATTGACCAAAGATGCCTTCTTTTTTTTCAATTTTGGCGTTAAAATCTCAAATTAGAATTTTATCGTCGTTTTTGGGCCATTGCTCATACGTTTTGGCGAGGAGCTCGTAGAGTTCTTCTTTGGTATTGTCATCCTTTTCTTCCGTCGGGGCATGCGCGCTGATAAGGCTTAGGTGGTGGAATTTGGCCTTAATGCGGATTGTCGTCACTCTTTTGCTTACTTCCCGAAAGCTTAAAACTCTTTGCCTTAGTTTCCCTCTGACAGCAAAACCATCCAAATAAACGCCTCCTCTTATCGAATAGACGATAGTAGAAATCACAGCCTTCAATCTTCCTACTGTCTGGCCCATTCCATCGCATTTCCTGGAAGCCTGTCATATCAGCTTTGAGTTCGGCGAGGGCATCGGTAAGCTGATCTGCATTGCGTGGCTGGTTGGGTGTACGTACATTTCATTACTGGGGGAGGGGGTGATTGGTTTGTCAACATTATCAGTCCGTTCATTCGAAGATTTTGTTTTCATCTTTCATGGCCGGGTTGTGAGGCCTGCGCATGACTGAGATCGTTGAAGCTGGTTCTTCAGAGCGATATCTGGTTTTTGTTCCTTCTTCCTGAGAACGTAACCCAAGAGTCACAGCTCTGGATCCGATGGCTCCAACGTTCGTCGTTAGTTTACCTTTAGGCTATCCAGCGGGCACCACTAGTACGTGACGATACGATTTTGCACAACCAATCTTTCTAAGCTCCTAAGAAGCAATAATGATAGACTTTTTTTTAGATCTTTAAGATTGACATGCTAGCATTGTCCTGCTTTGGGTATAAAAACAACTTTAACTTCTTTCTATGCCGAGGGAATACGGACCAACTTCCATAAGTTATTGTCAATTTATTTTTAAATCCAACAGACCTTTTTTTATTTTACTGTTAGGTGCTTCATGGAGATACAATTATTAATTAAATTACGGCCTTACTTACTTAAAGTTAGTTGAGAAAGAAAGATCTGAAGAATATTATAACGTGATGAAACCGTATTAGCTCCATTCGTAAAAAGACCTTTTTTATTTACTTAACCGCAGCAATTGTTTTAATAATGATTACTCGAAAAACCTCAGAGCTGTAGTTACAACTATGAAACATTTTTATTCGACTTGTTTCTCGAAATCAATTTTTAGTGCGTATGGTGGGTTTCTTACAGATGCTTATCAATGACTTTTAACTTGCTTGCCAATCGCTTCTAATCGGCTTGTTAATGGCTTTTAACTGGGCTTCTTTAAAATACTATGGAATGTGAACATTGGTGTTGGTTTTCTACACCAAGAAGATACCTTAATATAAGTGAAATAACATTATATTTGATTCAATCAATCAGGTACCTACTTTTTCTATCAAGTTGCGTAGAAATAAGCAGTATCAGCAATTTTTTAACATTCTCACAAACCAAATTTACTGTTTCGTGAATTAAAAAAAAAATTATGTCTATACGCACAAAAATTATTTCAGAAAATTGGAGAGAATATCACAACTTTCTCGTATTAAATCGTTTTAATTGAAGGTAAGTTTGTCGAACCATGATAAAGTTTTCTTAGATTTCTATGCTTAGTTGAATTCAGATCTATTTTCACTATACTGCCTTTTTCCATATATCTACATTCCATAATTTTTTGGTAGATAAAGTTTTGCTCAAAAAGTTTCCATTTCGAAACTATAATTTTTCTATTTAGTTCATTATCATCATGATGCAGTTGGTTTTAAGCTACAGGCATATAAAAGTTTGTGGTTTTAAATTTAATAAACCGCTCAGCAACTTAACTTTTGCAATGAATATTATTTTTGGTTCCTTGGTGAAAAATCAATATAAAATTTGCCATAAGGAACAGGATAGAAATATTTAAATTAACACAAACATTTTAGAAGTAGTTGAAGAGCACTCAATTAAATAAACAACAATTTTGTGTGTTTCGGAGTAAGTAAATTTGAATAATCACTTTAATTTTTTTGTTGAATCACATAATTGTAGAGAAATAATTGTTTTTAAGAGAATCTAATCCTTATATGCAAGCAGAATAAAATAAATAAAATAGTGACCTTACAACTCTGAACTATTTATGTTTGTGAGTTATGTTGTCAGGGATGGAGGAGCCCTACAGTTTATACATTTATCAAATCCGAATTTCTGATTTGCAACATCTCCTTTCAGGACAAGAATTACTCTTGGAGGATGTTTCAATTCCTCGCAAGAAGCAGTACCCTTGAAAAATCTTTAGATAACACATTTGACATGACATTTTAATTTTTTATTTAATTTAATATAAAAAACGCGATCATTTTATTTTTGTATTAGTTTTATAATTGTTATCATCTACAATAATTCTCTATGGGTAAATATTCTCAGGCGACATCTGTTCTATAATGTATAATGATTAATATGATAAATTATCCAACGCGCGAAATTTCATCAGTCGTACATTAATAAATAAATTATCTACATAATTCATTCCCTCTCAACTTGATTCGTTGATAGGAGCTAGAGGATATGATTATGATTATGATTAATTAGAGACAATATTTCGTTGCAATTGCGCCTGTAGCTATGTTTTTTTTTCAAGAACCAGTTCGTCCTTCGTAATGGTAATGTTGGGGGCGTCGAATGTTTCACAGTTTGAAGATACCAAAGTAAGATTCACATTTGTTGAACTCCTTAAGGGTGCTTAAAAAATTCTTGTCTATTCAACATCAAATTGAGAAAATATTTAATCAGGTTTATAAATAAACATAATACATTAGACCAATTATATATTATTGCACTTATTTATCAACTTCATCTAACTTATTTTCTGATATTTAAAGCTTTCGTCATATTTGACTGCTGAACTTTTTTCGTAATGAGTTATTTTTATCAATTTTATTTAATTTTGTCACTTTTGAAGATTTCTGCTTTAATTTAGAATAATTTTTTGATGTAAATGATACAAATATTTTAAATGATACACATTAGAAAGAAAAAAATTAATGAAATGTGAAACTATAGTTCGGCTCGAAACATAGAATAGCTCGAAATGGATAAGGTCGGATTTTATCACATTTGAGTTATATTTAAATGAAGCTAAGTTGAAAAGATGCACAAAGGAGAAGAAACAAGAGTCAGGCGAGAGGTTATAAAAAATAAAAACAAATATTGAAGGTTTTGAACGAAAAAGAAGAGAGAAGTCAGGTGGGATATTTCAAAAGTCTTGCATACAATTCTGATTTATGTTACATGCCTCGCAGAATGGACTTCACCGAGTATATGAAAACGTTAAAAGTGAATATGCTGACATTGACATCTTTATAGCAAATGGAAAAAGAGTGTTTTTAAAAGCTCCATCTATAGTGAAAACTCATAGAACCTGGACTGGAACTTCCTCCACAACCAATCATAACACAATGGGGGACATGGCTCGAAGCGGTGAACTACTACGCCAAGCATTTTTTAAGGATTGTTCGGATTTTGTGTGCTTTTTTTTGGCATCAAGCTATGCGTTTCTAGTAACATAAATTTCAAAAATTGAATCACGTGGTTTATCGCTCAACACCAGCACACAAATTATAAGTTAACAGCAAGCCTGCAAAATCAGTGAAAAAAATGCTAGCTTCGATAAACTAAATATTATTGCAATGGCTAGCAGTTGAAGAACATATACAATTGCTAAAGTTTAGCATTCAAATACGCTCTGATCACTTCTGTTACATTGAGCTTTTCCATGTATAAATTTGTTTTTCGATCAAACAGACAAAGCTTGATTTTCAAAAATTTTAGTTAAATGTTAGTTATTTACTGCAACAAAAATTTGCAATAATTTTTGTTACTGGCTTATAATATACCCTTTAAAAAAATATATGCCCTTGAAATATGCTCAATAAATGTAAAATATGTTTATAAGAAGCGTTATTTGCTTTAAGAAATTAATTAACAATAGCAATACCAATAAAAAACCAAAACTCTTCTTCACTCCAACTTTTTGAAGATAAATAAAACATCCAAAAAATTTGTTCGCACACATATATTATGTAATAAAGAAAAAAAAAACAAAGTTAACAAAGCAAATTCAATTTTGAATGAAAGAAATTCTCGTGTTTAGTGATGTTTACAAAAAATATGTTCGAACATATTTTTGGTTGCCCTAATAATTAGCATTGGCTGTCAGGTTTTGTTCTACAATATACCTCGTCTTTTAAACAATTTTTTTTTTTTTCAAATACTTCATTTGTAAATTTCAAATTTTCTTTTTATTCGAAACACTTGTTTTATCTGAGAATTTTAAAAATTATGAGAAATATTTCGTAGGTTATAAACTTAAATGCTACGGGGCGAGACGTTCTGGTAGCTAGTACGCAGTTCACGCATCTTAATATCCTCGTATAAAAGGGGACATGGAAATCTAATGATCAATCAACCGTCAACCAGATTGACCACATTGCGATCGACGCACGACACTTCTCCAGTATCCAGGATATCCGAACATTCCGAGAGGCCAATATTGACTCGGACCACTACCTCGTTGTAGCCAAGGTACGGCTACGGATATCCCGATCCAAGCCAAAACAAGGAATTACTGTTAGAAGATTCGACGTTAGACGGCTACAATCGCAAGAGACTGCCATATCCTTTTCCAATCGAGTCTCTAATAACCTCCTAAGGAGTCCTATGCTTCCTGCATTAAGCATTGAAAACCAGTGGCAACATTGCCTTTCAGCCATCAGAGATGCCGCCTCTGAAGTGCTAGGTTTCACACGGCCACCACAGCGAAACCCCTGGTTTGACGACGAATGCCGGCAAGCTCACACAGCGAAACAAGAGGCATACAAAACGGCGCTGCACAAAATGACTAGAGCTGCTCGCGAACTCTACGAGCAGAAGAGGAGAGAGGAACACCGGCTTCTTAGATGGAAAAAAAGAGAGCATGAGAAGCGCGCGATCGAGGAGATAGAGGGATGTCGCAACAGGAATGAGGTTCGTAAATTTTACCAAAAGGTAAAAAAACCTCCCAAGGGTACCAGCCACGAACCGAAGCCTGTAAAACCGATCAGGGGAACATCGTAGTAGAACGGCAGTCGATGCTGAGAATATGGAAAGATCACTTCTCCAAATTATATAACGGCGATGACGAACCGAATTCCGCTGTAAGGGAGATAAAATCACTCAACCTTGGCGACGAAGATCAACAATTCCGCCTACCCGACATTGACGAAGTGAAGATAGCTATATCTAAACTTAAGTCAAACAAAGCTGCTGGAGCTGACGGCATAGCTGCCGAACTATTCAAAGCAGCAGGCGATGACTTGGTAGTGAGCATGCACCAACCCATCTGCAAAATATGGTCGGAAGAAAGCATGCCCGATTAGTGGAATCTCAGCATAGTGTGCCCGATACATAAGAAAGGAGCCCTCTAAACTGGGCCAACTACAGAGGCATCAGTCTCCTTAACAGTGCGTTTAAGATCCTCTCTGCCGTATTATGTGAACGTCTGAAGCCATTCGTCAACAACCTGATTGATCCTTATCAGTGTGGCTTCAGACCAGGAAAGTCCACTATAGACCAAATATTCACACTATGGCAGATCTTGGAAAAAAAACCCAGGAGCTTCAAATCGATACGCACATCTCTATATCGATTTTAAGGCCGCGTAGGACAGCATCTATAGGGAAGAGCTCTACCGAGCAATGTCTAGTTTGTGCAGAATGACGATAAAGAATGCACGCTACTCTATCAAGGTCGGGAAAGATCTTACCGATGCATTTGATGTCAAAAAAGGTTTTAGACAAGGCGATGCACTGTCATGCGACTTCTTCAACATCGATTAACAATTCCGCCTACCCGGAAAAAATTGTGCAAAACTCAACCGTCAACACTAAAGGCACAATCTTCCAAAGGTCCATCCAATTACTCGGATACGCAGATGATATTGAGATAGTTGGAAGATCAAAGCGTGATGTCAGTGGAGCGTTTTTGAGCATTGCGACGGAAGCGAAGAAGATGGGTTAAGTGGTCAATGAGGGCAAGACGACGACGTCTTGGACAAAACGTCACCATGGACAGCTATAACTTTGACGAAGTTAAGGACTTTGTCTACCCAGGCACCGCTATTAATGCAGACAACGACACCAGCGCTGAAATCAAACGAAGAATAACTCTTGCAAATTGCTGCTTCTTTGGACTGAGAAGGCAATTGAGAAGTAAAGACCTCTCTCGAGCATCTAAAATCACCATCTATTCGACACCCATCATCCCGGTTCTCATTTATGGCGCTGAGGCCTGGACCCTGTCGAAGAAGGATGAGAGCGTCTTAGGATGCTTCGAGAGAAAAATTCTTCGGGCGATTTTTGGTCCCGAACGCATAGATGGAGAATGGAGGAGAAGATATAACGACGAACTGTACGATCTGTACATCGACACTGACCTAGTTAGCAGAATTAAAGTCCAACGGCTTAGATGGCTAGGTCATGTAGAGCGGATGGACATCAACGCTCCAGCCCGGAAGGTCTTTGAATCCAATCCCTAGGGACGGCGCAGCAGAGGAAGACCGCGTCTCAGGTGGCGCACCCAGGTGGGAGAGGACCTCAACCAACTTGACGTGCGAAACTGGAGACAGCTAGCTAGGGCCCGAGCTGGCTGGACACACGTGTTGGTTGAGGCCCAAGTACGCCCCGGACTGTAGCGCCACCTTAAATAAGTAAGTAAGCAAGGATATCTGCTACAAAAATGCTCAAATTGGGAACAGCCAGTGGTGGATGCCTGTTTGGCTATAAGAAAAGTATTGAACCCATCTACCAACTAAAGTTTGTAACAACGAATAATATGATTATGCTTAGGGTGACCAGATATAGAAACAAGGAAAAGAGGACACTTACCTACCAAAATCACAAAAAGAGAGGCTGGGATGCGACCCACACTGATAACTTCCCATCCCGTCTGTCGATTTGTCTTGCTTAAAAGCTTGTCTATATGTACTCGTATCAATTTTTACCAAATTTGCGTACTGTTTTTTGTAGATTTTATTTTGTATGAAAAAACGGACTGTTGGATTTTTATATAAAAATTACTGAATATCGAAAACAATATTTTCTGTAAAATAAAATAAGTTTGAAGCCAATGTTTTTAATTTCTGAAAAGCTATTTGAGTCGAAAGTAAATTTTTACCAAGTTTTAGTATTATTTTCTTTAGGGTTTAATTTTTTTTTTTAAATTGTCTATTCGATTTTTTCAAAATTTTATCGAATGTTGAAAACAATATTTCTTATAAGACATTTGAGTCGAAAATCAATTTCTACCAACTTTTATTAATATTTTGTTAGGTTTTTTTTCTTGTAAAAAAAACTGTCAATTCTTTTTTGCTCAAAATTTTACCGAATGTTGAAAAAAATATTACATATAAGTACAAATTATTTCAAAGCCATAATGTCAAATTTTTGAAAAGATATTTTTGTCGAAAATCAATTTTTACGAACTTTTAGAAGTGCTTTTTTAGGTTTTTATTTTGTGTTAAAAAAACTGTCAATTCGATTTTTCTCAAAATTTTATCAGATGCAAAAAACATTATTCTTCATTGCACTAAATTGTTATAAATCATATTTTTGTCGTAAAATTTTGGAGGTGAAAATTTTTTTTTTCAGTTTTTTGTACGGACGTACGAACGTACGTACACGCCGGACATCTTTCTAAAAAATCTTTTATTTCAACTCTAGGGATCTTGAAACGTCGAGAAATATCAAAATTTTCAATTTGACAAATCGGACCCATTACAATAACTTCTTATGGAAAGTTAAAAAACTTCTAAATATAGAAAACAATATTTTCCGTGTAATAAAAAAAGTTTGAAGACTACATTTCTAATTTAAGAAAAGCTTTTGAGTTGAAAGTAAATGTTCATGAAGTTTTTTTATTTTTTTTCTAGTTTTATTTTTTGTAAAAAAAATGTCAATTAGATTTTTCTGAACGTTGACAAAAATATTTCTTAAAAGATAAACGTTGTTTAAAGCCAATATCTCAAAGTTTTAAAAAGCTATTTGAGTCGAAATTAAATGTTTACCAAGTTTTAGTATTGTTTATTTTCTAGTTTTTTTTATGTTTTGTAAAAAAACTGTGAATTAGATTTTTTTTTCAAAATTGTACTGGATGTTGAAAACAAATTTTCTTATAAGATAATTTTGAAATATATTCTTCGAAAAATATATTGTAAGCAGTCAATGATATCTACCATTAAATACTATTTCCTAAAATAAAAATTCATTCAAAAATCCTTATTTTGTCGCCCTCTTAGGTGGGCTATCCCCTAGATTTCTCTTTAAGTAAATTTTGTTGTATCAACAGCAAAAAAAAAGACGGCTTATGATAACCAAAGTTAGAAAAATAACTTGTTCTTTACATAATTGGCCTATCGACCCAAATAGAAAAAGTACATTTCAAAACTACCGGAAATAGGGGAAAACTTGCCTCGAACAAATTAACGTATTTATCCCAATTCAGTGAACCAAATTTACTTTGACTTTTTCAGTATAAAGCTTTTTTCTTTCAGGAATTGTTCATAAGGACTTTTTTGTTTTCCAACTTCAATACATTTGGTTTCAATTTCAATTTATTCAGATATGAATTTTCAATATAATATGTCCTTAACATTTCATTTAAGTATCCAACATAGATACTTTCAAAAAAAATATACCTTAACTCCTAAAGAAGGATTCCTGCATTTAATATTCTTCATATTTATGTCTTCTACCAACAACGGTGTAAACAGCCAACGGCTGAGAGGAGATTAGCCTCCTGCCTAAAACAAATACTTCAGAACACGGTCTGAGTTCTGAATCAACCTTAATGGCGTCTTAAGTACAACAGACAACTCCTAAAGCCTCACAAATAAACAGAAATGATATTCACCGCGCAATTATTATTCCAAACCAAAAAGTTAATCCTCAAAATTTTGAGTCATTATGTCAAATATAATCTTTTTTTTTATAGTAGATACTCAGTCAGCAGATACTCAGTCGGCATTCTTGTTCTGAACCTAACGTAAATAAAAGCTTTTAAGAATTTCATATAGCCACAGAGATATCTCTATTATGATAAAAACAATTTAAATTATTATCGTATCGTCTTCGTCGTCGTTATAGACTTCTTTTAAGTTCCAGCTCTGCACAATGTACAATATACTTCAATGTCTGTCTTCAGACGTTATGAAAGTTGTCATGGACGTGAAATAGAATTCTGATTGTCTTTGTCATTAAACTAAATATCTAAATACAGCTTTAAGCGAAAAACAAAAGAGGTTAAGTGTAAGTAATAACGATAATGATGTGAAGCTCACAAAGGGAAGAATGTAGAAGAGAAGAGTATAAAAGCTTTGACAGGCTGTTGTTTGTTTCTCTTCAAAGGCATTTTAGACAATTATAATTCCACATGAAAACTCACAGGGTCATAGGGTCACAAACATTTATACAAAGGATTGACAGAAGAATACAAAAAAACAAAAACAATAATTACGGTCCAGGAAAATTAGATGACAATATTGTCTTACTTCGAAAATTTGTCGATGAAGTTAAGTTTTGTTGAAAGAGCTTCGTTTTTACGTCTTTAACAATACCTCAGAAGTCTTCTTATTTTGAACAAATGCGGTTGAACCACGCTTATTCAAGCTAAGTGCACTATAATCATAATTTTACAACAATTGAAAATATTGTCTTCAAACTAATTTCATCTTTCAAAAATGGCTTTCTTACAGTTGATAACATATTTTAAAACATACAACATTTTGTTGTTAACATCATAAGGAAATTCTCTTAGAAACACATAATAGTATTAAGGTGTTCTCCAACGTTTTTCCATTTGTCCTCTTTCCCCTTTCCCAGTGCATGAACAACAGTATTTGTACAGCTTGTGAGTAAAAAGCCGAATCTTCGACACCCTCCAACTATCGTCCAAGAGCACCCAATTCCCTTCTTTCCGGGGTCATGGAAACGCTTGTTAATTATCAGCTTAAGAAATACATATCTCGAAGAAAGAAAGCTTCTAAATGACCGGCAGTATGGCTTTCTTAGCAATAGATCCACTGGTGATCTAATAGTTTATCTCACCCAAAAGTGGAACCAATCTTAACATCGTTTTGAAGAAAGTAAAGATTTTACAGAGTTCTTATCGAAAATGCGTGTTTTAGGTATTGGTAAATTTCTTCTTAGTTGGGTTAGAAATTGACTTTCAGACCGTTTAATTCAAGTAGTATTAGCTCCGACGCTTTTCCTTATTTAAAAAAAAATGATATTTTAGCTGAAACTTCCAACCCACTTAATTGTTTTGATGATGACAGTACCATTTTTCAGTTTCATTTTAGTTTATATATTCTTATCTTTGTTTTTTTATTGTGGACTATCAAGGGCAGCGTATGAAAAGCTCATTAAATTATGATATTGACAGCATTGTCTCTCCAATGGGGAAAAATCGAATTTTATGGTTCGAAAACTCAATGCTGTCCACTGTCGCAAAAGTGTAACCCTCTCCCAATACCACTATCTATGGTTAGTACTTCCATGTAGGAGACTGAACAGCTTTCAGTTGAAGGTATGTGCATCACAAACCACTTGTGGAGTGATCACATATTCGACGTTGCCAAAAGTGGTGTTAAGTGTTAAGCTTTTTTAAGACGATAAACAAAGTTTTTCACCCCTTCTGATCTGGCTATAATTTACAAAGCTTTTATTTGTCCATACCTCGAATATAATTCTCATATTTAGACTAGTGTCCCAAAAACGTACTCTTCTGGATAGGATCGAGAGAGCTCTTGAAATGATAGGAGATCATTCTCCTACCGAAACATTTCCTCAAGTCCTTAATCCGTTTTACTTACTTACTTAAGGTGGCGCTACAGTCCTGTGGGAGCTAGGGCCTCACCCAACAAACTTATCCATCTAGCTCGAAAATAAGAAAATAACAAAAATATGTTTTTCTTATTAAAAGAATCCAAGTTAGAAAATAAAATTTTAGAGAAAATTAAAAAAAGAATTAGTTTTGATCTTAAAAAAAATGAAAAAAACGCCTAACGCGAATCTGCTCAAAACCTTAACTTCCAACTTTGAACTCAATCTACACAATGGTTTAGGCTGTAGGAGCGTCGACAGACAGACAAAATAGACCGTACAGAATCGCGGGACCCACTTTTTTCGACTTGTCTACCATCGTAATATCATGTTTGATTAAAATCTTGAGTTAGAAATTTTGCACGAATGCAAGACTCACCATATAGTTCCTATATGTCGCAAGTAAAAATTGTTCCCATTAAATAATTTTTCCCGACAATAATGCCATTTTATTAAATAATTATATTTTTCAGAACTCAATTTTTAATTTATTCGGGCTTGGCCCATAACCTCTTTAGAAATGTGCGATCAATCAAAATTATTAAAAGTGTTCTTTATTCGAGAGGTAAAATTCAAGTAAGTACAAAAGTTAAAAGACGAAGGAGTGTAAAGCGATAAGTGATATGAAACGTTCTTACAAATAAGCTTTTAACATCGTTGATAGATAACTAACAATTTTTGTTGCATATGAACTATACATAAGGTTAATAGCTTAGTTTGTTTCATAGTTTTAATATTGCTATTCTAACGAAAAAAACACCGTCTAAAAGACCATCACACACCTTTTTTTGCCTTCGCTAAAGATGTCTTTAAATCAGAACTAGGGAAGTGAACGATAAGATTATTTTCTGATTCCTTCTTTAATAAACTTTCAACTTCGGATTCTTAACGCGCATTTTGAGCTTCCAAAAATTTAATTTTTTCAGCACACTCAACTTGGTTGGCTAGCAGTTCAGCAACCTCATAGCCTAATGATGAGTCCTGAAACTAAAGGACGTTCTTATCCCTCTACCTTCCCAAAATCATCATCCATTCCCACATAAACAAGACATACCAGCCTACGTTTATGTCACCAACTCCCATCCCACCCCCCACGTTTGTAATGGCGAAAAAGGTAGCAACGGTCCTATCTCCTATACTCCTTCTCACTCTAGGTAACCTAGCTGAATTGCTGTTACCTAATCCCAATCTTTTCTTTACACGTCAGAATGATGAATTAACATCAACTGACTCCTCACCCTTTCTATTCCTCCCCAACCACCTCTCATCTTTATTGGGCTGGATCTAAGGTGTTAAACGACCCGTGCCGATGATCAGCCTGGCTGGGGGACCAATTCAAAAATAGCCCAGTCTCTAACGGAGTATCTGGATACCTGGCGACCTCCGGATTAACTAGCCTTATCTGTACATGCGAATCTCTGTGCAGATGGACCTTTTTGCTTCGCATCTCGTGTGACCAAACTGAACAAAACCAACAATAAAAATAAAAAAAACAAATGAGACCGGTATCTCTTGTGGCCAACACAGAGAAGGGAGTAGTGGCTAACCATGGAGCCTCCTCTGCTGTTGGTAGCAACGAGAATAAAAAGGTAGCGATACCTAATTTCAGTAGTTGCAGGGTTTTGAAAAATGGCCCTACCACTACTAGTGAGAATACTTCCAGAAATGGAAAACTCTCAAAAGGCCTTTATAGACAAAGGCGGCAAGCGGCGAAAAACGTACTCTTCTGGATAGGATCGAGAGAGCTCTTGAAATGATAGGAGATCATTCTCCTACCGAAACATTTCCTCAAGTCCTTAATCCGTTTTACTTACTTACTTAAGGTGGCGCTACAGTCCTGTGGGAGCTAGGGCCTCACCCAACAAACTTATCCATCTAGCTCGAAAATAAGAAAATAACAAAAATATGTTTTTCTTATTAAAAGAATCCAAGTTAGAAAATAAAATTTTAGAGAAAATTAAAAAAAGAATTAGTTTTGATCTTAAAAAAATGAAAAAAACGCCTAACGCGAATCTGCTCAAAACCTTAACTTCCAACTTTGAACTCAATCTACACAATGGTTTAGGCTGTAGGAGCGTCGACAGACAGACAAAATAGACCGTACAGAATCGCGGGACCCACTTTTTTCGACTTGTCTACCATCGTAATATCATGTTTGATTAAAATCTTGAGTTAGAAATTTTGCACGAATGCAAGACTCACCATATAGTTCCTATATGTCGCAAGTAAAAATTGTTCCCATTAAATAATTTTTCCCGACAATAATGCCATTTTATTAAATAATTATATTTTTCAGAACTCAATTTTTAATTTATTCGGGCTTGGCCCATAACCTCTTTAGAAATGTGCGATCAATCAAAATTTTTAAAAGTGTTCTTTATTCGAGAGGTAAAATTCAAGTAAGTACAAAAGTTAAAAGACGAAGGAGTGTAAAGCGATAAGTGATATGAAACGTTCTTACAAATAAGCTTTTAACATCGTTGATAGATAACTAACAATTTTTGTTGCATATGAACTATACATAAGGTTAATAGCTTAGTTTGTTTCATAGTTTTAATATTGCTATTCTAACGAAAAAAACACCGTCTAAAAGACCATCACACACCTTTTTTTGCCTTCGCTAAAGATGTCTTTAAATCAGAACTAGGGAAGTGAACGATAAGATTATTTTCTGATTCCTTCTTTAATAAACTTTCAACTTCGGATTCTTAACGCGCATTTTGAGCTTCCAAAAATTTAATTTTTTCAGCACACTCAACTTGGTTGGCTAGCAGTTCAGCAACCTCATAGCCTAATGATGAGTCCTGAAACTAAAGGACGTTCTTATCCCTCTACCTTCCCAAAATCATCATCCATTCCCACATAAACAAGACATACCAGCCTACGTTTATGTCACCAACTCCCATCCCACCCCCCACGTTTGTAATGGCGAAAAAGGTAGCAACGGTCCTATCTCCTATACTCCTTCTCACTCTAGGTAACCTAGCTGAATTGCTGTTACCTAATCCCAATCTTTTCTTTACACGTCAGAATGATGAATTAACATCAACTGACTCCTCACCCTTTCTATTCCTCCCCAACCACCTCTCATCTTTATTGGGCTGGATCTAAGGTGTTAAACGACCCGTGCCGATGATCAGCCTGGCTGGGGGACCAATTCAAAAATAGCCCAGTCTCTAACGGAGTATCTGGATACCTGGCGACCTCCGGATTAACTAGCCTTATCTGTACATGCGAATCTCTGTGCAGATGGACCTTTTTGCTTCGCATCTCGTGTGACCAAACTGAACAAAACCAACAATAAAAATAAAAAAAACAAATGAGACCGGTATCTCTTGTGGCCAACACAGAGAAGGGAGTAGTGGCTAACCATGGAGCCTCCTCTGCTGTTGGTAGCAACGAGAATAAAAAGGTAGCGATACCTAATTTCAGTAGTTGCAGGGTTTTGAAAAATGGCCCTACCACTACTAGTGAGAATACTTCCAGAAATGGAAAACTCTCAAAAGGCCTTTATAGACAAAGGCGGCAAGCGGCGAAAATTTAAAGGCCTCTGGGGCTGAAAAGAGACCGCAGCAAACTGCTAGCGTCGAATGGCCCAAAAGCATACTTGCTACAACAAGATCCAATAACTACTCTACGTCCAAAAGAGGAAGGTCTCTTGAAGGGGCCCCACCGACACCAAAACGGCCTCGGGTGCATAACACGAGCACCCCCCTCAATATCATCAGGAAACAATCCAGTTTCAGTGACGTCGCGAAGGGAAAAGTCGTGGTTGCGGTCATTACAGGAGCGATGCTGATGGCACAATATCGTCTGTCCGTTGGCAGTTGTTCAAGGTTAAGCTCTCGGTTGGATTTTTGAGCATTTTGAGGGAGCTTCCCGGACCACTTCCTTCCATAAGCGATGGGGGTTTGCATCAAGGCCATGTCAAACTCATGGTTTGTGGCGACCAGAGGTCTTGTGACCTATACAAGCTTGCTGTCAGCCGGTTAGGTGAAGTTTGGCCAGGTGCGAAGCTCGAGGTTGTCGCTGTGGAAGACATTCCTAGCAGACCTAGAGCCCGCATCTGGATACCGATCGAACCTGCTGGTATCGAGGACATTCTCAAGATGCTCAAAGTGTGCAACCCGTCCCTTCCGACGCATAACTGGAAAATAGCCAAGCTAGAGGAAGTGAAGGGTCTTTATAGGAGCGCCATTGTGGATTGCGGATCGCTTCGCACGACCCCGTCTGCGGCTCTGGACACCTTGCTCTACCTTACACCTCTTGTCATATTTAGCAAACAAATAGCTGCCAGCTCTGCTATTTGCCTCAATGCTTCGTCGCAGTGGACTAACAACAACATTGGCCACTCCGTAATTCTAAGGCACTTAGAATCAATTTCAAGGCACACAGACTACAACATCCCCCAACTACAATTCGACAGCAATTTCTAGATTTCTATACCTACCAGATCTTTTTGGGAGGATAGGACATTCTTGGAGGATGAGTCAATCCATTGGGGTTGGTGGAGGTGTGTACTCTGAACGACTGAAAATAAGTCTCTCATTCCGCCTTCCCAATCATTGTAGCGTGTACCAGGCGGAACTTTTTGCGATTAAAGAAGTCTTGTTTTGGCTCAAAGAAAACGTGATATCAAAATCTGATATCCGTATTTTCTCTGACAGCCAGGTCACTATCAAATCTCTGGACTCTATCTCTACAAACTCTATAACAGTCCATAACTGTCGATCATCTCTTATGGATATGGCGCAACAGTTTGATATTCACCTATGCTGGGTGCCGGGCCATATAGACATTCCAGGTAAATGTAAGACAGATGAACTCGCCAGGAACGGGATAGTACAGCCCATCCTACCACGTTTGGCAAGTACTGGCATACCAATCGCTACTTGTAAACTGTTGCTAATGCAAGACGCTGCGAGGAGGGCAGGCACCAGGTGGACCAACATCACCACGTGTCAAGCCACAAAAAACATCTGGCCAACACTGGATTTAAAACGTTCAAGGTGCTTGCTCTCTCTAAGCAGATCGCATATAAGCTCGATAATAGGTGTCATAACCGGACACTGTCTAATAGGACAGCACGCCACGAGACTAGGCGTATTCTCAAATGACTTTTGCAGAAGCTGTATGGACGAGGAAGAGGAAGAAACGGTTCTTCATCTTCTCTGCACATGCCCTGCTCTAGGTCGAAAACGCAAGAACTACCTAGAAGAATTCTTCTTTAACGATCTAAATCATATCGGTATAATCAGCCTCTCACGTTTCGTAAGGGACTCAAGCTGGTTCCATTGAGCTAAGGAGGAAGCCTCAAGATTCATGTGGTATCACAATGGGCCATTAAACTGGCCTAAGTGTGTCCGTTTCCATTTTGGACAGCCACTATAACTTAACCTAACCTGTCTTATGCCTCTTTTATGCATTAGCCAGTTGAACAACACGCTTAAGGTTATGTACAAAGCGTAATCCTTTCTTCTTTTTTTGTGTGCTACCAGTTAATAACTATTACTTACTGAAAAGGAATATTATAAAGAATACTATTTAACGATTTACTATCTATTTTCTTTTCATTAATTTTCTGTATTTTGGATTATTTATTAACTTTTTCGAGAGCTTATTTTACCAATTATACAAAATACGAACTACAATACCAACTATATACCTAAGTAAAATATATGCTCTTTCAATAAAAAGGTCATTAAATCCAGAAAAAGCGCATTTCGTAGATGGCTATGTTTTCCAGTCATTTCCTTAGTAATCCTAATAGTTGAAAATATTATACCCAAATGAGAATTTAAAGGACACTTTACTCCCTTCAGTTCATTTCGTTTTATTGATCATACAAACCTGCAACAAAAATGTAATAGTAACATAATTATAAACAAATAAGTTTCTTACTTCCTTTGGCTATGCTACGTTGAAGACAAATAAAATATCAACATTTAATTTCAAAGCAAAGTAATAAGTTTTTAATTGTCCTCATTTTCAAACTCATTATTTATTTCAAAGAAAGAGTTGTAAAGTCAACAACTTTCTACTCTTGATTGCTTTTTAAGGCTCCAAGAACTAGGCACTATACTTGCTAGTGATGGAAGAAGAAGTGTTTCAATGCTTCAAAGTTTGGAAGGACATTTTCAGCAGACTATTTTCTTCAGAAGTTTTACTTCTATTTTTGTTTTGTTTTCTTAACCGTCTTAAAAACAAATCACTAAGTCTTCAACAGTCCAAAATTATGTTATTGGATTTAATTTAATTAAGTTTGATGTTAGATGCAGTGTAAAGTTTTTGTTTTTATTTAATTATATATTCCTTTTGATGTAATTCTATGAGTATTTGCCATGTTAGATCCTTCCATCATTTAAAAGTTGCTTTTAAAAAATAAGAAGTAGTGTACTATCGTCAACGAAACAATGTATTGGATTAGAAGTTGCAGACAGGAGATCATTAATAAAAATGAGAAAGAGTGTTGGAGATAGAACAGAGCGCTGGGGCACACCAGCATTTATTATGTGGTTTTTCAGGACTTACTCTCCCTTCATCGAGGTAGAGTTCTACCATTGAATAATTTCAAATTATTAATAGTCCTACCGTATGAACAACCGTACTAGGCATCCGTGTTGTGAGAAGTTCCCTACCTATGGATGGTTTGGTTTGCATGCAGAACATCAAGCTACAAAGTGAAGATTCACATGCTTATTCCGCTCGATCTATTTACATTCAAGGTTAACCGAGAAAAGTCACCCTCTACCATAGCCAAAATTTCGAAGGATGGTACAAAAAATGTGATACTATCTCGCTTTGTGTTCTCTTGTTCTGGTACAGGTTGAAATCTCTATTGATGTCCATTTCCATAAAAACATTTCGTCTCCTTATGTCCCTGTATTTATTTCTTGAAATGAATTATTTTTCCCTGAGTATCTTAAAAAATTATTACCTAAAATCAACTAGCATTCTAATTTCCTGAAAAATCTTTTATGCGTAGAACGGTAGAACGACAAAGCTTAATTATTATAAAAAAAATAATTATTAAAATTCAAAATTATTCTTTTGCCTTTAAATTTTATCTTTTCACCCGTAAATAAATAAAATAAATTATGAGTGATGATAAAAAGTTATTGAGGTGGAAATAAATGCTAAGAAGGAAAGTAATAATTTCTAGAACCCTTTTAAACAAAAAAATATATCTCCCAAATCCTCTCTTCGAATTAAATGTATATTGTACATACATATGTATGCAGATGGATGTTTCGACCTCATTGTTCTTTTCAAGAAAAATTGAGTTATTACCCTTAATGAATAAACAGAAGCAAGTGCTCGGTAATTGTGTTTATACTGTGATTCCCAAAACCTTATTTTTCTAAGTCAAGGAATATTAATTAATTTTTCATTGACTCGAAAAATAAAATTATAAATTCAAAGAGACAAAGGTAGTAAAATAAATTCATCGATAATGACAAGGAATATAAAAATATATTGCCTCGCCCTTTGTGTGCTTTAATTTTTAATAACTAGAATATTTTGTTCTGTTCTTAAAGTTTTGTAGATTCGAGTTCGAAAAAAAATATATTCAACCTTAGGTTAGGTTAGGTTATAGTGGAAAGATGGAAACGGACACACTTAGGCCAGTTTAATGGCCCATTGTGATACCACATAAATCTTGAAGCATCCTCCTAAGCTCAATGGAACCATCTTGAGTCCCTAACGAAACGTGAGAGGCTGATTATACCGATCTGATTTAGATCGTTTAGATCGTTAAAGAAGAATTCTCCTAGGTAATTCTTGCGTTTTCGAGCCAGAGCAGGGCATGTGCAGAGAAGATGAAGAACCGTTTCTTCCTTACAGCTTCTGCAAAAGTCATTTGAGAATACGCCTAGTCTCGTGGCTTGCTCTCCTTTTAGATAGTGTCCGGATATGACACCTATTATCGGGCTTATATGAGATCTGCTTAGAGAGAACCACCTTGCGTTGTCCCTCTACTAACGAACCGTCTACCAGAAGAGTTGCCCAGTTTTGAGTTAACTATTTTGCTAGTAAGCATTAAATGAATTAACTCCCGAAGCGAACTCTCTACATTTAGAGATGTTAGTGCAGATGTGATTGCAGATGTGTCCACAATGTTAAAGGCACCTTCGATGTCAAGGAAAGCAACCATAGTGAACTCTTTATGATGGAAAGAATATTCGAAGGTGCGTATAACGCTGTTTCCACCGATTTACCTTTACAGCAGGCATATCGAGACAAAGACGGAAGTCTTGTATCCATACTTGCCCTTAAATAAATATCAATTAATCTTTCCAAGGTCTTAAGAAGGAATGATGATAGACTTATAGGTCATAGATCTTTAGGACTGCCTTGCAAACATTTACCTGCCTTGGGTATAAAAATAACTTTAACTTCTCTCCATGCGGAGGGAACATGGACCAGGTAAAGACAGCTGGTAAAAATTGCCTCAAAGATTGGTGCAATTATAGCAGAAGTATTTTGTAACTCGGCTGGTATTATTCCATCTGGTAATGCCGATTTAATTGGTTTGAAACTGTTGAGAGCCCATTGTAGCTTATCCCTTGTGATCAGACCTTGTGGATTTGTTGTATTTGAACTTGAACGTATATAATTGTTGCAAGTTTGGGTAAGAGAACTACCAGGAAAGTGTGTGTCCAATAGTAAATTCAGCGATTCATTACTTGAATTTGTCCAAGAGCCGTCTGCATTTTTCAACCTTAATCAAAAGACAAATGATGTCATAAATACATTTAAAACTTTCAATCGCTATTTGTAATCGACTCTCAAAAACTGTTTCGCAAATTTAAACGCATTTCTGATCTTACGACTTCTTAACCCCATTATTTTTTTTTCATTTTCCTCTTTAAGTGCGGAATTGAAGCACTTTCTATTTTTTTGTTTTCCTTATGACTTAGAAAAAAGAGAATAAACAGATAAAACTAATCTACTTCTCATCGAGATACTTTTACTGATGGCGATTTATACATTTTGTGAAGCCGAAAATCCCCAAACGACACAAGCCACATATACGACATAAGGTAGCATCTTAGAATAATTTATAGTGTTTTTTGTTTCTTGTTTTGTCATCCTGCCGTCGAGCGACGAAGACGTCTTGATATAAGAGCTAATGCCAAACAGGAAGAAAAAAAAGCAAACTTCTAACTTCAAGAACCTTAACCAACAGCTTTATACACAGTTAATAAAATATACGATTTTGTTGATGTTGTGTGATGGAGTTGCAAGAAGTTAAAGTGCCTACTATTTTCGTTGAGTATTTTGCATTCACTTTGAGGATACTATCTCTCTTGACTCTTCGTAAACCTTTGCATGGAATCGCTGACAAAAAAACAGAAGATTGTTATCGCCCCGAAATGTCAAACCCTCGTATGGTTTAAAACTTTATTTATTCTTTGTTGGCCCTCAGGGCATGATCGGACTCAAAAGATTGAATAAAAAAAGGAACAGCGAAAAAGCAATCTAATCTTTTAATGCTACTGATAAAAACTGTCCTTTTTAATGCGGCTTAAGTTTTTGTATTATATTACTATGGATCAACATTGAACTATATTGCCTGTATTGTTCTGCTAAGAAGAAGGGTATCATTAGAATTAGAAACATTGAATATCTTAAACTAAAATAAGAGTTGCTCTAATAGTAAACTTTAAAAAAGTGGGATGTCTTATTAATAAGAGATTTAATCTTTAAAAGCATAAGGCCAAAAAAAAAAACATGTATTGAATTTGTGTAATTTCAGCTCGTTGGCACTGAGCGAGGACATTTATATTGAGTTTTCCAATATGAATTTTCATGAGGACCAGAGTTCTCACCAGCAATTGGAATTTATTTATTTATTTATTTATCTACAAGCTTAAAGGAACAGATATTATATTAAAAAGTAAACAATAACAATAAATTGGCCTTAAACAAATCCCTAGAATTACTTAATTCAATAAATTGACAAACTTCATTGCAAAATCAAATCGGCTCATTATTACCGTAGCTTGTTCTGTGAAAAGATTCAAACAGAAATGTTCTACTACGCAAAGCTCTTGACGGAACATAAATTGGTACAGTTAAAGGCAAAGATGAGCAACGTACGTGATAACATAAAATATCCCTCACAAGCATTATACCATGAATTTTTCTTCTAGATTCAAGAGACTTAAGACCTAGAAAAAGACATCTTGCTTTATAATCTGGGATAGAAGTTCGCTTCATCTTATAAAATATGAATCTAGTAAACCACAGGTCTTAAAACCCAGATTCCAAATGACATCTGCATATTCCAATATAGATCTCACAAGAGATATATATAGGGATAGTAATGCGTAAGGATCACTGAAGTCAACACAATTACGTTTTATAAATCCTACAGTTGAGTAAGCTCTTCCAATTACATAATCCATGTGACTTTTAAAGGAATAATTTTTGTCCAATATAATTCCTAATTCTTTTGTTTTCTACACAAGATAATACATTAGAATTGATCGTGTAATAAAAGCTAATGTGGAGCATTGCATTTTTTTATATTTAATTTTAGAAAATTTAATTTACACCATTCGAAGACATGATTAAGGTCGTCCTGTAGCAGCTTGCAATCATGGATGCAATTGATTTTTAAGAAGAGTTTTAAATCATCAGCGTTAAGGAGGTATTGAGACTATTTTATCACTGTATAGTTATATCACTTTAAAAAATATCAAAGAGGAGCAGACCCAAATGACTTCCTTGAGGAACAGCTGATGTGCATTGAATAGATCTCGAAAAAGTGTTATGTATTATGAATTTTTGAGATCTTCTCATTAGATACGATGACAGCCAATCATGAAGAGTAGAATGTAAACCATAAAGTTTTAATTTGTGTATTAAAGTGGAATGATCCACCGAATCAAAAGCTTTACTGAAATCGGTATAGATCGCATCTACTTGATTCTTACTTACAAACGAATTTAACACATAATTTGAGAAAAGAGCTATATTAGAACGACCGGAAACAAAGCCATGTTGTCGGTCAGAAATATGATCTCGGGTTATGAATTCCAATTTGTTTTTGACTAGGCTCTCAAACAATTTAGGGATGGCAGACAACTTGGAATACGGCGATAGTTCTCAATTTTATTTTTAGGTCCAGATTTATGAATTGACACAAGATAAGATATTTTCCCTTCACTTAGAAATATACCCTGAGATAGAGAATTTTTAAATATGCAATACAAAGGATAGCATAGGGACTTAGCTCAAAAAGTGGGTCCACCATCAGCTCCAGGTATAGTTTTGGGCTTTATATACTGGAGTCCAGAATATATTTAATATAAACTGAATTGTAATCCTCCGATATTAACGCTACAGGTTGAATTATCCAAGAGTGAACTATAACTGTAATTTTTAGCAAGTGAATAAACGGATTGGAAAACGTCAGCAAATAGACAAATTATTGATGATGTATCTGATGCTTCAGTGTCCCCAAATATCATTTGCTTTGGGTAGCCTGACGTATTTCTTTTCACATTTATAACACTTGTGAAGGAATTTATTACGAAAAAAATAAAATAAACTATCATCTTCAGACCACTTCCATACAATGTTAGATAAATTAAAATCACCAAAACAACAAACATTATCAAAATCAGAACATAAATTATTAATATTTTCAATGTTCATAACATGTTTCTCATAAATTTCAAAATCATTCTTAGGTGGAATGGTACTGACGGCAACCAAAATACCTCCTTCACGTTCAGAAAGGGTGTCACATCTGTCACGTAGGTAGACAATGAAGTATTTTGAATCGAAAAGTTCATACGAAGATATACCAGGATGGAGCTAGGTTTCAACAATTAAGATTATATCATAATCAAGGTGACTTGAGTTGATAAAAAGCTCTGAAACTTTCGTTCGGATGCCACGAGCATTGCGATAGTACACCTTAAGCGATGAGTTACAGAATATTTTGTCCATGCCATTAGGTTTTGACAGATCTGATCGTAAAGAAATCAACGAATCGTAAATTAATGAATTTAAAAGGGCGAATTTTCACCCCGCGAGGCCAAAAAGTAACAACATATATTTTTTTGCGCATTCGGCAGAAATCCCAATTTTAAAATTTACAAACTTTAAGTTTAGATCACATTCATTGTGTTTAGTGAGCTTAAAGCAAGAAATTTATAATTTCATCATGCTGTGAAAGCTTCCAATATGAAACCATTTTGTGTTTCTTACGATCTTAAGATCACTGCATTGTGGTTTAGTACCCAACATAATTTTATCACTTACATGGGACGTAGCAGTAGGCGCTGCAAAGGTCTTATCGTTCTTATCAACAGCACTAGCAGTAAGATCATTAGAAACAGACAAAGCATTTTGATTAACAGCAGCAACATATTCAGCAGCAGCATGAATGTAGGCAACAACTTTTGAGGAATCAGGAACAACTTGTTTCAATTCCATACCAACAGCAGCACCAGCAGCATCATTAGAGGCAACAATACCATTTATATCCACAGCAGCAGCAATATCTAAAACTACAGCATCATGAACCACGATATCTCCAACAGCAATATTTTCATCAATAATAGCCACAGCAGCATTGGCAATAATCTCATTAGCATCAGATGCAGCAGAAAGAGAATTTAAATTAATCGCAATCGCAATATCTTTATTTATTTTGCTCCCTGGAGTATTAGTTGAAATTGATTTTGTCTGTTTGGGAATAAAATAAGGTTGAGCAGCAGAAAGAGATTTTTTAGAAGAAACATTTTTCTTTAGAGAATTTTGTTCTGTTCAATATGTGTGCAGTGTCAGTTAGCACCAGTGGCGTAGCTACCGCTGTATCCTTGTAACAGGGCTCCGAGATATAGGGGCCCCCAAACATATATAGCACAAGACGTGTGTAAAAAAATTCACTTAAATATTTAATAAAGTTTTATTACAAAAAAATGTTCTGATGATTATTTTTTACATGCGTCAAATATTTTTTTTCCTGTGTATCTTTTTCTTTTTTCATGACCTACCAACCAACAATACTACAACTTCAACCTGCAAACACTTTTTTATTCGAGCTTTCAAAATATTCCGAACCCTGTATGTATCTGCAACCAAAAAAAGTCCCGTTAATTGTCTGAGTGAACTAGGCAAAACGGATTTCAATTCAACACGTAAACTGAAATGTTTAATCTGTCTGTGCGTGGATATACATTTTAAAAAATTTCTCTAAACTTTTTTGTGATTATTGGGGAGTGACGCCTGTCTCCAAAAATAAAAGGAAGAAAACAACGAAGCGGTTTTTTGATGAGTTGGCAGAAGATCATAGAATTTTTGATCCGGAAATTTACTTCAAAGTCAATATTTACTATTCCTGCTTGGACAGAGGTGGGTTTTGAGCTCCTACTCTCACCTCCCCGCGGTGAACATCGGGTGCCTAGTACCTCAACTGGAGATTGGGTTCCAACCCCAGTGGAAAGTTGTTGGGGGCAGCAAACGAGAGAGGGGGGTAGAGGTGTTTCCACTAAGGCACCTCTCCTTATCCAGGCGGCAGCGGACGAATTCTCGAGATAGAATCAACAATGGCGTCTACAGTTCCAGTAAGGTCGAACTACTTAGTGAAGACCTTATAGGGCTTCTTCGACATATTCGGAGCCCAGGCCTATAAGGAGCGGTTCATCCGGCTCCCCTTCCTTGGAGTTATACTAAGGATCTGGCCCTCCAGGTTGGGGGTTGTGCCGTCGGGGTGACTTCCTGGCCACGTAAAAACATCATAGTTTCGAAGCAACAACAAGCCTCGGATACGGACGGATTCACTGTTGACAACCCACGCAAACGAAATAAGGACAACGAACTTCGGATATGTACGTGGAATGTTAGGTCCCTTAACAGACCACGTGCAGCCGAACAACTAGCGGAAGCCCTAAACTGCTGCAAGGCGGATATTACAGCCATCCAAGAAGTGCGATGGGATGGACCGGGTAAACGCAAACTAAAAGACTGCGATATCTACTACGGCGACTGCTACCGAGAACAAAGACAGCGTCTATTTGGGTGTGGATTTGTTATTGGAACTAGGCTCAGGCAAAAAGTCTTGAGTTTCAACAGTGTGAGCGAGCGCATCACGACAATCCGCATCAAGGCTAAATTCGCCAACATAAGCCTAATATGCGCGCATGCCCCAACAGAGGAGAAAGATGAAGACACCAAAGATATGTTCTTCGAGCTCTTGGACAAGACATATGAGCAGTGCCCTGGCTATGACATTAAAATTGTCTTAGACATCTTTGGTGGCATAATCGGGAGATACAGCCTGCACGACACTACACAGAACGAAAAAAGTCATCCTATTGACTATTTTGGTAGTCAATATGACAATTTGGTAGTCAATTTTCAGCCGATAACCGCGATAGTCAATAGAACAATTTTCGGTTGTCAATTTTGAGATCTGAAATTTTTGTACAATTTGGTTGTCAATATGACAACTGCGGTAGTCAATATGACAACTTTGGTTGAAAGAAATTGAAACTACGGTTGTCGTATTGACTAACACGGTAGTCAATATGACAACTATGGTAGTCAATATGAAAACTGCGGTAGTCAATATAACAACTGCGATAGTCAATACGACAACTGCGATAGTCAATATGACAATTGCGGTAGTCAATACTACAACTGCGGTAGTCAAACGACAACTGCGGTAGTCAATATGACAACTGCGATAGTCAATGTGACAACTGCGGTAGTCAATACGACAACTATGATAGTCAATATGACAACTATGGTAGTCAATATGACAACTGCGGTAGTCAATACGACAACTGGGGTAGTCAATGTAACAACTACGGTAGTCAATGCGACAACTGCGGTTGTCAATATGACAATTGCGATAGTCAATACTACAACTGCGGTAGTCAATACGACAACTGCGGTAGTCAATATGACAACTGCGATAGTCAATATGACAACTGCGGTAGTCAATACGATAACTGGGGTAGTCAATATGAAAACTACGGTAGTCATTATGACAACTGCAGTAGTCAATACGACAACCGGGGTAGTCAATATGACAACTATGGTAGTTAGTATGTCAACCATAGTTGTCATATTGACTACCGCAGTTGTCATAATGACTACCGTAGTTTTCATATTGACTACCGCAGTTGTGGCCTCACCCCGTTTGCTTCCAATCTGTAAAATCTTCAAAATTTAAATTTTATTAAAAACAAAATTTGTTTTTTTTTTGTGTAAATACATTTATTTTAATAGATTATTTGGTATATTTTTTATTATATTAATACTTATATACTAAATACAACTTATGCAGTGATGGACAAAACTAAAACAGCTTAATTTGTTATTTTTATTTTGTGTGTGTTATTTCTTGTGTTACAATTATGATTCTTGTTTACTTGTTTTTCTAACTTGATGTGCTTACTTTACATATTTTTTTTAAATCATATTATTTTGAATGTAGTTAAGAAATAAAAAAATGTTCAAAAAAAGTAAATCCAAGAAATAATACACCACAAATAAACACAACAGAGTTACTTACTTCTGTTTATAAATAAATAAAATTATATACTTAACGTAGGTTGCATTGTTGACAGTTCTGGATTTATGTTTCTATAAAGTTTATGTTGAACAAAAAAAGTATTTGAAACAGACGTCCACAGCTTTTATGTCATTGGTTGTCTTGATTTTTGGCCATATAACG
This sequence comes from Eupeodes corollae, assembly GCF_945859685.1. Taxonomy (NCBI): domain Eukaryota; kingdom Metazoa; phylum Arthropoda; class Insecta; order Diptera; family Syrphidae; genus Eupeodes; species Eupeodes corollae. The sequence goes on from NC_079147.1 coordinate 93,079,822, forward strand.
AAATGAAGTATTAATTTGTTCCCTTAATGTAAGTATTAGAGGTTGAATAGTTTCACCTCTGGATTTCCGGAATGCTATGTTGTCCTCTAATACTTTGCATCGTCTCTGCTTCAAAGATGAATGCCATCAGTCACTCTTTGATGGTGAACTTGCTTCTTGACTTGGCTCCGGTGTCAGATTTTCTTGAAACTGCTGCTATTGAAAATAATTAGAAGTGAATACTTTTAATTATCTTTAGCACGAAATCACCTAAAAGGAATAAAAATAAAAAAGGATACCGTTAGTAATGCACAGTTTGACATTTATGTATTTATTAATTTCATACAGAGAATTTATAAATTAAGTTGACACATCAATTTCTGCAATTGTTTATGTAGACATAATTAAGGTATGGGTTAAGATTTAATTTAATTTGTATTTCAATCATTATAAAATAAAAAGGAACATAATTATAAATGTACGTACCTTCTCCAAAATTAGTATCTCCCAAGTCTTCAATGTTTCTGTAATCTTTTAGTCCTTAATGTTTTCCTTCATGAAGTTTTTTTATGTATTCCAATGATTTTGCCACAAGGAAGGTATTGAAGTGCTGGTTGCATAGAACGTTATAAAGTCTTTATCGATCTAATAACGAAATAAGAAAAAACATACATATAAAAGTGGTTATAAGATTGTAGATCAATTTGTGCTCAGTTAAGAACTGTTTTAGACAAACTTCATATTATCTTCGAAATAAATAAACTGACCTGTTAACAATTAATTTTAGTTAGTTTTTAGCTTCATTTTAGTAGTCAAAAAGCTTCTCATAATGTGTAGAAAAAACAAACTGAAAAAATATGAAAGTTTTTTATATTTTTGATTTTCAAAAACTATTCATTTGAAACTAAAACCAAATGAAAATAAAGACGCAACATATTTTTTAAAATTTTGGACTCCTTTAGTAAATTTTTAAATATTTAACGAATTACTAACTAGTATATTGTTAAAATAAGATTGTTTAAAATGTTGCTTCAATCTTTTCAACATAAATTGTATGTTATATGATTGAAAACAGAAACTTGTAACAACTTATCTTGATCTTGAGTTTCTTATAATAGGGCCCTTTTTCAAATATTTCGCTTTGTTCGATGAAGTTAATTGGCTACATGCCGCCCACAAGCTGTTGAATTATTTGACCGATAAATTGTCATACTTCAAGCTATTGAATCAAGTTTCGGTATCTGTATCTGCATCTAAAAGTGTAAGTTTAATTTGTTAATAAAATGTGTTTTTAGTACTGAATCATTAAATCATAAGTATTTTGTATTATAACAGTTTTTAATCAAAAATGAAACCTATTTTTAATTTTCAAGCATTTGCAAACTCAAGTATATCAAGAAAAGCTAGTTCATTGTTGTTTGTACTTACGAAATGATTTCTTAGTTTTCTGTTTAATAACGTTGTTGTTGTTGTTGAAAGCAATAATTTCCTTTGTAAAACTCCATTAAATGCTTTCCTCTGTTTTTTCCTTGAGAATTGATGTGGAAATGCTAAGAGTTGAAAAAAAATATTAAGGACAATCGTGTATTAATAATACAAAATAAATTACATTTATATAAAAAACGAAGATGTTTGCAATCTAAATTTAAAATAGTCAACAGGATGATCGCGGTAGTCAATATGACAACCGGGGTATTCAATTTGATGCACATACATTTCAATATCTATTTAAAGATCCAGTAACGACACAAGTTAAAACTAATATTTTTCTTAAAATTTAGAAGTTACGAAATTTCAAAATATTTAATTTTAGCAGCGACATTTTTTTACTACTTGATGCCAAAGCTCAAGAAAAAATAATGATATTTGGAAAAAAGTAAAAACTCAATAGAAAATTTTAAAGTTGTCATATTGACTACCGAGTTATCACATTAACTATCGCAATAGTCAATAGGATGACATCCAGTAGTCAATATGAAAACCGCGATGGAAAATGTGATGCACGTTGTCTTTACATTTTTTTGGCAAATTAGCATTTCTTTAAAGTATTAAGGGGGTATTCTGGTCTAGAGACATGAATTTTAGGAAATTTTTGAAGTGCTGTAGAAAAAAGCAAGCAACAATTTTACCATACATTTTTTTATACATTATTTATTCACATTAGAAGCATACAAAAAAAAATAAAAAAGTAAAAAAAAAATCAAAATTCCGTTAGTTATCAGTTCATGGAGTGGTGCGTCTCAAAAATTTGGTGCGTGACCATACCCACGATTTTAACTCTCCTAGAAATCTGAAATCAAAAACTAAAAAAGATTATTAATCTACAATAATGTCGCAATGTCTGGAACTACGGAAAAGTTACAAACATTTCTTTTTACAAAATGGCGGCTGTCTAAAGAAAAATATAAAAAATTTACCATTTTTTTGAACATTCTTCGATTTGTTAAAAATATTAAAAATGAAAATTTGGGGATGGCCGTAGTTCCGGACGTAGACAAGTCCCTAAAGAAGAATCTCTTAAAATTTCAAGTAAATCGGTTCGGCAGAACCTGAGAAATCGTGGGTATCAAATTCAAAAAGACAGTTCTGAGAAAAACGCGTTTAAAGTACCCCATTATGTCTTTTGTTCTATTAGTTGCAGCCCAACCGATTTGGATGGCTGCTCAGCAAAATACTTATTTCTCCGAAAATAATTTGAATTTGGGAAAATCCTCTCGTAGACATATTCTTAAATAATTAAACTATGAAAATATGAAAAGAAAAAAAAATCGATTTTTTTTAATTTCTAGACCAGAATACCCCCTTAATACCTTAGATAATTTGTTTTAATTATATGTTTTGATTTATCTTACATTTCTCTCAATAGATTTCTTACGTATGTATTTCAAAATGCACCTATTTAACAATATAAGTCGGTTTAATATTTTGAATTTAATGACTTTGAAAAATATTAAGTTGAAAGAGGACGCCGTAACTTTATATCTCAAAATATTTTTCTTATTAATATACAGTCTTATTTAATAGAATTCGCTAAACAGATGAATAGTTATACAGTGAATAAGGATTTATGTAGGCTCTATGTAACGTTGCAAAAATTCCTATTTATAAAAAAATCTGCTATAAATTTTAGTTATACAATGCTTATATCAAAAAAAGTGCCAAAAGTACTATAAAATCTGCTAGTTGTCATAACAACTAAAATATAACAAAATAATTCCAATTATTTGTATGATATTCTCTTTCGAAAATCTATATTTTTTTTAGATTCTTCGTTTCTTCGGCTCACGAGCTAAACTCGAGAGGCATTATTGTTTTTATTTTAATTTCAAAAAGAGAGGAGAGAAATCAAAATGACATTTGCGAAATAATAATAACAATAATTTCCTTATGTAGGCTCTATTCAACCTCAAAACGCGTTTAGCTTATTATGGGACTATGCAACCTTGTATAAGTTTTATAAATAGCATTTTTGCGTTTAGAGGCATTATAGAGATAACATAACTTTATGTAGGCTCTATACAGCGTTTATAAATAAGACTGATAATGTTTTACCTTGTAATTTTTTTTCAATTGAAGTTTTTGGGTGTTTTTAATAATGTACTAACGAAACTAGATAAAACTTATAATTTCCAGTTATTTGGAATTTAAGAACTTTAAAAATTATTTTATTTTAGGAAAGAAATTGTTTTGCGACCAGACGCCAAAGCAAAAGAAAGAATAATGATTTTGGGGAAAAAACTGAATAGAAAATTCAGTATAAAATTGTCACATTGACTACCGAGTTGTCACATTGACTACCGAGTTGTCATATTGACTATCGTAATAGTCAATAGGATGACATTCAGTAGTCAATATGACAACTTTAGTTTTAACATAACTGTAAATGTTGATTTACCGTTTTAGTCTGGAAATTAAGGGAGTTTGAATTTTGCACACTGAAAAAAATAAATTTTAAATATAGCTTTATTCTGACAAAAAAAAGTTATGTGTTTAATAAATATAATGCTTTTACATACATACCTTCTTATAACTTTCTAAACATTACGCTGATTAGGTACATACACTCAAAACATTTTAAATTCGAGGTTGAATACAAAAAAAATTTTCGCGACCGTACAGAAAAATTATTGAAAAACTTACTTCTATTACGAGTACACTGAACGCAATCTAAATATTTTCAGATTTGTATTTGATTTTGCCATGAAGGTGTCTGGCACAGAACACCTTAAGGGGTTTGGTTTTTGTCAACAGGGAAAACGGACACAATAATACTATAATTTACTATTTAAAATTATTTTATTATTTTTGGCATATACATTTGGAAAAGTTATAAATATTAATTCTCGAATATTTTATTCAAGTTTTTAAGCTTTTTTCTATGGACATGTATTAAAAAAGTGCAAAAGTGAACTATGACAAATTTGCAAAAATTATACAGAAAGCTCAGAAAATACAATACAAACAGGCAGCAGAAACTAAAACCTGTTAAAACCTGTACGTTTACAGCACCATACAAATATTATTATTAAAGTAAAAGTTATTACATTCTATAAACGTATTCGTATTTCAAAGTGTTGATTTGTAAACCGATAAAATTGAAGCGCCGTCAATATGTTTAAAATTTATTTGAAAAAGTCAAGTATATGCACTTTTTAAACACTGGAGAATCTCAGCACAGGAAAACCATGAGAGTTTAAATACCATTGCTACACATTCACTAAACGTTATTATTTGTCAAAATCTAGTGTTTATTGATAAGACAACCATTAAGTATTTACTTTGGTTGCCTAATAATTTAATATTAACTAAGCATAGCAAGTTATTGTAACCGGTCAGTTTTTAGATAAAAATAAAAAAAATGAAACAAAATATTTGTCACGAATATTTTACGAAAAAAATGTATTTATTTGAAAAACTATGCTTTTCAACATTCAATCAAACTTTAGAAAAGTTTTAATTGACGGTTTTAAGAAAAAATTAAAACATAAAATAATTAGTAAAAATTGATTTTCAACTCAAATATCTTTCCAAAAATTTAAGATATTGGCTTGAAACAATTCATTCATCTTATAGAAGATATTATTTTCGACATTTAGTTAAATTCATAAAAATAAAAATTGGTAAACAGATATATTCGATTCACGATATCTTGTGAATATATTGATTTTATTTTGTGCTAAAATTTAGAATTTTGAAATCAAACTATTTCATCGTATTCAAAATATTGTTCCTGGTTTTAAGTAATTTTTTTCAAAAAACTCATCTGAGAACTTTTTTAACAAAACACGAAAACATGCTAAAAACAAAAAAAAAATGTTTTCGACTCAAGTGTTAGGAGAACAAATAAAGATATAGACTTCAAATTATTTGTCTCACTCAAAATAAAATAAATTGACAAATAGATTTAAGGATTTCAATTAGACAACCGTGGTAGTGAATATGACAACAGCGGTAGTCAATAGGAAAAGTACGATAGTCAATATGGCAATTTTTTCTGAAAACCGTAATCTAATTTGACTACCGGGTATTCAATACAACAATTCTCGATAGTCAATTTTGGTAGTCAATATGACAACCACGGTAGTCAATATGACAACTGCGGTAGTCAATAGGACAATTGCGGTAGTCAATATGACAACTGCGGGAGTCAATAAGACAACTGCGGTAGTCAATATAACAATTCTCGATAGTCAATTTTGGTAGTCAATATGACAACCACGGTAGTCAATATGACAACTGCGGTAGTCAATGTGACAACTGCAGTAGTCAATATGACAATTGCGGTAGTCAATAGGACAACTGCGGTAGTCAATATAACAATTCTTAATAGTCAATTTTGGTAGTCAATATGACAACTGCGGTAGTCAATGTGACAACTGCAGTAGTCAATATGACAATTGCTGTAGTCAATAGGACAACTGCGGTAGTCAATATAACAATTCTCGATAGTCAATTTTGGGTAGTCAATATGACAACCAAATTGTCGTATTGACTACCGAAGTTGTTCTATTGACTACCGCAGTTGTCATATTGACTACCCAAAATTGACAATCGAAAATTGTTCTATTGACTATCCAGTAGTCAATTTTTAAAAATAAGGTTGTCATATTGACTATTTTGGTAGTCAATGCGACAATTTGGGCAAATTTCAGGTTGACTATCGACGATTGTTAATATGACAACTTTATTTTTTTCTGTGTACCTCCGACAACGGATTCAGGCTGGTCGATTTCGCTGCGGGGCGAGACGTTCTGGTAGCTAGTACGCAGTTCACGCATCTTAATATCCACAAGGGGACATGGAAATCTCCTGATCAATCAACCGTCAACCAGATTGACCACATTGCGATCGACGCACGACACTTCTCCAGTATCCAGGATATCCGAACATTCCGAGAGGCCAACATTGACTCGGACCACTACCTCGTTGTAGCCAAGGTACGGCTACGGATATCCCGATCCAAGCCAAAACAAGGAAGTACTGTGAGAAGATTCGACGTTAGACGGCTACAATCGCAAGAGACTGCCATGTCCTTTTCCGATCGAGTCTCTAATAACCTCCTAAGGAGTCCTATGCTTCCTGCATTAAGCATTGAAAACCAGTGGCAACATTGCCTTGCAGCCATCAGAGATGCCGCCTCTGAAGTGCTAGGTTTCACACGGCCACCACAGCGAAACCCCTGGTTTGACGACGAATGCCGGCAAGCTCACACAGCGAAACAAGAGGCATACAAAACGGCGCTGCACAAAAGGACGAGAGCTGCTCGCGAGCTCTACGAGCAGAAGAGGAGAGAGGAACACCGGCTTCTTAGACGGAAAAAAAGAGAGCATGAGAAGCTCGCGATCGAGGAGATAGAGGGATGTCACAACAGGAATGAGGTTCGTAAATTTTACCAAAAGGTAAAAAAAACCTCCCAAGGGTACTAGCCACGAACCGAAGCCTGTAAAGACGATCAAGGGAACATCGTAGTAGAACCATAGTCGATGCTGAGAATATGGAAAGATCACTTCTCCAAATTATATAACGGCGATGACGAACCGAATTCCGCTGTAAGGGAGATAGAACCACGAAACCTCGGCGACGCAGATCAACAATTCCGCCCACCCGACCTTGACGAAGTGAAGATAGCTATATCTAAACTTAAGTCAAACAAAGCTGCTGGAGGTGACGGCATCCCCGCCGAACTATTCAAAGCAGCAGGCGATGACTTGGTAGGGAGCATGCACCAACTCATCTGCAAAATTTGGTCGGAAGAAAGCATGCCCGATGAGTGCAATCTCAGCATAGTGTGCCCGATACATAAGAAAGGAGACCCTCTAAACTGCGCCAACTACAGAGGCATCAGTCTCCTTAACATTGCGTATAAGATCTTCTCTGCCGTATTATGTGAACGTCTGAAGCCATTCGTCAACAACCTGATTGGTCCTTATCAGTGTGGCTTCAGACCAGGAAAGTCCACTATCGACCAAATATTCACACTACGGCAGATCTTGGAAAAAACCCAGGAGCTTCAAATCGATACCCACCATCTCTTTATCGATTTCAAAGCCGCGTATGACAGCATCTATAGGGAAGAGCTCTTCCGAGCAATGTCTAGTTTTGGCATCCCTGTCAAACTTATCCGTTTGTGCAGAATGACGATGGAGAATGCACGCTGCTCTATCAAGGTCGGAAAAGATCTTACCGATGCATTTGATGTCAAAAAAGGTTTTAGACAAGGCGATGCACTGTCATGCGACTTCTTCAACATCGTTCTGGAAAGAATTGTGCAAAACTCAACCGTCAACACTAGAGGCACAATCTTCCAAAGATCCATCCAATTACTCGGATACGCAGATGATATTGACATAATTGGAAGATCAAAGCGTGATGTCAGTGGAGCGTTTTTGAGCATTGCGACGGAAGCGAAGAAGATGGGTTTAGTGGTCAATGAGGGCAAGACCAAGTATATGCTGTCATCAAAAAAGGACACTGAACGACAACGTCGTGGACAAAACGTCACCATGGACAGCTATAACTTTGAGGTAGTTAAGGACTTTGTCTACCTAGGCACCGCTATTAATGCAGACAACGACACCAGCGCTGAAATCAAACGAAGAATAACTCTTGCAAATCGATGCTTCTTTGGACTTAGAAGACAATTGAAAAGTAAATTCCTCTCTCGAGCATGTAAAATCACCATCTATAAGACACTCATCATCCCGGTTCTCATTTATGGCGTTGAAGCCTGGACCCTGTCAAAGAAAGATGAGAGCGTCTTAGGATGCTTCGAGAGAAAAATTCTTCGGGCGATTTTTGGTCCCGTACGCATAGATGGAGAATGAAGGAGAAGATATAACGACGAGCTGTACGGGCTGTATAGCGACACTGACCTAGTTAGCAGAATCAAAGTCCAACGGCTTAAATGGCTAGGTCATGTAGAGCGGATGGACATCAACGCTCCAGCCCGGAAGGTCTTCAAATCCAATCCCGAGGGACGGCGCAGTAGAGGAAGACCGCGACTCAGGTGGCGCACCCAGGTGGGAGAGGACCTCAACCAACTTGGCGTGCGAAACTGGAGACAGCTAGCTAGGGACCGAGCTGGCTGGAGACGCTTGTTGGTTGAGGCCCAGGTCCGCCCCGGACTGTAGCGCCACCTTAAGTAAGTAAGTAAGCTTGGACATTTTGATTGGACAAACTCAGCAAAGATTTCAAAGCCTTCATAGTCTTAGTAGTATGTTTGAAGTGTTAGAACCCGATAAGCTTTTATCGTTCTCAAATGATGAGATAAATCAACGTTCAAAAAAGCTAGTGGAAAAGTACAATACAGACATATCTGGTGATTTCTGCAATCAACTAATTGCTCTAAAAACATGCCTTAAATCTAAATCCTCAAAATTCATTCCATAAAAGAACTTGCTAAATTATTAGTCATCGAATTTAAGAGTCTTGCTTCTAGTTTTTCTGAAGTAATAACAGCATGCTTTCTCTTTTTGACTCTTCCGGTCACCACAGCGACAGCTGAAAGATCATTTTAAAAGCTGAAAATAATAAAAAATTATCGCAGAACTTTAATGGGACAGAAGCGGTTGTCAGATTTATCACTTTATCAATAGAAGCAGATAATCTTGAAAAATTTAAATTTTCTTCAGGTATGGAAGATTTAATAAATAAATTTGCAGAAAAAAAGGCAAAGGAAGTAGTACTTTGAGAAGAAGTGCAAATATTATTTAATTTTTTTTTGAGCTTTATAAAACATTTATGTATCTATATATTATGTATAGTATGTATTTATGTTAAAGTTCCTATGTTGTTATACATTGAATTAAATTTAACTTATTTATTGGTATAAGGTTTTGGCCCAGTTTTGGTAAGAGGTGATGGGGCCCAACAAAAAATTGGATACAGGGCCCCCAAAGGTCTAGCTACGCCACTGGTTAGCACTCATTTGTTAAGATACCAAAGTGATTTTTTACTTGCAGGATTTCTTCAAACAACTTATTTGATCAGTTACACTTGTTGGCATTATAATATCTCTTCCTTTTTTAGACCAAGTCACTTACACTAAAGTCTTAAAATGAAAAATAAAGATTAATGTGAAATTTCAGTTGAATTTCAAACACGTCCCTAACCTTTAAAAAATGAATTGTTACTTTATACATAGAATAACAACCAGCAGTGTGATATGTTATTGCGCTGGTATTTTCCAGCACCAACAATATTTCGAAGCGGTAAAAAGCTTAGTAGATATGAAGATGGCGAATCTCTAAAGAAATAAAATCACTAATCAGTGACGTACTCGCACATACAATTTTAAATTGAGTCTTGGTTATCACTATTGGTTGTCAAAGAGAATGTAAGAGAAAAATTGTATTTTAAAGAAATTAAATTTTGTACAAAAAAGAGCAAGTATAAGACTGCTTAATGTTTTTGCACGATGCAGCATCAAGGCGCAAAATGAATTTTTGACTAATTGCCCGAATTATATCTTACTTCCTTAAGAAGGCGCTACAGTCCCGTGTAAATTAGAGCCTCACCCAAGAAACTTCAGTGACATCAAGAACGATTCTTAACATGCTGCAAAACCGACCCAATATACTTTTATCAAAACTTATTGAACTGCCTTCATTTTCATCGGTGTTGACGAATCCATACTTCTTTGTATAACAAGGTTTACACGAAAACCTACAAACCTTTTAAGCAAGACAAATGGACAGACGGGATGGGAAGTAAACAGTGTGGGCCTATCCCAGCCTCTTTTTATATTTCGTAGAAGGACACTAGTAAATCAAAGTGGACGTCCTAGAGATGGTCACCTGAGGCCCATGCCATAGGTGACAACTGTTAAAAGAGGCAGATGTCAATGGTGACAGATGTCAGAAGTGAAAGATAAAGTTTCGTATATAATTGTATTGCTCCTAAAAATGATTTCTTACATTGCAAGAAACTAATTAAAAAATGCGAGACAAATTGTTTTTAAGAGACCAACTATGGGAAGATATGACAAAAGAAAAAGGGGAATATGATCTTATTTTAAAATATTTGTTTAATCCCAAAAGAAAACTGCCTTATCTTATTAGTTCTACCAGCAAATCCCTCTATAGGGATAACTCACCCAACCCATAGACAATACGGGTCTCAATTTTTTTTAATTTGTTCGCAGATGATGGCATGCAATCGTAACCCTGTCTAGTGCTGCGGTAGCAAGATCCCAGCCCTCGTCGGCGAGCTATAGTTCACGCTTATGCAAGCATGCCAAGCTACCCTGGCCTGGACACCCTCTCCTTTTTGCTACACCCAAGTGGGTTTGTTACAGGTGGCAATATTTTGTTTAAACCGAAATGTTAACCTTTTTTCATAGTAGAAAAAACACCCACGCAATTTTCTTCAGAGCCTTTTTTGCATCTTTCTGCACTATTATCTGCATAACAAAATGTATTTGAAGTCGATATCTCTACTGGTTCTTGAGCTATGGATGACCAAAAAACACGTCGCGAACGTACATACACACGCACGCAGAGACATCTTTCCAAAAATCTTTTATTTCGATTCTAGGGACCTTGAAACATCGAGAAAAGTCAAAATTTTCCATTCGACAACTCGGACCCTTTACAATAACTCCTATGGAAAGTTAACAAAAATTAATTTTAGATTCAAGAATATGTATGTATATCTTTTTTCGAGAACTAACAACAATAGCGTTAATACTATTAGGTGTCACTCTCAACATATGAGTACATTATGCTCCGATCGCTCAAGGTATTCCAGACTTTTCAAATAAAATCCATTTTGATTATATTTTCTAGTCTTCGGGTATTTTGAAGGTGATAAACATCTTTCATTATTTTGGACATACTTGTACGATCCTGTCTCCACCAATCTTGTGTTGGTAATTTGCTGTTGCCAAAAAATAGATAAAGTCTTCTTTTGAGAGCTTGAAATTTCTACAAAGCTGAAACCGAAGTACTTGTCTATAAAAATGTTATAATATTTATTTTCACAAACCTTTTACAACATGGATCTAATATGTTGGAAGAATCACGAATTCTCATGTGTTCGATTTACCCTTCTTTTCGTCGTTTTCATCGGACCTAAAAAAACCGCCACACAGTGTATGTTAAAAACTTTTTTATTATTTAAAATTTATTCTAAAAACTTCTTATTGAATTGCCAAAAAATTGTTTTAATATCTTAATTAATCTGGCACTCGATCTGAAACTCGTTCTACAGTTAACATTTTAAGAAACATTATTAGCATAACTCTAATTCGATTTTAATTTAATACAAAGTATCAAATGAAAATAAAATCGGAAAAAGTTTTCGAGTAGCACTGTAAGAAGAATCGAAATACATTAGTCGGGTCCTTGACAATTTTAAATTGGCTCTTGTTCAAAATGTTTAAGGGACTCATATTGTCCCTTTAAAATTATATTAGAGCTTCTTTCAAAATCTTAAAAGTCAAGACGGGAGTATCGAAACATTTGAGTCTGATGCGAAAAAATCGACTTTTAAATAGAAATGAATTCATCTTTCATCTTTGTTTGTATTCCCTTTGAAGCTTTGATGAAACTTGTAAATAGATTCAGAGAATTCTAAATTTCACAGCAACGATAATTGAAAACAAGAAATCATCAGAGAATTTGGACTGAGAACGCTGGATAGAAAAATTAGCAATTCATAAATTCCACAGAGCCAACACAAATAATACATAGTTAACGAACGGCGGACTATCGTCTGTCAAGTTGATGAATGTGCTTTGAAAGATAGATGGATGAATGGACGGATGGCTAGTGAAGAGGGATAGGGAGTAGGGACACATCCGAATGCTGGTAGGTTTTAAAATTCAACATAAATCGCCATTGAATGTGGTTTGTATAGAACCTGATGAACTCAAAACCCATTGGGAATAGGGTAGGAAGAGGACTTATTGCTAAATGTATGCTTCACCAAGCTTACATAGTTAATTTAAATGAAGGGTCATTCATATTCAGAACGATTCATAAAAGTATAAGGTTTAAAATTGTCAAAGTTGGAGGGTGGACGTTTATTTCGTAATTAGAATTTGTCACAAGTTCGACGAAGTTTTATGTAACTTGATGTTTTCATACTCGTTGTCATACTGTCATAGCGTCGTTACAGAACATATTCTTGGAAAGAAATTTTGCCTAAGGATTGTTATTAGAGAGCTTTGTTGGGTGCTGTAGATGTTTATGGCTCGTTTCCTGATACTTTTCTTAAATCTATGCCACAACTGAGTACATCTTTAATTCTTTTTGGTTTTTGGTTTTCAGAAAATTTTTATGTTTCACATAAAATGAAACGTAGCTAACTTCGCTAAGATGCAGAATTTCAAAAAAAATTAAAATTTTTCGCGAACTCTCAAAAATGTTTCGTTTACTTTTTAGACCAATTGGATTCGACAGATAAGAACTGAACTCGTCCATTAAGCCAAGGTTGGTGTTCAAATCACCAATGTGAAAGAGACCTCAAAGGTTTGACTGGTTTTCGAAATCGACATGCACCCCAGCGAAAAAGCCGGGTGTAGCAGTAAGACCGAAATAGAAAACCAGATCATAAAAAAAGGTCAGAGTAGGGTGGTATACTTGTCGTGGCCTCTTGGATGAGGAAGTTCGCTTTTTTTAAAGAGAAGCTAAGAAGAGTGCATATAAAATATAAAATAAAATATCTTAACCTTTCTAGGTGAAAAATTAATCTCGAATTTTATTTTAATTGGGATGTCAATTTCCGCTTTTTTTTGATGTTATTTATCTTGATTGGTGATTGGTGCCATAATCAATAAGTAGGTATCCACTCGTAAGCGCCGGCTACCTACCCATTGTTATTTTAAATCATTTCGTTTTTCTTATAGTTTTGTTTTGTTGAACTTTAAGGATCGTTGTTCCGCCAACCTAAATCATGATTTAGTTACTTACTTAGCTGTCTCCAGTTCCGCAAGCCAAGTTGGTTGAGGTCCTCTTCCACCTGGGTGCGCCACCTGAGTCGTGGTCTTGCTCTACTGCGCCGTCCGTCGAGATTGGATTCGAAGACCTTCCGGGCTGGAGCGTTGATGTCCATCCGTTCTAAATGAAAAAGCCATCTAAGCTGTTGGACTTTAATTCTGCTAACTAGGTCAGTGTTGCTGTACAGCACGTACAGTTCGTCGTTATATCTTCTCCTCCATTCTCCATCTATGCATATAGGGACCAAAAATCACCCGAGAATTTTTCTCTCGAAGCATCCTAAGACCTTCTCATCTTTCTTTGACAGGGTCCAGGCCTCACCGCCATAAATGAAAACCGGGATGATGAGTGTCTTTTAGATGGTGATTTTAGATGATCGAGAGAGGACTTTACTTTTCAATTGCCTTCTAAGTCCAAAGAAGCAGCGATTTGCAAGAGTTATTCTTCGTTTGATTTCAGCTCTTGTGTCGTTGTCTGTGTTTGTAGCGGTGCCTAGGTAGACAAAGTCCCTAACTACGTCGAAGTTATAGCTGTCCATGGTGACGTTTTGTCCAAGACGTCGTCGTTCAGTGTCCTTTTTGATGACAGCATATATAATTGGATGGACCTTTGGAAGATTGTGCCTCTAGTGTTGACGGTCGAGTTTTGCACAATTCTTTCCAGAACGATGTTGAAGAAGTCGCATGACAGTGCATCGCCTTGTCTAAAACCTTTTTTGACATCAAATGCATCGGTAAGATCTTTTCCGACCTTGATAGAGCAGCGTGCATTCTCCATCGTCATTCTGCACAAACGGATAAGTTTGACAGGGATGCCAAAACTAGACATTGCTCGGAAGAGCTCTTCCCTATAGATGCTGTCATACGCGGCTTTGAAATCGATAAAGAGATGGTGGGTATCGATTTGAAGCTCCTGGGTTTTTTCCAAGATCTGCCGTAGTGTGAATATTTGGTCGATAGTGGACTTTCCTGGTCTGAAGCCACAATCAGGTTGTTGACGAATGGCTTCAGACGTTCACATAATACGGCAGAGAGGATCTTATACGCAATGTTAAGGAGACTGATGCCTCTGTAGTTGGCGCAGTTTAGAGGGTCTCCTTTCTTATGTATCGGGCACACTATGCTGAGATTCCACTCATCGGGCATGCTGTCTTCCGACTATATTTTGCAGATGGGTTGGTGCATGCTCGGTACCAAGTCATCGCCTGCTGCTTTGAATAGTTCGGCAGCGATGCCGTCAGCTAAAGCAGCTTAAGTTTAGATATAGCTATCTTCACTTCGTCAAGGTCGGGTAGGCGGAATTGTTGATCTGCGTCGCCGAGGTTGAGTGGTTCTATTTCTCTTACAGCGCAATTGGGTTCATCATCGCCATTATATAATTTGGAGAAGTGATCTTTCCATATTCTCAGCATCGACTGCGGTTCTACTACGATGTTCCCCTGATCATCTCTACGGGCTTCGGTTCGTGGCTGGTAGCCTTGGGAGTTTTTTTTTTACCTTTTGGTAAAATTTACGAACCTCATTCCTGTTATGACATCCCTCTATCTCCTCGATCGCGCGCTTCTCATGCTCTCTTTTTTCCATCTAAGAAGCCGGTGCTCTCTCCTCTTCTGCTCGTAGAGCTCGCGAGCCGCTCTAGTACTTTTGTGCAGCGCCGCCGTGCCGTTTTGTATGCCTCTTATTTCGCTGCGTGCGCTTGCCGGCATTCGTCATCAAACCAGGGGTTTCGCTGTGGTGGCTGTATGGAACCTAGCACTTCAGAGGCGACATCTCTTATGGCTGCAAGGCAATGTTGCCACTGGTTTTCAATGCTTAATGCAGGCACCATAGGACTCCCTAAGAGGTTATAAGAGACTCGATCGGAAAACGACATGGCAGTCTCTTGTGATTGTAGCCGTCTAAGTGTCGTGCGTCGATAGCAATGTGGTCAATCTGGTTGAAGGTTGATTGATCAGGAGGTTTCCATGTGCCCTTGTCGATATTAAGATGCGTGAACTGCGTACTAGCTACCAGAACGTCTCACCCCGCAGCAAAATGGACCAGCCTGAATCCATTGTCGGAGGTAGTGTCGTGCATGCTGTATCTCCCGATTATGCCACCAAAGATGTCTTCTCTTCCTAGCTCTGCATTAAAATCTCCTAAGACAATTTTAATGCCATAGCCAGGGCACTGCTCATATGTCTTGTCCAAGAGCTTGAAGGATATGTCTTTGGTGTCTTCATCTTTCTCCTCTGTTGGGGCATGCGCGCATATTGGGCTTATGTTGGCGAATTTAGCCTTGATGCGGATTGTCGTTATGCGCTCGCTCACACTGTTGAAACTCAAAATTTTTTGCCTGAGTCTAGTTCCAACAACAAATCCACACACAAATAGACGCTGTCTTTGTTCTCGGTAACAGTCCCTGTAGTATATATCGCAATCTTTTAGTTTGGGTTTGCCCGGTAAATCCCATCGCATCCCATCGGTAATATCTGCCTTGTAGCAGTTTAGGGCTTCCGCTAATTGTTCGTCTGCTCGAGGTCTGTTAGGGACCTAACACTACACGTACAGATCCGAAGTTCGTTTGCGTGGGTTGTCAACAGTTAATCCGTCCGTATCCGAGGCTTGTTGGTGCTTCGCAACTACAATGTTTTTACGTGGCCAGAAAATCACCCGGACGGCACAACCTCCAACCTGGAGGGCCTGATCCTTAGTATAACCCCAAGGAAGGGGAGCCGAATTAACCGCTCCTTACAGGCCTGGGCTCCGAATGTGTCGAAAAAGGTGTTCACTAAGTAGTTCAACCTTACTGGAACTGCAGACGCCATCGTTGATTCCATCTCGAGAATTCGTCCGCTGCCGCCTGGATAAGAAGAGGTGCCTTAGTGGAAACACCTCCCCCCCTCTCTCGTTTGCTTCCCCCAACCCTAGTATATAGTTGTTGGGTGCAGCATGATCTAGTAGAATAATAATAGAACACGGTTTGTTAATTTTACAACAATGGCTTCGAACTTAGTTTAACTTATAAAAAATATTGTTTTCAACATTCGGTAAAATGTTGAAAAAAATCGAATTGACAGTTTTTTTGACAAAAAATAAAAACCCAAACAAAAAAATTAATAAATGTTGGTAAAAATTGATATTCGACTCAAATATCTTTTTAAAAACTTGAGATTATGGCTTTTAACTAATTTAATGTTATAGCAAATGCTGTTTTCAATATTCGGGAAATTTTTTAGAAAAATCGAATTTACAGTTTTTTTTTACAAAAAATAAAAACCTACAAAAAATTAAAATTTTAAAAATTGATTTTCGACTCAAAAATCTTTTCTAAATTTTGGAATATTGGCTTTAAATTAATGTTATCTTTTAAAAAATGTGGTTGTCAGCATTCAGTCAAATTTTGAGAAAAATCTAATTGATTGCTTTACAAAAAATAACAACCTAAGCAAAGCATTACTAAATTGGAGGCTTAATTAATTTTCGACTCAAAAACAAAAACCTAATACTAAAAGCTGGTAACTCAAATAGCTTTTCAAGAATTAAAAATATTGTCTTTAATCTTGTTTTTATTGGTCAGAAAATATTGTTTCCCATATTCAGTAGTTTTTTTTTATAAAAATCCAACAATCCGTTTTTTTCATAAAAAATAAAATCTGCAAATAATAGTAGATACGCAAATTTGGTACAAAATTTTGTTCTGTTCTTGATATCTCCCAAATTAATTAATTTTTCATCCAATTTATTAAAATTTAAGAGATTCTACCAAAAGTTTTTGACTAAACATCTATTTAAAAAAATAGATTTTTAAACTAAACTATTTCTTTATTTAAAAAATATGGTGAAATTATGCACAACGTACAATTGGTGGCAAACCGTTTTTGACAACTATTTTGGTAAGCCAGCCATCAAAATTTTCCAGTTGGAATGATAAATCCTACCCAGAAGTAGAAAACTGACTTCATAATCACATTTTTCAGCCTTAAATAAGTAAAGAAATAGGTACAGTTCATCATTCATCGAGGGTGCTCGAACTGTTTTCCATAATCTAAAATGAAAATTTAATTTTATCATCATTCTGAAACCTAAGCATAATTAGTCAAACAAATCGCACTTCAAAATTCATCAAGTGTCAATCAAAACTGACTTATTATTCATGTGTACCTATGTATTTATTAACACGTCAAACACTTATGGAGATAGAAAAATTAAATTACACCTTTAATCGTAACGTCTCTGTTAAGTTTCTGCAATTTTAATATACACAGCTCAGGATATGCTAATGTATGTCGTCTCCTACATCAAAAACCATACCTTCAATTCAATATTATATCATCCCATCGAACGTCAAGACTCTTGAGTATTCAAAATCCAAACAAGTTGAAATTGATGCTTTACCTCCATCATTTCACCCTCTAATGAATTGTAATATGAAAATGAAATTCAAATCAGATAAACACTATAAATATTTTATATTAATTTATAGAGGGAACTTTTATTTTTTCGCCCGTGAACCCAATACTCAAGATACTCAATTTTCGTATCCTATAAAATCACAATATTTATTTGATTTTTAAAAAGCGTACTTAAAAAAAATCGAAATTTTTTTGAAAGCAAATAAACTCTTCATAAGTAGTACCCGCGGTCTTGGGTGATATCCCTGCCTATGCCATCTGAAGTTTTTTTACGGCTACTGCTTCTTGTGACGAATTGACAAATTCTCCAAGAGTCATTCTTGTCAAGAAAAAAGCTTTATACGCTTCTTCCGTTTTATACTGGACTATTGTGACTTAATTTCGCATCAATTGTAAATATTTGGATTTTCAACCTTAAAGACTTTTACGTAGAATCGTAGCTGGGCAAAATATCACAGCTAAATCGGTCATTAGTAACAAAGGCGTTAGTGCGTAGAACTGTCATGCTAGAGCTCTTGGGTTTAATCCCTACCTGTGCCATCTAAAGTTTTTCTTACCTCTTGGGAGTAACTCTTGTCATGAAAAGTGCTTTCTCAAATTAGTTGGTCCCCTCCATCCCTGACAACATTTCTCGCACACCCGAATAATTGAGATTTGTAATTCGCTATGCCCCAGTTCTCAACGGAATGTTGTACTACTTTATTTGTTAATATAGGAAGTTATTCATCGGTCAAATTTTTCGAATTGAACATTTAGACATTTCTCGACGTTTTAAGGTCCCTAGAGTCGAAATAAAGGATTATTAAAGAGATGTCTGTGCACGCGTGTGTACGTACGTTCGGGAAGGAAGTTTTTTTTTGGTCGTCCATAGCTCAAAACCCCACAACCCAGAACACAAGCGTCCTCTCGAATGCATATGTCTACCATTTCAAAAATATTTTTACTATTTTAGTTTTTTTTTATTTTAATTTTAAGAATGATTCAACTGACAACTTTTTTAACAAAACACGAAAATCTACAAAACTTTTAAGCAAGACAAATCGAAGGACAGGATGGGACAGCTTCTTTTTTATTTTTATATCAGCCATCGTATGTCATGAACGTGAATCCGCATTTTTGTAGCAATAAAAATAATTAATCAAAATACAGCTAGGGCAAGAATTGAAGCTGAAAGACCTTCCACAATACCGAATTTTTGGAGAATGACAGTAACATTTTTCTTAGAAAGTTACAACCGACAATAAGAATGCAACATTCAAAAAGCATTATATTTTTCATACGTATGAACGAATATGCAATTTTGAATAATTTTAATTTAAATAACGTGGAAAACCGACATTTTGGTATTGTGATCTAGATTCACACTGATATTCATACCAAGCGTCCTCTTGAATGGGTTTCTCTCAAAACCCACCTCTGCCTATCAACTCCTACCCTCACCTCCCCTTGTTGAACATCGGGTGAGATTGGGTTCCAACCCAGTGGAAAGTTATTGGGGCAGCAAACGAGAGAGGGGGGAGAGGTGTTTCCACTAAGGCACCTTTCCTTATCCAGACGACAGCAGAGAAATTCCCGAGATGTAATCAACGGTGGCGTCTACAGTTCCAGTAAGATTGAACTACTTATTGAACACTTTATAGGGCTTCTTCGACTTATTTGAAGCCCAGGCCTATAAGGAGCGGTTTTATCCGGCTCCCCATCCTTGGAGCTATACTTAGGACCTGGCCGTATAGGTTGGAGTTTGTGCCGTCGGGGTGACTTCCTGGCCACGTAAAAACATCATAGCTGCGAAGCACCAAAAGCCTCGGATACGGACGGATTTACTGTTGACAACCTATGCAAACGAATTAAGGACAATGTACTTCGGATATGCACGTGGAATGTTAGGTAACTTAACAGACCAAGTGCAGCCCAAGTATTAGCGGAGGCCCTAGACTGCTATAAAGCAGACATCACCAGGCCGGGCAAAAAGAGTATGAAAAACTGCGACATTTACAATGGTGATTACTACCGAGAAAACCAACAGCGCTTATTTGGATGCGGCTTCGTCATTGGAGCCAGACTTTGGCAAAAAGTCTTGAACTATAGGCGCATTAACGAGCGTCTAATAAGCATCAACGCTAAATTCCGCAACATTAGCCTGATATGCGCGCACGCCCCCACAGAAGAGAAGGATGACAAGACCAAAGACATGTTCTTCAAGCTTTTGGACGAAAAATGTGAGCAGGGCCCTAGCAACGATATTAAAATTGTCCTGGACGATTGGAGTGATAAGCTACGAAGGGAAGACATCTTTAGTGAATTAATCGGGAAAAACAGCCTGCACGACAACACTTCCGACAAAGAATTCATGCTCATAGATTTTGCTGCGTGGCAAATCGTCGAGTAGCCAGTACACGTTTTCCACACCTCAACATCCACAAAGGAACTTGGAGTTGTCCACATAAATCTACCGTCAACCAGATTGACCATATTGCGATGGAAGCCAAACACGCTTCCAGCATCATGGATGTCCGAACTTTCCGAGGAGCTAACATCGACTCGGACCACTACCTCGTTGTAGCCAAGGTAGCACTTCGGATTTCCAGACCCAAGGTAAAACAGGGAGGTGCTCGGAGAAGGTACAACGTCGAACGGCTACAATCGCAAGAGATCACCAAATCTTTTTCTAACCGAGTTACAAGTAACCTCTCTCGAAGTTCTCTGCCGCCAATACAATGTATCGAAAACCAGTGGAAACATTGCCAAGATGCAATCAGAGAAGCCGTCACTGACGTGCTGGGTTTCAAGCAACCACCAACAAGGAAACCCTGGCTTGATGAGGAATGTCGGCAGGCAAATGCAGCCAAACAACAGGCACACAAAGCCACTTAAAGCAGCTGGAGATAAGTTGGTTAGAAGCATGCCCCAACTTATCTGTACGATATGGTCGGAAGAAAGCATGCCCGATGAATGGAACCTCTGTATTGTTTTCCCGAACCTGTCATTATAATTAAGATACGACGAAAAAAGCTTGCCGAACGTACGGATGTACAAGCTTTCGCCTTTAGGGACCTTAAAACTTCGAGAAATGTCAATATTTTCAACTCCACACATAGGACCGATTACAAAAACTTCAGTTAAAATATACCAATTTTGGTGTCGCGATATTAGAAATTCAGTTTAAAAACTTTCCACATCCTCTTCATATTGTCCATAAGTCTCCTTTTGTCCGTACCTAAACTACGATGTGTCACAAAATGTAACAACTTATTTTTAGAACACGAAATCTTGTGTTCACCTTCTTTCTAAATTTGGGAACAAAATTATCATTTAACAACATCAGAGGAGAAGGTCCTTCAATAAAGACTTGGTACTTAATACCCCTCAAGTCTGAAACTATCTTAATTAAAAATAATCTTGTTTACATACGTATGTATGTATGTGTGTATATTGCAAAAAGGAATAGCTAATGAACTGAATCTAGTAAAACGTTACCCAAGTGCCTATAGATGTAAGAGAATATGGTCGGTTTTTCAATGAACCACTTTGCGTGCAGAATTAGTATTTTAAATCCTTATTATGCTAATTTTAAACTTCATTAACAATTCCAAAGCTTGTGTCCTCAATTTATATTAAAACAAAAAAAAACATCTACCCTTGTAGGTAACCCTCGTAAACCAAATCAAAGGGGAAACGGTCATAGAACACAAAATGGTTCATCAGTTTTTAAAACTTTTTTTAATGTAATCCAAATACCGTTAATGTATTCTTTCAGACAGGTACTTCAAGCAACGTATAAGCACAAAATTTACCTGCTTCAACAAGAAATCGATTCGATACATTAAGCTTTCAGTTGTAGGTAGGAAAGGTACTTTAACTTTTCAGTTGGAAAAACACATTTCAGTTTATAATTTACAACCTACCTATGAGTACATTCTACAAAGTAGGTAACTCTTCCAATATCAATAAAATCAACGAAGTGAGATAGGTTGGTGTTGGTGTATTTACACTACACATATAGACACACTAACATCATGAAATTTTGTTTACTTGGTGAAAAGTTATTGGTAAATTTCCTGCTACTAAAATAGGAAAAGCAAGCTAAGGGAAAATGAGTTAGTTAGCTGGAAAATGTAATATTTTTGCAATAATGATGCATACAAATGGATGTATTGTTTTAGGTTTGGTACAGACTTTTCAAAAGGGATATTAAACACGTTGATTTATGTTTCCTGAAGTGGAATTGTGTTTTGAAAATTTCCCTATCCAATGTTTTCCTTAGAGTCAAAAATATTTGTTTATAGAAGGTTAGTTTTGGCTCTGAATTTAATAAGAGAATTTATGTTACTATTTTAATACATCTTAGTTAATATTGGAGTTTTGTATGTTTTTGGAACACCTTCTTTAAGAAAACTTAAAATTTTGTTGAAATTTAAAATATGTGTCTAAGAAATTATGCAAAGTTTGTCATAATTGATTTCGACACTTTTACTTCTCCTTAAATCAAGTTATATGAATATTAACTGAGACGAACCCATCGAGGTCGAAAATTTGAAATAGGGGATTCATTAACACGGTCTTCTGTATTTTTCGATCAGTTAAAAAAAAATATCACTTTCAAAGAAGATTTCTTGGGATTTCTTTTGGGAAGCTGGGAACAAACTGAAATTGCATCAATATTTGAAAAAAAAGAGGCTGGGATTGGGATGCGACCCACACCGATAACTTAACATCCTGTCTGTCGATTTCTCTCTACCATTCCTTAAATTTGTACAAATTGTACAAAAGTTAAGAGTTATCTAGAACGGAACATCAATTTTTACCAAATTTGCGTACTATTTTTTGTAGATTTTATGTTCTTATAAACAAACGAATTGTTGGACTTTTATAAAAAAAAAAAACCCTATTGAATATCGAAAATAGTATTTTCTGTGAATTAAAAAATTTTGGAGACAATATTTTTAAATTTTGAAAAGCTTTTTAAATCGAAAGTAAATTTGTTAAAGTGTTAGTATTGTTTTTTTTAGGTTCTCATTTTTTGTAAAAAATAATGTCAATAAGATTTTTCTCAAAATTTAACTGAATGTTGACAACAATATTTTCTAAAAGATAAAAGTATAGCTTAAAGCCAATATCTCAAAGTTTTGAAAAGATATTTAAGTCGAAAACCAATTTTTACCAACATTTATTAAATTTTCTTTTAAGTTTTTATTTTTTGTAAAAAAAACTATTCTTCCCAACATTTTACCAGATGTTAAAAACGTTTTTTTTCGTTGCATAAAATGATTTTGCAGATAAAATCATTTTTGATTCGTAAAATTTTCGAAATGACAATTTTTTTTTCAGTTTTTTTGATTTGTAAAAAGAACGTTAATCGGATTTTTTTCCAAAAATATACTGGTTCGGTATCACTGGTTTGTTATCAAAATGTTAACCTTTTCTTTAAACTGCTATGGTAAAAACAACCACCCACTCAATTTTCTTGAGAGCCCGCACTGCACTATTATCTGTATAACAGAATTAATTTAAAGTTGATATCTCTTCTTGTTCTTAAGCTAAGGACGACGAAAAAACGTCGCGAACGTACGGACGTACGAACGTTCGTGCACACGCATGCACATACATCTTTCTAGAAACCTTTTATTTCGACTCTAGGGACCCTGAAACGTCGAGAAATGTCAAAATTTTCGATTTGACAAATCGGACCCATTACAATAACTTCCTATTGGAAGTTAATAAAAAAAAGAAACTAACCCAAAAAAAGCAATTTTGCAGTTATTAGCTAATTTTTTACTTAACATGCAGTATCGGTACTATATACATACATATATGCCACCTAGAGTTGTAAGTTATGTTCTAATAACACCGATAATAGATGAAATGTGTTATCGAGTACCAAAATTAATCATTTTCGGAGATTTAAATATATACCTCCTTCAACCCTCCTTTAATTGTTGTAAGACATCAAGACTTCTGGGGCTCTCTTTTGTGAATAATATTGAACCAACACATTTTAAGGCTAACTGTGTCCCTTCCCTTCTTGATGTTTTCCTTGTAAGCGATGTTAATCTTGTTAAATGTTCTAGTTAGTTATCCGTCCCAGTGTTTTCATATCATGATCTGGTTTTTGCAATTTTTAATTTATCCAAATCGAGTGGACTTGACAACATACACCCAGACTTTTTAAAAATCCTTCTTTCTTTCATACTTTCTCACATAACCCGCATTTTCAACACCATCATAATGACCTCCATCTATCCCACCTCCTGGAAAAAATCTAACGTTATACCCATCCCTAAACGAGGAAAGAAAATAGAATAAAGACTAATAGCTATCCTTCCTTTTTTATCTAAAGCTTTTGAAACTATCTTAAGTAACCAGATCAAAAATTATATTGAAAATACACGTCTTCTTAACCCTCTCCAATCGGGTATCTGGATACAGCTGCATCTCAGCCCTTTTAAAAGTTTCTGAAGATATAAGACAAGATTTAGACTATTATTATACAACTGTGATAATCCTACTTAACTTTTCCAAAGCATTCGATTGCGTTAACTCTAGCCTTCTCTGTGATAAACTGACGACTTATTACAATTTTTCTGACACAACCAAAAATCTTATTTATTCGTACTTGACTAATCGCATGCAAGCCGTATCGTGTAACGGTAAAATGTCTTTGTTTCTTCCTGTCAACATAGGTGTTCCTCAAGGATCTATCCTCGGTCCTTTACTTTTCTCTATGTTTATTAATGATTTGCCATCTGTTTTATCTTACTGCCAGTTTTACATCTACGCTGATGATGTACAATTATATATAATATTTCCTATCGGAATGATTGAAGATGCGATAGAAAAAGTGAATATTGATTTATGCTCAATATTCAATTGGTCAACTCGGAATGAACTAGTACTTAATCCAGAAAAAACAAAAGCTATTCCAATATGTAAAAATAAACCCTACCTTTAAAATGTTCCACCCCTTCAGTTAAACGCCTGCCAAATCGAATATGTCACAAATGCAAAAAACCTAGGTATAACTTTCAACAGTAGGCTAACGTGGGACACCCATATCGATAGTGCTATCTACAAAATGTATGCTTCACTCCGAGGACTATCCGTTACTAGATCAATCCTGCTTACTCAAGTTGAATTAAAGCTGGTTAAATCACTTATCATACCAATAGTAACGTATGGGTGTGAGATATTTTGCAGGTCCTGACTCCAACTCGCTTCGTAAGCTAAAGGTAGCATTCAATGCCATTGCTCGGATTGTTTTCAACCTCCGAAGATACGATCACGTTTCGTCTCAGGCTCGTCAACTTTTATATTGCAACTTGGAAGCTTTTTTTTAAATATCGGTGTTGTTTGCTTCTCTACAAACTAATTTTTAACAAGACTCCAAATTATTTATTTATTAAGCTTGATTTTTGCTCTTCAAATCGTTTTACCTTGTTGCGCTCCCCCAGGTTTACCTGTTTGACAACACGGAGGCAATTTTTCGTCTGTGCTGTCAGACTGTGGAATAATCTTCCCAGTCACATAAGGTGACCAAGTTTCGCACTCAGTTTACTTTATTGGACATTAAACCAACCACACGAATGCGTACAGTGCGTACAGAAGAGAATATTGCGTCTGTTTCTGAGAGTGTTGCTGAAGACCGTGAAATGTCGATTCGTCGCCGTTCGCAGCAATGGGGTTTGTGTTATTCGACCGCATGGAAGATTTTACGCAAAGATCTTGGTGGAAAACCGTATAAAATACAGCTCGTGCAAGAACTGAAGCCGAACGATCTGCCACAACGTCGAATTTTCAGTGAATGGGCCCTAGAAAAGTTGGCAGAAAATCCGCTTTTTTATCGACAAATTTTGTTCAGCGATGAGGCTCATTTCTG
The DNA here is from genome assembly GCF_945859685.1 of Eupeodes corollae. Classification (NCBI taxonomy): domain Eukaryota; kingdom Metazoa; phylum Arthropoda; class Insecta; order Diptera; family Syrphidae; genus Eupeodes; species Eupeodes corollae. Next base: position 93,105,506 of record NC_079147.1, read on the forward strand.
GTTGAATGGCTACGTAAATAAGCAAAATTGCCGCATTTGGAGTGAAGAGCAACCAGAAGCCGTTCAAGAACTGCCCATGCATCCCGAAAAATGCACTGTTTGGTGTGGTTTGTACGCTGGTGGAATCATTGGACCGTATTTTTTCAAAGATGCTGTTGGACGCAACGTTACGGTGAATGGCGATCGCTATCGTTCAATGCTAACAAACTTTTTGTTTGCCAAAAATGGAAAAATTGAACTTGGTTGACATGTGGTTTCAACAAGATGGCGCTACATGCCACACAGCTCTCGATTCTATGGCCATTTTGAGGGAAAACTTCGGAGAACAATTCATCTCAAGGAATGGACCGGTAAGTTGGCCACCAAGATCATGCGATTGGACGCCTTTAGACTATTTTTTGTGGGGTTACTTCAAGTCTAAAGTCTACACAAATAAGCCAGCAACTATTCCAGCTTTGGAAGACAACATTTCCGAAGAAATTCGGGCTATTCGGGCCGAAATGCTCGAAAAAGTTACCCAAAATTGGACTTTCCGAATGGACCACCTAAGACGCAGCCGCGGTCAACATTTAAATGAAATTATCTCCAAAAAGTAAATGTCATGGACCAATCTAACGTTTCAAATAAAGAATCGATGAGATTTTGCAAATTTTATGCGTTTTTTTTTTTAAAGTTCTCAAGCTCTTAAAAAATCACAGTTTATAACACATGCATAGCTGAGAGTTGTTAGCCACTAGGCTCTAGTTCACGACGGAATGTTTTGCCGCCAAATTTATTTAAGATGGAAAGCATTGATCTGTGCAGAAGCAATTCGGAAGTTGTCGAACATAAATATTAATGATTTGTTGAACACAATACTCGTAGTTCAAAGTAACTTCAAATCGGGCATAGATCTTCCTTTAACTGTTTTTTTCCATCCATCTAATAATAATTGTTATTTGACGTTATGTATTGGCTTGTTCCGTTACAATTTGGGTGCTGTTGCTGTCTTAAAAGGAAGAATCTTTTTTGTAACCTACCTATTATAAGACCCTGTGGCTCACAATGTCCAAACTCAAAAATGATGGCCTTGAACTTGGCTTTTCAACGGTGTACATCTGATTTGTGGGTACTCAACACATAATTATTCCCATTATTTTAAGTCTCTAAATCCAAAAAATAGTTAAATGTTCTAACTGTCAGTTTGCCAGTATTATGACATTTATTTATCTTTGGTAAGCGTGCATTCTTCTCTCATAGGTGGGGTGTTCTTATTATTTAAATTTACTGTCAAAAACTGCAGATCAGTTTCACCCATTTATAGAAAACAAGAAAATCTCTGGCATCTTAAGCTTTGCAAGACAAGTATATCACTGATGAAGGCTCCTCAGGCATAAGTTGATATTCTTCAGATTTGAGTGCACTCAAGATGTTTAAAAACTAATATAATTTCACTTGCACAAGCAGACCAGGATAACATATAACTTGAATCCATTTTAATTTTAAATGTAAAGGCTCAATAGTTTTGATTTGAATGTTCATTTTTGAATTTTTTTAATCCTGTATTATTGGTTTGAATTTTATGTACGCCTGATTTCACATTAGGAAATTTTCAAAAATATCACTATAAGAATATTAAACTCCTCCACACAATAATGCAATATCTTTAATAGGAATTTATTTCAGGATTATTGATTCATGTTAACCAAGTCACGATATTGATTAAACCAAAAACTTGGGACCAAATTTACTTTAAAATTGCTTTCAACCTCAGTAAAAACCTTCTGAAATTAAAATTACAGATCTACGAGTATGTTTCGTTTTCAATCAAAAGAAACTAAATTTCAGCTTGAGTTCTCAAGAAGTACCATCCTCAAATGAATTCTGTGAGTGTGACTGTTAATGGTATAAATTAATTTGCGATTCATTGAATTTAACAATTAAATATGTTAAGGTATTTATTTATTCAAGACAACCCATTGAATAATAATTGACTTCAAACATCACTTAAAATGACTAAATTGGAGGTAAAGCAAAATATCTATCGGGTGTTTCCTTAAGAGCTTAATAAACAATAATACGTAAAAGAAACATTGTTAAATTATTTTCTCTTCATCATGTGGTAGATAAATGTAAATAAATGTATTTAATTTTTTAAAATATGATTTCCAGCACATGTCCACACCGGCTAATAGTTACGTAGTAAAATTTGTTACTACTTTTTTTTTTTAAATAAATCTGGCCCTATGGCGTCAATGGTCAACCAAATATCATCCGTAACTGGTATTTTTTCCTCGTTTTAAATGGAGATTTGTTAATAGCTTAACTTTGTTTTGCTTTTTGACGAAACCATTTAATTAGAAAAAATCTTGATCACTAAAAGAAATTCTTCGCTCTTGTTTTGAATTTAAACAATTCATAATGAATTGTCAAACTTTAAAGAACAGAAATCTGAAAACAGTCACATGTCAACGTTCTGAACTTTTAAACTATAGCCAACAACCACCAAAAATTCGTATGCAGATAAAAAAAACACCCTATACAATCTATATACATACATTTATGTAGATGTTAGTTTAACTGAGACTTACTATTTCGAAAGTAATAACTAATGCCCCTCGTGAAAGTACCAAATGACTTACTTCAAATTTATCAATTTGTTAAACGAATCTTTTGACTACCTTCAAATTGTGTATACTGCTTTAAAATGAACGGAACCTTTAACTATCTTATTAACCTTATTAATTCCCTTTAAATTTGTTTGCCTTCGTGTTCCCCATCATTCTTAATTAATTTTAAGTGTTCTCAGTTACTAGAGCGTTCAATGTTTCCCTTGGTTTCCAACATACCTACATACCTATCTTACAACCTAAAGAAAAACATTATTTTTGTATTTAAAGGCTATATGATTGCCTTGGAAGGCGAGAAAGGCATAAAAACATAGATACCCCTTACAAACGTGACGTTGCTCTTTGCCTAAAATTAAATTAATGAATCCTCTCATACGTTTGATAGGTAAGTAGATAGATATAACGTTTACGGTAAAATATTAAGTTTTATCAAGGAAATGTTTTGAAAGTAAGCAACCATTTGGGAAACCACATTAACACATACCATATTATTGGACTCATCCTAATAACATGTTAGGGGCAAACAATGATCCATGTTAATGAAAGATTTAACTGCCAATAGGAATACCTTTACGGCATTATTATAACCTTTACACATGTCCTTCGCACACACTTGTACTCGTATGCAGGGTTACCATGTCTTGAAAAACCTCGACTTACTTAAGGTGGCACTACAATCCGGGGCGGACCTGGGCCTCTACCAACATGCGTCTCCAGCCAGCTCGGTCCCTAGCTAGCTGTCTCCAGTTTCACACGCCAAGTTGGTTGAGGTCCTCTCCCACCTGAGTCGCGGTCTTCCTCTACTGCGCCATCCCTCGGGATTGGATTCGAACACCTTCCCGGCTGGAGCGTTGATGTCCATTCGCTCTACATGACCTAGCCATCCCATCTATGCCTGGACCAAAAATTGCCCGAAGAATTTTTCTCTCGAAACATCCAAAGACGTTCTCATCTTTCTTTGACAGGGTCCAGGCCTCAGCGCCATAAATGAGAACCGGGATGATGAGTGTCGTATAGTTATAGATGGTGATTTTAGATGCTCGGGAGAGGACTTTACTTCTCAATGGTCTTCTAAATCCAAAGAATCAGCGATTTGCAAGAGTTATTCTTCGTTTGATTTCAGCGCTGGTGTCGTTGTTAATAGCAGTGCCTAGGTAGACAAAGTCCTTAACTACCTCAAAGTTATAGCTGTCCATGGTGACGTTTTGTCGAAGACGTTGTCGTTCAATGTCCTTTTTTGATGACAGCATATACTTGGTCTTGCCCTCATTGACCACTAAACCCATCTTCTTCGCTTCCATCGCAATGCTTTAAAACGCTCCACTGACATCACGCTTTGATCTTCCAATTATGTCAATATCATCTGCGTGTCCGAGTAATTGGATGGACCTTTGGAAGATTGTGCCTCTAGTGTTGACGGTTGAGTTTTGCACAATTTTTTCCAGAACGATGTTGAAGAAGTCGCATGACAGTGCATCGCCTTGTCTAAAACCTTTTTTGACATCAAATGCATCGGTAAGATCTTTTCCGACCTTGATAGAGCAGCGTGCATTCTCCATCGTCATTCTGCACAAACGGATAAGTTTGACAGGGATGCCAAAACTAGACATTGCTCGGTAGAGCTCTTCCCTATAGATGCTGTCATACGCGGCTTTAAAATCGATAAAGAGATGGTGGGTATCGATTTGAAGTTCCTGGGTTTCTTCAAAGATCTGCCGTATTGTGAATATTTGGTCGATAGTGGACTTTAATGGTCTGAATCCACACTGATAAGGACCAATCAGGTTGTTTACGAATGGCTTCAGACGTTCACATAATACGGCAGAGAGGATCTTATACGCAATGTTAAGGAGACTGATGCCTCTGTAGTTGGCACAGTTTAGAGGGTCTCCTTTCTTATGTATCGGGCACGATATGCTGAGATTCAACTCATCGCGCATGCTTTCTTCCTACCATATTTTGCAGATTAGTTGGTACATGCTCCGTACCAAGTCATCGCCTACTGCTTTGAAAAGTTCGGCAGCGATGCCGTCAGCTTTAGCAGTTTTGTTCGACTTAAGTTTAGATATAGCTATCTTCACTTCGTCAAGGTCAGGTAGGCGGAATTGTTGATCTGCGTCTCCGAGGTTGAGTGGTTCTATCTCCCTTACAGCGGAATTCGGTTCGTCATCGCCGTTATATAATTTGGAGAAGTGATCTTTCCATATTCTCAGCATCGACTGCGGTTCTACTACGATGTTCCCCTGATCGTCTTTACAGGCTTCGGTTCGTGGCTGGTACCCTTGCGAGGTTTTTTTTACCTTTTGGTAAAGTTTATTTCATTTCTTTAAACTGCTACCCACTCAATTTTCTTGAGAGCCGATTCAACACTAAATTATCTGTATAACAGAATTTCTTTAAACACGATATCTCTTCTGGTTCTTGAACTATGGACGACGAAAAAAACGTCGCGAACGTACGTTCGTGCACACACACTACAGACTTTCTAAAAATCTTTTATTTCGACTCTAGGGACCTTGAAACGTCGAGAAATGTCAAAATTTTCAATTTGACAAATCGGACCCATTACAATAACTTCCTATGGGAAGTTAAAAACTAACCAAAAAAAAAAACAATTTTGCAGTGATAAGCTATTTTTTTGCTAACACAGGCATAGTTGAGAGTTGTTAGCCACTAGGCCCTTGTTCACGAGGGACTGTTGTGCCACCTATTATTTAAGATGAAAAGCATTGATCTGTGCAGCAGCAATAGCTCGAAGTAACTTCTTAGATCTTAGATCGCCCGTTAGCTTCTTCCACCCATCTAATAATTATTATTTGACGTTATGCTTTGGCTTGTTAGGTTACGATTTTGGAACTCTTGCTGTCTTAAAAGGAAGAATCTTTTTTGTAACAAACCTCCCTGTGGCTTACAATGTACGAACTCAAAAAGGGTGGCCTTGAACTAAGCTTTTCAACGGTCTATATCTTATTTGTGGGTACTCAACAAATAATTATTCCCATTTTCTTAATTCTCTAAATCCATGGATAGTTATCTGTTAGTTTGCCAGTATTATGACATTTATTAACTTCCCATAGGAAGTTATTGTAACAGCATTGTACAATGGGGAATAAAATATCGTGTGGAGTTTAATGCTTCGAAAACGCAATGCTGTCTTGCATCGTTAAAGCGAGATAAACCCTCTTTGCCACTATCTATGAGTGGCACTTGCATCAATCAAACGGAAAATCTTGACATCCTCGGAATGCGCATCAGCAACCACCTTTTGTGGAGCGATCACATACGCGATGTTGCCAAAAATGCCGCAAGATGTCTAGGTTTTTTGAGACTTTGCAAGAAATTTGTCTCTCCGTCTGATCTGGCTACAATTTACAAAACCTATATACGTCCAAAACTTGAATATATAACTCTCATCTCCGGACTGGTACTCCAGTAACTTATTTAAACCTCCTGGACTACATTCAAAAAAGAAATTTTAAAATGATTGGTGACATTAACATCATCTACTCGTTTACATCACTCGAACATCGACGCGAGGTTTCTTGCCTCACCCTTTTTTACCGTTATTTTAACGGACTATGTTCTACTGAAATAGCCAGTTGCATTCCTCCCCTTAAACAATTTAACCGTAATATCCGCGCTTCTAGGAATGCCCATCAGTTTACCCTTGAGCCCAACTTCGGCCGTACTATGAAGTACAGAGATTCTTTTTTTAGCCGTACTACGCGAATGTGGAACGCCTTGCCACGCTCTATCCTTCCCTGGCATTGCAATGTTCAGAAATTTAAAAAAAAAATGTACACCGACAACTCCTATCTAACCCTTCCCTCTTTTCCTAATGCACACACTGTATCTTGGGCATATTAAACCCTTTAAGTGTTTGCAAAAGAGTAGCCCAATTTTTGACAAATAGATCAGTTTCCAAAAAATAGCCCAGTTTCCAAAAATAGACCAATTTCCAACAAATAGTCCAATTTCAAATGAATAGCCCAATCTGGCAAGCCTACTCAGACATCTCTGAATGCCTACGAGCTGTTGTAAGTACCACGTGCGTCCTGATGTTGTGTTCCTAGCAGACCTATTATGGTGATGAATTCACAAATGCTGTCTGAGCCAACAAAAAACACTCTGGATATCGATTTTTGTATTCGCACAAAAACAATTCTGACGGGATAATACAAAACCACCTACAACAAAATGAAAGCCAAATGTAAAAGATGGTACCGTCGAAACATAAAAACCAATGCGTGCGAATAAAATTCATTCTCCACAGGATGAGTTTGTATAAATCCATATAAATTTTACCTAGATACGTATAGTCGTAGATACTTCAAAAGTTTAATGATCCAAGTCTTAAATGATTATTATCTTTCTCTAATGGCTGAATAAATATGCCGAATCAAAAATGATGATTCATATCTCGTACCTACGTATATTTGATATTTATTTTTTATTTATAAATGAAAGTAAAAATTTGAAAAACATATAAATTTAATTGTCTGAGAAGAGAGGAGATTATGATGTCTAACAACCAAAGGGCTCAATTTTCTTAAAAAATGTGAGCGCTTCAGAATATTTAATCATAAATTAATGTTCTAAAGTGTATTTTTTGTGTGTGAATTTTTAAAAGCATCACGCTCTCTGAAAAAAATCACACTCTTAGCCAATTTTATTATTTGGCCACAGTTGTAGAACACCGCCAATTTATTCACATTTCAGATTCAGACTTCAGGCCCTAGGAAAATGGATACGAGTTTTAAATGTAAAATTAAAGCAAATTTCGAATGCAAAGACAGTTTAGAAAGAATAGAAGATAATAATTTATTCCTTGAAAATTTTAAAGCTATGTAATTTATTTCAATGTTCATTCTATTAATCCTTTAATGTGAAGGATGTCGGTACATAGTATAGGACATAGGACATTTCATGTCGTTTACGATTCATGAAGAATAACATCATACTGTAAGCTATAATAAAACAATTTACGAAGTGGTAAGAACTCTAAGAGCTGTTAGCGGCCACATCAGTGATTTTAAGAACAACTGTCATAATGCCTGAGCATATATTATCATATAAGACGCTACATTTGTTATATACGAATAATTCAGATTATCGTTATAAGCCATGGAGTTGGATGAAATCATCCCTATGATAAGAAGGATGAAGACAAAATCCAAAAAAGATGATGGCATTTTTCCTGAAACCATTTAGCAGGATGTTTATGAAGTAATTTTCGCTGCAGTTATTTTATCAGTTCACTTTCGGTGATAGCCCATGGAGTGAAAGGTTGTGCATTCCGGGACTGATTAGGAAACAGTTGTTCAAATTTAGCTAATATATAACTCTGCTGATAATCAAACAGATGATGTGACGTTAATAGTTGTCCAATTATGTTAAATAAAAAAGTACTCAGGTATTGATAAATATTTTGACGTATGACACTTTTCTTTTCAGTCTATGGAATTTTTTTTTTTAGTGTACTTACTTTCTTTGTCGGCCTACACAATGACTCGCTAAAATCCGGTCCAGGATCCAGGCCCTCGACCTTTCATGCTTCTCCGCTTTTCCTAGTTCTGGGCCGACCCCATCCAGGTGCGCACCCCAAGGCTCCAGGCGTCCTGGTGTACGCCATCTTTTCAGCGGAGGCATAGCTTTATCGTTGATGCTACGAGTATTTAAGCTTCATGGTATATTTCGTATCACTTATTGTTTTACCTTCTCCGGCATTGTTCTTCCTCAGAAACGGGACCAACTATTCTCCGTAAGACTTTCCTCTTAAATACTGATGATAATATGTCAAGGTGTCTTTGTCATGTCTGGGATCTATTAGTTAGTACTAGCAGTCTTATACAGCAGCAGCCCTAGTAGTTCTTCTTCCATGTTATTATTGGCCGCTTTTATTAAACCAAATTCGTGGTCGTCTACCGTTATTGCTTTTGCGGTTCCAACGTTTGCAGCAGACAAAGCCTGTCCAAAATTAACCAAAAAATCTAGATTAAATATAACATTAATAAAGATCGGTCACCAGAATCAAACATCAGTGAGCGCGAATTAGTAGACAGATGCAGGACGATCTCAAAACCTACCGCATGTTGTTGTCTTGTGGCTTTATCACTTAATATAGTATAGTCGCTCAAGGTGCTGTGTTTCTACTTCCAACATGTATTTTCCAAGTTATTTCATTAAAAACAAAAAAGGGCCTTTAAGCAAGTAAGACTTAAGGACTAACTTTGCGAACGAATTATTTATGAAAAGATACTTTAAACACGTGTCGTCGGTCTCTTTAGATTTAAGTTAGATTGATTGATTAATAGCATTTCTTGTTCTATTTTTTTAAACTTAAAAACTAAGCTTGAACTTATTTGGCCTTAAGCTTTTTTCTGTTTCCTTCAAACTTCTGTTTTCGTCCTCAGTTCCAAAAAGGTCAACACAAATTTCGTAATAGCTTCTTGATGTTCCGCTGTAACAAAAATTTTTGAAACTAGTGTTCCTTACCTTCAGTTCTGTTCAGTTTTCCGTCAACTTTTCTTAAACGTAAATATTTCAGCAATCAAAAATTTTGCAGATATATTGTTTGAAAATACTTACAGTTTCTTCAAAACTTTCATTGATAGCCAGCAGAAATAAAATTTGTACCACAGAGAGAGCTGATGAGCTAGCGAGGACAGGCATAAGGACTCACGAGTAAACACGATTGCTCGTGAGCATACTAACAGGTAAATGATGGCATGCCCAAAGGCTGCTATGCGCTATCCACACTAGAAAAATTGAAAAACTGCAGGCCATTTCAGCAAAGCGACTATTAGGCTTCATGACCCAGCCATCTTAGTCGTTGGACTTTTACCCTTCTGGCAAAGTCTACGTTGCTGTCCAGCCCGTACAGCTCGTCGTTCCATCTTCTCCTCCACTCCCCTTCGATGCATACGGGACCGTAGATCACACGAAGAACTTTTTTCTCGAACCGAACTAAGGGGCTTTCATCCACTTTTGTCATGGTCCATGCCTCTGCACCGTATAACAGGACGGGGATGATAAGGGTCTTATATAGCAACACTTTGGTCCCTCGAGAGAGGACTTTACCACTCAATTGCTTTCTTAGTCCAAAGAAACAGCGGTTAGCGAGAGTTATTCTGCGTTTGATCTCAGCGCTGGTATTGTTTTCTACGTTTACAGCGGAGCCTAGGTAGACGAAGTCCTTGACTACCTCAAAGTTACATCTATCGATTGTGACGTTTTGACCAAGACGACGCTGTTGTTTGTCCTTTCTAGACGACAGCATGTACTTTGTTTTGCCCTCATTAACCGTTAAACCAATTTTTGCCGCCTCTGCCTCAATACTCACAAAAGCAACATTGACATTACGCTGAGTTCTTCCGATTATGTCAATGTCATCACCATATGCTAGTAATTATTGGACAGACTTTTGAAAGATAACGCCTCTAGTGTTCACGTGTGAGCTCTACTCTATTCTTTCAAGCACGATGTTAAAAAAATCACATGACAACGCATCACCTTGTCTAAAACGTCTTTTGACATCGAAAGGTTCTGTTAATTTGTTTAAAACCTTTATGGAGCAGCGTGAATTCTCCATGGTCATCCTGCACAAACGGACGAGTTTGGCAGGGATGCCAAAACTAGACATGGCTCTATACAGCTCGTCCCTGTATATTCTGTCATAAGCGGCCTTGAAATCGATGAAAAGATGGTGGTTGTCGATTTGGTGTTCTTGGGGTTTTTCCAGGATCTGCCGTTATTTGAATATTTGATCAACTGTGGACTTTCCTGGTATAAAACCACACTGATAAAGACCTATCAGGTTGTCGACGATGGGCTTAAGACTTTCACATATTATGGCAGAGAAGATTTTATGTACGATGTTAAGCAGAGACTGATTCCTCTATAGTTGGTGTAGTTTAGAGGGTTTCCTTTTTCAGGATCAGGCAAACAATACTGAGGTTCTATTCATCGGGCATGCTTACTTATGACCATATCTTACAGATAAGTTGGTGCATGCTCCTAACCCACTTATCTCCAGCTGCTTCAAAGAGCTCAGCGTTCAAGCCATCCGCTTCAGCGGCTTTATTAGACTTCAACTTAGTTATGGCAATCTTTACTTCGTCTAGGTCGGGAGGACGGGATTGTTGGCTTTGGTTGTCTACATTGAATTCAGTTCTTCGTTGCCGTTATACAGTCTGCAGAAGTGGTCCTTCCATATCCTCAGCATTGACTGCGGTTCCACTATGATGTTTCCACTTTCGTCTGCAGCCTTCGGTTCTAGGTTAACGTACCTGTGAATTTCGTTTCACCTGTTCATAAAACTTTCGAACCTCATTCCTGCTTTTATATCTCTCAACATCTTCGACCGCACGCTTCTCATGCCCTCTCTTTTCTTTCTGAGAAGTCGGTCGGCGTTCCTCTCGCCTCTTCTGCTCATAGAGCTCACGAGCAGCTATCGTCCTTTTATGCAGTGCCGCTTTGCGTGCCTGTTGTTTGGCTGCATTTGCCTGTCCAAACCAGGGGTTCCTTGTTGGTGGTTGTTTGAAACCCAGCACATCAGAGGCGGCTTCTCTGATTGCATATGGGCACTGTTGCCACTGGTTTTCGATACATTGTGTTGGCGGCAGAGAAATTCGAGAAAGGTTACTTGTAACTCGGTCGGAAAAGGATTTGTTGATCTCTGGTGATTGTAGCCGTTTGACGTTGTACCTTCTCCCAGCACCTCCCTGTTTTGCCTTCGGTCTTTTTGCGGTGATGTCTGCTTTATAGCAGTCTAGGACTTGCGCTAATTCTTCGGTTACACGTGGTCTGTTAAGAGACCTAACATTACATATGCATATCCAAAGTTCGTTGTCCTTAATTCGTTTGCGTAGGTTGTCAACATTAAATCCGTCCGTATCCAATGCTTGTTATGCTTCGCAACTATGGTGTTTTTACGTGGTCAGAAAGTAACCCCGACGGGACAACACCCAACTTGGAGGGATAGATCCTAAGTATAACTCCAAGGATGGGGAGCCGGATAAAACCGCTCCTTACAGGCCTGGGCTCCGAATAAGTCGAAGAAGCCCTATAAGGTGTTCACTAAGTAGTTCAACCTTACTGGAACTGTAGACGCCACCGTTGATTCCATCTCGGGAATTCCTCCGCTGCCGTCTGGATAAGGAGAGGTGCCTTAGTGGAAACACCTCTCACCACCTCTTTCGTTTGCTGCCCTCAACAAATTTCCAATGGGGTTGGAACCCAATCTCCAGTTGAGGTACTAGTACCCGATGTTCACCAAGGGGTGGTGAGAGTAGGAGTTGATAGACAGAGGTTGGTTTTAAGAAAAACCTGTGGACGCTTGTGTCCTCTTGAATGCACATGTCTACCATTTGAACATCACACAGGTTGCTTAAAGTAATTCAGAAATCAGGAGGCAGCACAAATTAATAACAATTTCTTTAAGCTATTAAAGGGTCTTCAAGGAAAATTTAGACCTCTTCCCAATTCATGTGACACAAAAAATAGGCACTTTTTAAGACCATCCTCGGAATAGCCACTGTAAAACGTTTATTTATCAACTAAATCAAAATAGTTTGTTTGCAATATAAACTTATTACATACTTTTCATACTTTTCGAAAAATGCTATTCATGTGACATGAAGTGTATACCTAAAAAATTAATTTAAAAGAAAACCGCTCTAAGGATTATCAAATAAAACTTTAAAAAATAAAGATTTTTTGGAGAATGAAATGGCTTCTAAAATTGTGAAAACAAAACATTTTTCCAGGTACTTTTTAAAATCTTTAAATACAAGAAATATTTTTAACATAATCTTTGGATATATGAGCAAGTTCTTCAGGCATTTAATTTTAATAAGTTGTTATTTTTAGCATGCACTGCACACATCACATACTCGGAAGCACGCTGATAAATTTTTTGAATTCGAGTAAACACAAACTTTTTCGAGCACTCCTCGTAGTTGTAGTTTTCTATTGAATACGGCTAACAAAAGATTATATTTTTCCTTCCTTGCAACCTCCTTAAAATTCAAGCTCTTCAATAAGTTGTGGAGGATGGGTATTTTACTATTGTCATGCACAAGGTTGATTATTCCTTCTCCAATTCCACCAAATGATAATGTTCTCGCGTGCTAGCGTTTTTTCCACGTTATGTACACTCAGAAAAAAACATCCCATTGATTCGCCAATGGTACGACTATTGTTTTTAAAGGACGTGTTTCAATGGGTTTTTACTATTGAAACAATAGTTTTACTGTAAAAACAATGGTTTGTGGGTTTTTGAAACAATAGTTTCGAAACTGTTATTATTAATAGGGCACACACCATTCATCCAATGGGAAATACGATTGGTTTAATATTGTCACACCATTATTATTTTTTAGTAAATACTATTGTCCCATTAATAAATACCATTGATTATCAATAGTACGCACATAATTGAAAAAACATAACATCAATAGGGCATCCCATTGTATCAACGGGGTCGACCATTAAATTCGTAATTTTTAGTAAAATGAATACCATTACTCGGAATTTTAGACATACAATGATTAATACACGTTTTAAACTTCTAAATTTATAGGATATGAGTTCTAAGTTTTAATAATATATACCATTGTTTTTATACTTTTATGAAATAGGATGTTTTTCATTTGGAGAAAAACTTTAAAAGCAATGGTATCTGTTATTATTTTTATATGACTGTACTATGAACAAATATTCTTTGTACTCTCGTTCAAAATACTTAACATACGAGTATGGTATGCTTATTTTGTATTAAATAAAAAAGAAAATAGTACATCTCATTAGATCAATGAGGCGTATCTAATTAAAAACGCAGGTTTCTATTCTTCAGTTATAGTACAAATTTTTTTTAACGTGAACGCCAACGCAGACTTTGTTTGCACGAGGCTTTAAGTTTATCAACATGTGAAATGACAAAAAAATTGAATCAATAGCTATGTACCTAATTGTCAAATATTTATCACATGATTCTACGTAAGTACATTTTTACTGTCATATTTATAATAAAACAAAGAATACATCTTTTAACTGATGTCGTTATACCAGTTTTCTATCATACATATATTCACATAACATAATCATGAAGTTGTACATGCAAACAGTGCTTTATTTTACCTGATAAAAGTACGTCTTATGTTATATTTTATTACTATTATATTTTATTACTGTTAAAAACTTTTCAATATTAATTTATATTCATACATTGAATCATTAGCTCGTTCAGTGTGAGCTATACGTTGATAGAACTATTGCGTAGCAAACATAATAAAATGTTAATTTTGATAAAGAATAAGAATAATAATGACTGAGGTTTTGCATTTATATAGTCATTTCGTTTTTCTAACAGGTCAAAATATAAATTTTTTTATTATTATTATTTATGGTAGGTATTTCTTTGAAACTATATATTTTGATTTATTTTACTTGGCCTCTCTTCCCCCTCGATGTTGAAACCTGAAAAATAATAAAACTCGAAACATAACTTACTATACCTACTTCAAAAACATACTTCAGCTCAAACGACACCCCAGCTCAAACGACAGCGCAGCTCAAGTTAAATATAAATTAATAGTATATCCTATTGATATAAACCATAGCAAACATAATGACCTAAGGCCCACTTCACACTAATTAAATCTCCCTCAATGATCTCAGAAGCTAAAATTGTAAATTTAAACAGACCCTCATTGAAAACTAGTATTGCAATCTGAAAATGTTTATTATCAAAATTCAATATGAAAATATTTCAGATGTGATGATCTTGTAAAAAAAATATTTTATAGCTGTATTGAAATCCTTTCTATTTTTTGTGAAAAAAAGATTTGGAAAAAAATTTAATTTATTAATTTCTTATTTAAGTATTTTCTACTTTGTTTTTTACTTTGTTTATCGCATTACTCTTAACGTGTTGTATTTTGTTCGATCTTTTTCTTTTGATCAAGTGCAACCAGACCTTAGGAAAGTAAGTATGTAAAAAGGGTTGGAAATTGACATTTACCAATTGTACTGAAAAAAAATTTAAATTGGCAACGGCCTAGTCAATGATAAAGCATCGGTTCCCATCGATCACCGAAATCAAGCATCATTGAGCGCGCTAAGTACTAGGATGGGGGAGTAAGATGAAATTAATGTAAATTTTTTCCTCATCAAACTTAAATACTCATAATATATTTGTTTTCAGACTCCAGAGACTTCATAATTTTAAATTTATTACACTCTGTATTAAAATCGCCCATACTTGCAGTAGGAAAAAGGGGTGAAAAAAAAATAAAGTGGAAGCCGAGCATTAAAGACTCCCAAGACTCATGCTTTATATATTGTTCAACTACAACGCAATACGAAGAGAAGGTGAATTTATTACGAGAAAATTATATATCTAAAGGACTTACTCTTCAGCCTCTTATATTAGCAGTAGGGCCAGAATTATGTAAGATTGAACAATTTTTCACATTATATGATGGTATTTTATACAAATTTTCCACATTACTCAAATGTTTCGATGTAACCTTTAAATTATTCCATGTTATGAATTTTAATTATCCTCAAGAAGGAAGAAATTTTTATTTTTTTATTGAAAATCATTTTTATAATTTTCAAAACGAGGTAAATGCAAATATAAAAAGCTTATTAAACTTTCTTAATAAGTAAAACTTACTCTTTGTTAATCTTTAATCTCGTTATCTTTTTTTCTTTTTTATCAGTAACTTTTTAATTTTTTGTAGAATATTATCAAATATTCGTTTTTTTACTTAACCTTTTCGATGTGTCTAAGCTTTAAATTATTCCATGATTGAATTTCAATTATCCTCAAGAAGGAAGAAATTTTTATTGAAAATCATTTCAACCACTTTCAAAACGAGATTAATTCGAATATAAAAATATATACTGAACTTTCTTATCAAATATTCGTTTTTTTACTTAAATTTTTCGATGCAACCTTAAAATTATTCCATGTTATGAATTTCAATTAAAAGAAAGAAGAAATTTCTATTTTTTTATTGAAAATAATTTCTACAACTTTCAAAACGAGGTTAATTCGATTATAAATAGCTTGCTTAATAAGCTTTTTTTAGTCTTTAAGCTCGTTGTCTTTTTTCTATTTTATCAGCCACTTTTTAATTTTTTGTAGAATATTAACAAATGTTCTTTTTTTAAAGATCTTTTTTACTACAAAATGTATATAATCCATTCAAGAAGGTTAAAGCTTCATACTAAAATTTTAATGTATTTTATTTAATTGTATTGGATTTAATAACTTGGAAATTTCTTACTTTTTTCAAATATCAATTTCAAAATGAAGTGCTTTTTGTGTGGTATCAAATCAAAATCATATCCTACTTCCAAAATATTAATTATTCATTTAAAATCTGCTCACAATCTAAACAATATAAGTCCATTTTTATGCTTGGAAGATGGTTGTTATCAAAAATTCCAAAGTATTTACACTTTTAAGAGGCATATTGAAAGAGTTCATGAAAACAAAAGTTTACGAAATAAAATTTCTGATGCAACAGCGGTTGGGAACATATCTAGTTTCAACGAAAGTGGCATAAACCAAACCTTTTCTCACTCTCCATTCAAGTTTTCAGAACAGCTACCTCAAAATGATAAAGCGTTATCACCAAAATCCAATGGTCATTTTAATAATTTGAATGCAATTTCTTTTGCTTTATCTCTCCATCAAAATGATAATTTTAATAGGAAAAACGTTTCAACTATCATTGAGCAAGTTCAAAAGAATATAATTGATCCACTTCATAATGTTGTAATTAGTAAGATTATCACTCTGATTGAAAGTAATGCAAGTAGAACAACTGCTGTTGATTTTCTTAATCAACAGTTGCTTCCATTTAATGCAATTAGTACAGAGTATAAACTTTTTCAAGAACTAGAAAATAAAAATTTGTTTAAAAAACCTTTTTATTATACCATTAATGAAGAAATTTGCGAAGTTATTGTTAATAATGTTCCCTCCTTGGATTCGAATAAAGTAACTGGTATCATAATGCCTATTGAGTTTCAAATACAAAGTTATTTTCAATCCCAAAATATTTTGCATGAAACATTGGAAAACACAAAAATACTTAACAATTGTCCCCCAGGCATCTACAATAGCCTAATTAATGCAAATATCTGGAAAAATAAAATGCAGTATTTTAAGGAGAAATTAACAATACCTTTTATTTTATTTTTCGATGACTTTTGCATAGACAACCCCTTGGGTTCTCACGCGAAAGATCAATCGATTTGCGGTGTTTATTATACATTTCCCACTATTCCTCAACAGCACTTGTCAAAACTTCGAAGCATATTTGCTGCAGGTTTCTTCAAAACTAAAGATAGATCTTCATTTGGCAATATCTTTTCAATTAAACCATTTGTTGATAAGATAAAAACCCTGGAAAACAACGGATTGAAAATAGATGTTAATAGCAAAAGTTATGAGATACATTTCGTCTTAGCATTCGTTGTTGGTGATAACCTTGGTCTTAACACTTACATGGGATTTTCCAGTAGTTTTAACTCAAACTATTACTGTAGAGTTTGCAAAAGAAGTAGAAGTCAAATGCAATCCGATGTCACTGAACATGCTAGTTTTTTACGTAATGTTGAAAATTATGAAGCCGATCTTGTGACAAACAATGAAAAAATAACTGGTATAAAAGAGAACTGTGTTTTCAATAGCA
>NC_079147.1:93423025-93608063 GCF_945859685.1 Eupeodes corollae
ATCTATTAATTCCAGAATGTTATTTATTTTTTCACTAAGAGATCCATTCAAAATTTATCCTCCCATTTTTGGAACCATCTGATATCTCAAAAGACATAATTTAGAAAGCAAAAATCTAGAATACAAAACAAATCGCGAAATAGAAAAATTTAGAAACACAAACATCTAGACAAAACAAAAATTACTACTGTTTCGCACAAACTTGCTCCTGTATGTAAAGATTTTGTTTAAACATAGTACATATAATTTCATTTTAAATTTAATGTATCTGCAAAATCAGTTTGTCCTCTAAAATATAAAAGCCCTAAGAAAGTTAAGAAAAAAAAATGTAAAGAAAATTTAACAAAAATCTATTGGTTTGTTTTTCAGAAAAATCGAATTTTTGACTAAAAAAAACGTCTTACAACATTGGAGCATTTATTGGAGAGATACTAGTCAAAATGTTAAGCATTAGACGGGAATCTGCTTAAATCTTAGACTTATAAGTTGTTCGAACATACAGGGATGCCAAACGGAGAGGCGACGGCGGGCGGCGGCGCGGCGGTGCGAACCTAAACTAGATACGAACAAACCTTGGAGTTACAAATGCGTTCCACAAGGCAAAAGTCATAAAATTGCTTGTCATTCTATTTTATAATAAAGAAATCGATTGAACAAAGAAGTGGTGTTTTTTCCTTTGTCTTAATAATTTATACTTTACATATAGATCGATATTGAAGTATTTAATTACACAATTCCTAATTAATTTTTTAATACTTACATACGGATCATACATTGGTCCTTCGAGCCCTTTTTTACGAATCGGCTTTAAAAAACAATTTAAACAATAAGTGTGTGCAGTGAGTGCCTGAACTTTAAACATTTAAAAAGAAAGATCGAATTTACAATTCATATATATATATATATATATACATATCGTCTCGAGACTTGAATTTCCATAAAATTCTATCATTTAATAAGTGGTTTTTTTTAATTTCAACAATTACTTAAAAAATAAACTTAAAATTAATAAATTTTAATCTAAATAAATTAATAAATTAAACATAAATAACTCAAAAAAAAATTAAATCATCAGCGGAGGCTCCTGACATCAGCTTTTCATCAAATAGGACGGCAGCAGCAGTAAGTCTTCATTTACGTGTTGTAAACTTGTCTTCTTTTGTCGTGATTCCTATTTTTTAATACATAAAATAATTAGTATATTATATAATAATTATTATGGCTGAAGCAAAAGGCTACAAATAGGAAAACTCCAAAAGGGTATTTTAAAAAAACTAATAAGAGATCTTACCAACTTTAAGAAAGCTCCAAAAGAGCGTAAGGGAAAATCATATGCTTCGGGACGTCTGAGCAAGTTGGAAGATGACATTTTGACTTCCAAATCATATCACGAAGCCATTATTGGAGCAGGTTTGTTTGAAGAGAATCTGAAACAAGAGGAATTAGTGGTGGTGTATGATCAAATTAACGAACTTAACTGGAACATCGGGCAGTGTTGGTTGATGCTATAGAGAAATCCGCGCCAATTATTACGGCTCCAACAACCGCGGGTGTTCCACCCCATTCTGTCGTCGCAGCATCATCGGGAATCCGACTTCCACGAAACGATGAACCGAAGTTTGATGGTTCATACACCACCTGACGAGCTTTTCACGACAGGTTTCAAGCTCTCGTTCACCATAACAAGGCCCTCGAAGACATCGACAAATTGCATTTTTTGCAATCATGCATAGTTGGTGATGCTAGTCGATATTTGCAAAATTTTGCAATTGAGGCTGGCAGTTACGAGAAAGCGTGGGATCTTTTAAAGGAACGGTACGATCACAAAAGGATACTTGTTCATATCCAACGCGCCTGAGTTTCAGCCGATTGGGGAACAACAGCTCCAGTCAAACGTTTAAATACCACGCGATAGATGGTGATCGCAATCACGCACATCAGGTGCTTCTGGCAACAGCGGTTGTTAAGGCACGAGCAGCGGACGGTGGGCTACGCCGGCTTAGAAATGTCGTTTATCAGTGAAGCTGCCGCACAACTGCTGAAACTGAAAAGGCGACGGAACATTGCCGAGGTATCTGGGTTAACTCAAACGAACCAATACCTATACGGTCATACCGACGGATTCGTTTAACCTCTTTTTTCGACTTTTCTATCATCCTAATATCATACGATTTTCGAAAATCGAATATGTATGTGGCAAGTAAAAAGAGTCGAATGCAAACATCTACAATAAAAAAGAGGCTGGGATGCGACCCACACTGATAACTTCCCATCCCGTCTGTCGATTTGTCTTGTTTAAAAGTTTGTCTATATGCACTCGTATCAATTTTTACCAAATTTGCGTACTATTTTTTGCAGATTTTATTTTTTATGAAAAAACGGACTGTTGGATTCTTATATAAATATTACTGAATATTGAAAACAATATTTTCTGTGAAATAAAATAAGTTTGAAGCCAATATTTTTAATTTTTAGAAAAGCTTTTTGAGCCGAAAGTAAATTTTTATCAATTTTTAGTATTGTTTTTTTTTAGGTTTTAATTTTTTTTTAAAAAACTGTCAATTCGATTTTTCTCAAAATTTTTCAAAATGTTGAAAACAATATTTCTTACAAGATAAAATAAGCTTGAAGCCTAAATTTAAAGTTTTTGAAAAGATATTTGAATCGATATTCAATTTTTACGAACTTTGAGTAATGTTTTTTTAGATTTTTATTTTTTATAAAAAAAACTGTCAATTATATTTTTCTCAAAATTTTACCAGATGCCAAAAACAATATTCTTCGTTGCACACAATTGTTTTGGAGATGAAATCATGTTTCAGTCATAAAATTTTTGAGGTGACAAATTTTTTTTCAGTTTTTTTGATTTATAAAAAAAAAAACGTTATATTGATTTTTTTCAAAAAATATACCTGTTTGGTATCACGTTACAATATATTATATAAAATTTAATTCAAGTCTCTAGCGTTTTTGGTTCGTAAGATATTTAGGGTTAACCAAAATTTTCACCTTTTTTTCAAACTGCTATGGTAAAAAAAACACCCACGCAATTTTCTTGAGAGCCCTTTCTGCATCTTTCTGCTTTATTATCTGTATAACAAAATTAAGTTGAAGTCGATATCTCTTCTGGTTCTTGAGCTATGAACGACGAAAAAAACGTCGCGAACGTACGGACGTACGAACGTACATACACACGCACGCACAGACATATTTCTAAAAATCTTTAATTTCGACTCTAGGGACCTTGAAACGTCGAGAAATGTCAAAATTTTCAATTTGACAAATCGGACCCATTACAATAACTTCCTATGGGAAGTTAATAAGATATTTTGAGAAAATGGTTATATACGCGTGTGTGAATGTATCAATTTTGTCAACATATTTGTATTTGTATTGTGCTCATAATTACTAAATTCGTACTCTCTATGCCAAGCCAAAGAATTTCGTGAATATTTTATTTAACTACATAGTTGAGATATCAATAATTGTTCTTAAGGAGTCAAAAATTGTGTCACAAAAACTACATCTTTTCGAAAAAATCCAAGTCCATGACGTTTAATTGGGAATGTCTTCTTTTGTTGATGAAAAGTTTTGGCTCGTGAGTTATACTTAAAGTATTTACAGAAAAAAAATCAGAAGAGTAAAGACAAAAGACATTACATTACCAAAAAGGATATAAAAAGTGCGAACTTAATTATATATCGCAGCTGTATCGGAAGTTTTTAGTGTTGACCAAGAATTATCGATTGAGCGCCATTTTGGCCTCTGTTACTCCAAATCCACTATGTGGAAAATTTTACTAAATTAAATTTTAAAATATGGACCTTTGAAAACTTGACCGAAAATCCACTTGTTTATCGAAAAATTGTCACCGGCGACTCAAGCTCATTTCTGGTTGAATTAATACGTTAACAAGAAAATCATCCGTATTTAGAGTGAAAACAAACAAGGAGCATTATAAGAGCTAGAAACGCATCCAGGAAAAGTCATTGTTTTATTGAAGATTATATACCTACTGGCAAAATCCGTATTTTGTTAAAGATTTATTTCTTGACTATTATTCATGTCTATAGCGTCAAGTTCGTTTTCATTGACATCATTGAAGCCAACATCATAGGAGCATTTATTTGAGAGATATCAGCCGAAATATTAAAAAGTGTATCATAAAATAGGACTACGTGAAAATAATTTTGAATCATTAAATTAAATGACCACTAGAGATGTTTGACAGGCTCACACATGTGGAATTTTCGAATTCAATGAAGATTATTAGCTTTTTTCGAATTCTATATTTGTTTTTCAAACATCCTGTAGCTCTAAAAAAATTACTCGCTATAAACGGTGATTTTTTAAGAGCTTGAGAACTTTTAAAAAAAAAACGCATAAAATTTGCAAAATTCATCGATTCTTTATTTGAAACGTTAGATTGGTCCATGACATTTACTTTTTGAAGATAATTTCATTTAAATGTTGACTGCGGCTGCGTCTTAGGTGGTCCATTCGGAAAGTCCAATTTCGGGTAACTTTTTCGAGCATTTCGGCCGGAATAGCCCGAATTTCTTCGGAAATGTTGTCTTCCTAAGCTGGAATAGTTACTGGCTTATTTGTGTAGACTTAAGACTTGACATAGCCCCACAAAAAATAGTCTAAAGGCGTCAAATCGCATGATATTGGTGGCCAACTTACCGGTCCATTCCTTGAGATGAATTGTTCTCCGAAGTTTTCCCTCAAAATGGCCATAGAATCGCGAGCTGTGTGGCATGTAGCGCCATCTTGTTGAAACCACATGTCAACCAAGTTCAGTTCTTCCATTTTTGGCAACAAAAAGTTTGTTAGCATTGAACGAAAGCGATCGCCATTCACCGTAATGTTGCGTCCAACAGCATCTTTGAAAAAATACGGTCCAATGATTCCACCAGCGTACAAACCACACCAAACAGTGCATTTTTCGGGATGCATGGGCAGTTCTTGAACGGCTTCTGGTTGCTCTTCACTCCAAATGCGGCAATTTTGCTTATTTACGTAGCCATTCAACCAGAAATGAGCCTCATCGCTGAACAAAATTTGTCGATAAAAAAGCGGATTTTCTGCCAACTTTTCTAGGGCCCATTCACTGAAAATTCGACGTTGTGGCAGATCGTTCGGCTTCAGTTCTTGCACGAGCTGTATTTTATACGGTTTTACACCAAGATCTTTGCGTAAAATCTTCCATGTGGTCGAATAACACAAACCCAATTGCTGCGAACGGCGACGAATCGACATTTCACGGTCTTCAGCAACACTCTCAGAAACAGACGCAATATTCTCTTCTGTACGCACTGTACGCATTCGTGTGGTTGGTTTAATGTCCAATAAAGTAAACTGAGTGCGAAACTTGGTCACAATCGCATTAATTGTTTGCTCACTTGGTCGATTATGTAGACCATAAATCGGACGTAAAGCGCGAAACACATTTCGAACCGAACACTGATTTTGGTAATAAAATTCAATGATTTGCAAGCGTTGCTCGTTAGTAAGTTTATTCATGATGAAATGTCAAAGCATACTGAGCATCTTTCTCTTTGACACCATGTCTGAAATCCCGCGTGATCTGTCAAATACTAATGCATGAAAATCCTTACCTCAAAAAAATCACCCTTTACTTAATTAATTCACGTGTAGCACCGCATATGGCTAAATAAAATGTTGATTGTGTTGTCGACATTAAGAGATGAGTTTAAGAAAATGCTCTCGAGTCAACAAATCTCTGACGGCAACCCTGTTTTACATCATCGCTCAAAGTCAAGGTCTTATTTAAAACTATGAATGCGTTGAAAAGAAAAAAACAAAAACAATACACATACACAAGTTCAAAATCCATTTTCCTAGGTGAGTCTAGGTATGTATATTGTATGTCTTCATAGAAAGAACCGATACAAAAAAAACCCATGATACCCAGCCTTGCACTTATGTATCTCTGTACGTGAACAAAATAAAAGGATAAGGCCAAGGCCAAACCATAGGCACATCGCACATACCTCCATACCTACCTTCTCTTCCAACTGCTGCGTCTCACATCCATTTAAACAGCAATTGTTCCCTAGCCAGAGGTCATCAATCATCCAATGAGAAACTATACCCTCAGCGACGTCGTCGTCGTCGGCACAATACCTACCCCTGCCTGCCTTGATGCTACAATCTGAATATTCCCTGTGGAGTGCGAATAAGGTGAGCGAACAACTGAATCTGCCCTGTCCCTCCTGTTGCAAAGAAAAGATACCAGAGACACACAGTCAGTGTGCTATAAAGAAAACAACAACAACAACTAATTCAAAGCCGTTAGAATTAAAATCTTTTATCAGTTCGAGTTCAGCTCTTCTCTTAGTTGTGTCTTGGTTAGGTTCGGGTGAACATCAACTGTCTTGAAATTTTGTGATCATAATTTTGTATTCTCTTCCTCTTATCATCCCCTCAAAAAACACAAAAAAAAAAAATAAACAAAGAAATTGTTAACTGCCCACTACAAGTTCATGGAACTGTGGGAACATTTTTTCGGGCTCCCCAAATCATTCTCCGCCATCAATTTCCGTTCTCTGTGTAAAGTCGCCTCCTCCAAGTGACGCATTCAATTTGATTGACAAAAAAATCATAATTTAATCATCCGTCATTGCTTTTATTTCCTCCTCCTCGTGTCTTATCATCCGGCCGGGCACATACTCAACGGGACTATAGATATCTCATGTGTAAACATTGATAGCCACAATCATCATCGTTGTCGCCGACAAACGCCACCGCTGTCGTTGTCGTCGTCGTCGTCGCCGTTGTCGTTTCTGTTGCCGTTGCCGTCCCGTCGATTGTACACTTCACTTCATTCCCAAGACTCTTTTCAAGTCCGTATCACCAGAAGACCGAGATTAGCATAAGAGTGAGGCAGGCATCAGAGCAGATATAGAAATGGAATGACCTCAGAATTTCAAGACTCAAGTCCACATTCTCCTGCTGCTTGTTTAGTTGTGCTTCCGATTAATTTTGATTGCAGCTAAAAATTAAACAAAAAAAAATAGAAATACTGCTGCCATCACAACGAGATACCGAACCGAAAATTTCATTTAGAAACGTTTATCGTCGCGTCGCGTCGGTTCAGTCAAGATCTGTTCACAAGCAAGAGAGAAGCTGTGTTGCGTCGGAATCGGAATGGAAATGTTTTTATTCAAATTGCTGCTGATTTTGGCGGCAGTACTGCGAGTATCCTCAAAGTCACCTGTTATTTCGAGCATCACCGAGGACCAGGTGGTGAGTGTGGGAGAAGCCGTCGAATTCAATTGCACCGTCGAAAATGTGGAGAACTACGCTGTCGGCTGGAGCAAGAGCACCAATGATCTGGGCACTGGTGGAGGTGTAGTGCTGTCGATTCGGGGTGTTCTCAGTCTGTCCGATCCGAGATACACCATCAAGGAGATAAAGACCGACGCCAGTGCCACCTACTCCTTCAGAATCGCCAAAATCGAAGCCTCCGACATGGGTACCTACGAGTGTCAAGTGATTGTGTCCGCCATCGACAAGGTGACAAAGAGCTTAAAGCTCTCCGTCAAGCATCCACCCATAGTTTCGGAAGAGAAGACTCCCAAAAGCGTAGTGGTAAAGGAGGGCGAGAATATCGAGGTGACCTGCTATGCCGATGGTTTTCCCAAGCCCAATCTCTCTTGGAAGAGGGAGGATAACTCCATTATGCCTGCTGGTGGTAACTACCATCGCGGAGCCACTTTACACATCCGGAAAGCACACCGCCTAGACCGCGGTGGCTACTATTGCATCGCCGACAACGGAGTTGGTGTCCCCAATGAAAGAATTGTTCGCGTTGAGGTTGAATTCCGGCCTCAGATCTCAGTGGTTCGTCCAAAAGTAGCCCAGATGAAGACACACGCCGCTGAAATGGAGTGCTCCGTCCAGGGCTATCCCCCACCATTGGTCTTTTGGTTCAAAGACGGCTCTCAGCTACAGTCGGGTGGAAATTATCGCATCACCAACATGGCCACCGCACATGAGACAACAAATTCGGTCCTGCGCATTTTGTCCACCAACGAACGCGACTATGGTGACTATTTCTGCAATGCCACCAATAAATTGGGAAATGCGGATGCAAGGTTGAATTTGTTCCAGCCGGTGATTCCAGTTCCGAAAGTTTAAGTTTGATGTTTATTTTATTTAATTTTTTTTCATATGTTTACTGGTGGTGATTATATTTTGGTATAATTTTTGTAATAAGTAAATTTTTAAGAGAATGAATTAAAATGTTTCGGACGAGTGATTTTAATGAAAATGATAAATAAAGAATAAATATTTTTAAAAATGAAAATAAAAACAGTGGAAGAAGACTTTTATTTATAAATTTAATTGGTACTGGAATGTTTGAATAACATGGAACAGGAAAAATGGCTGTCGTAAGATGGAAGCTGATAAAAGTAAGTTAAAATAACAAATGATGCGGAAGGAAATTTATCCGTAAGTATGCTATTGGTGTACATTTTACATGTGTTAATAGTTTTATAAAAACCGTGAGAAAAAAGAACTTGTCTAGGTTTTATATGACTGCCCGAAAATGTTAAAAAAATATTGACTCTTTTTGATACAGCTTTACAAATGAGGAAAGTGTTAAGTGTAAAGTATATCCATCGGAGTTTATTGATGTACGGAAGAGGTTTTAACTGACAAAGTTCTGGCTTACAAATTAATAGTTGATATCATCAGCTCCAAATTGCATCGATAAGAAAATGTCTGAGAAAAAAATGAATTCAATACAAATTGTAGTTCTTAAGATTTGTATTTATTTTAATTTCTTCTTAGGAGTTATGACCTCTTCCCGCCCTGGGAGATAATTTGTGCGTTTTTTCGAAGGAATTCACTTTAATTCAAAACTAATGGTATTGCGTTAAAGGACTTTTACATTACATTTTGAATTATTAATTACATCAAGTTTGTACAATGCACGATCCTGGACGGGGGGTCATATGAGCCATAAAGCTTATATACAATCAAGTTGTGTAAGTAAAGATTTAAAAGTAATTTATCGCCATTCACCAAAAAGCGGTTTGCTGTCAAAACAACTCAAATTTTTGTTTTCACACAATTAAAAGTTGAAAGAACTTTAGTCATACTTTAAATTATTTTCATAAAATTTTGTTTCTAAGAAAAATAGTAAATATTTAGGTTCTTAAAAAGAATAAGAATTCGTCAACTTAAAAATGTGTGATTTTTTTAAAAACTTTTTCTAAATTGTGTGTTCTTAATTTGGCTTCTTTCTACAAGGAAAACATGTGTTGGTATTTCTCCAGAAGAGTATCCCATATTCATTTTGTTTAAAATTTCTCAAGAACTAATGCACCGATTTCAATAATCTTCTTTTTCTGTGCAAGCTCTTGTCGATGATCAAATTGGTAATGATTTTTGGTGATCAAAAATATAATTTCTTTTTTATTCATTTTAAAAAAAATGTTAATTTTGTTTACAAAACTCGATAACGACATTTGAATGTAAAAGTTATATCTTCAACCACTTAATTTAGTGCTTACCAAAAATAATTTTAAGACAAAATTTAAAATTTAAATTTATTTTGGAAAAAAAAGTAAGTAGCATTTTTAAATCTTAAAATATAGTAAATATTTTTAAACAGACTTTTTGGAAAACATTAGCAAGTTCTAGCGACCCAGTCATGCATTTTATTTCTTTCATAATTGATTTACTGTTGAATACAAAAGATCTTAAAAGGCCTTACAAAATTAATTAAATCTACTTTTGAAGTGAATTTGCTTTGGATGCTCTTGAACTGAGATTTAAACACGAATTTCAATAGTAGAAATGTCCGAAAAACAACAAATTGACACTTTTGTTAAACTAATGGTTAATTGAAAAACATAAAAAGAGGCTGGGATGCGTTCCACACTGATAACTTCCCATCCCGTCTGTCGATTTGTCTTGCGTAAAAGTTTGTCTATATGTACTCGTATCAATTTTTACCAAATCTGCGTACTATTTTTTGTAGATTTTATTTTTTATGAAAAAACGGACTGTTGGATTTTTTTTATAAAAATTACTGAATATCGAAAAAAATATTTTCTGTGAAATAAAATAAGTTTGAAGCTAATATTTCAAATTTTTGAAAAGATATTTGAGTCGAAAATCAATTTTTACCAACTTTTATAATTTTTTTTTTAGGTTTTTATTTTTTGTAAAAAAAAAAACGTTAAATGGATTTTTTTTCAAAATAGTGTTAACCAAAATTTTCACTTTTTTTCAAACTGCTATGGTAAAAAAAACCACCCACTCAATTTTCTTGAGAACCCTTTCTGTATCTCTACATCTCTACTTGTTCTTGAGCTATGAACGACGAAAAAAACGTCGCGAACGTAGGGACGTACGAACGTACGTACACAAGCACGCACATACATCTTTCTAAAAATCTTTTATTTCTAGGGACCTTGAATTGCGAGAAATGTCAAAAATTTTAATTTTGCAAATCGGACCCATTACAAAAACTTCCTATGGGAAGTTAATATAAACGTTGTATATTTATTGATATAAAAGCTTTGAATCTCTTGAGAATTGTAGTTAAAAGAGATTCTGAAACGTGTAATTTATGTGTACCAAACGTTTCTTCCCAACTTATTTCTTTTCCTAATTTGTTTTTATTTAATTTTTTAGAAAATGTATGATCTTAAATGCACCTTTATCCTCAAATTCAAGAACCAGGCATTTTTTTCTCTACAATTATAAGTTTTGTTGACTCCTTTAAGGTCAAAGTACGAGTAAGCAGAATGATAGCTATAGTGATAATAGACTCCCGGAAATAGAGTCCGAAAAAACTACGTCAAAAAAAGCCGACAGTTCATCATATCAGATCGTCTCTCTTGAATTTTTGTAGCGTTCTTCGCATTAATAGAAATGGAAACAAGAAAAGTATATTATATTTTTCAAAAAAAAGCTACATTTCAAAACAATTTCCGCGTGAAACTATAGAGTTTTAGCTCTTAAATGTGGCATATTTAAAAAAACTGTTGGAATCTTGGAATGCTTTCATATGTAGGGAGTCATCCAAATGAAATAGTTAGACCATACCTTGCTGGACAACAGTGTTCTAAAATAATTTGATAACTAAAGTTTCGACTTTAGCAATTGAAATCTGTAAATTTAAGGTAGATCCACATTATGTTATTTAATTTGTTTGCCTCCGTTACAAAACATTAAAGAACATTTTGAAGCGGTGAGTAAGAACTTACCTAAGTGTGTGACCTTACCCCCCCTGATTAAAAGTGTGGATCCGGCCTTGCCAGGTCCCTAGAATCTGAATCAAAAAAGTTTAATTTGTACATCACAAATACTAAGAAAAATATTTGTAACCCCTAATATTTTACGAACAAAAGATATATTACGTCTAAAATAATTTTAATTTTGATTTTTTAGAAATCCCTTACAGTTTTCGTGAAAAAAAAATGTTAAAAATAATAGGTACTACTAAAAGTTGCTAAAAATTGATTTTCAATTCAAACAGCTTCGCAAAACTTAAAGATATTAAGATACATAAGGTTTGGTCAAATTTTTAGACCAATCCAATTGACATTTTTGTTTATAAAAAATACTACAAAATTGGTAAAATATGATTTTCAACTGAAGTATTTTGAAAACAAAGAATGATTTTAAGTTATTATTTGTATCCTACTTTGACCTTAAGAAATATCGAAGGACGTTCACGAATAGAAAAATACAATAGGCTTAGTTTGTATTTTGATTTGTTTTTCGTGTGTGTATAATGTGAAAAATTAAAAAATTATTGTTTTAAATCTTTTATTTAATTAAATTTATTAACTTCCCATAGAACGTTTTGTGATCGGTTTGATTTGTCCCTACGATTGTACGTCCATACGCCTGTACATTCGTGACGTTTTTTCGTCGTCCCTTGTTCAAGAACCAGTAAAGATATCGACTTAAGATAATTTTTGATATAAAGATAATAATGCAGAAAGATGCAAAAAGGGCTCTCAAAAAAAATTTAGTATGTGGTTTTTTTACCATAGCAATTTAAAAAAAGTGAAAATTTTATAAATCAAATAAACTGGGAAAAAAATGTTTGTCACCTCGAAAATTTTACGACCATGAAATGAAATGTAGATGCTTTTGATGAAAAAAATTTTCTGTAACGAAGAATAACGTTTTCACCATTTGGTAAAATTTTGAAAAAAAACGAATTGACAGATTTTTTGCAAAAAATTAAAAACCAAAGAAAAAATTAACAAAAGTTAGTACGAATTAATATCTTTTCAAAAATTCGAGATCATTTCTTCCAACTAATTTTAGCTTATAAGAAACAAATTTTGGAAAAAAAACGACTTGACAGTTTTTCTTTCAAAAAATAAAAACCTAAAAAAAACAATACCAAAACTTGGTAAACATTAACTTTCGACTCAAATAGCTTTTAAAAAAATAAAAACATTGGTTTCAAACTCATTTTAATTCACAGAAAGTATTGTTTTCCATATTCAATAATTTTTGTATAAGAATCCAACAGTTTGTTTTTTCATAAAAAAAAATAAAACCAACAAAAAAAGTACGCAAATTTGGCAAAAATTGATGAAAAATTGATCATTCATTCAACTTTTAAGCAATGCAATGGTTTTCGACGAAAAACCTCGTTCACAAAAATAGATTTTAAAATCAAACTATTTTATTATACGTAAAATATTGTTGGTACTTTTTAAATGTTTAAGAATAATTTAATTGATTAAGACAACTCGACAGACGGAATGGGAAGTTATCAGTGGGAGTCGCGTCCCAGCCTCTTTTTTAAACTAAAATGAGTTGGCTATTTTTTTTAGTAGTATGTGCAAATCATTTGTAATTTAAATTCATTAAATTTTAAATAATCAGCTCTAAGAAGGTAAAATTATAATTTCGTGTGTTTTCAATTTATTTAGGTTTAGAAAACTTGGTTATAAGTAATGTTAAGTTTAAAAGGAGATCCTACGTTAAAGGTATTTAAGTTAAAATATGCCTACAAACTCAAATTTGATTTTTATATAAAACTTATTTTCTACTAAACTGGATATCTTTATGCTTTATAATAAATATTTAAAAACAAAGGAAATCATCATATATTTGTTTAAAAGAAAATAATAGTAAATAAATAATTACAATATTGTGTTTTTATGTAACAAAGGCATTTAAAAGAAATACAATTATGATTTTTTCATTTATTACCTTAAAATTTCTTTTTTTTGTGTCAGAAGAAACATTGATTTTAGAATTAAAAATCTAAAGTGCTTGTACTCATGAATCATGTCATCACGACTTCAAAACATAAAAATATTAATTATTTATTATTTGTTCGGCCTTTACACTTGTTTACAGTTCTTTCGTTTGGTTAAACAAAGGCAAAGAAGACTTGGTTCAAAACTCTGCATTTATGCAAATTCATAAAAGTAGATAATATTAAAATAAATAAACACTTAACTGAGGATATACATTTTTTTTTATGAATAAAAAACAATAATTTTTTAAATTCTGACTTGACTGACTTTGCTTTTGAAGCTATGATATAAATATTACCATAACGTTTTGAAAGTTAATTTGACTGTATTTATATTTTTTTTAGGTTGTCAGTTTTTTAAGAAAATTAAATTAAAATTACCAACAATATTTTGCATATAAGGAAACAATTTCATATCAAAATATATTTTTATTAACTTTAGATTTTTAGTAAAAATCGAATTTTGGGTACTTTTTTGTAGATCTTAACTTTTATGAAAATAACTGAATTTCGGATCGGAAAATGTTTTGAATGTCGAACACTATATTTTTTATAAGATGAAATTAGTTTGACGCTAATATCTTAAATTTTTGAATAGTTTTTAAGTAAAATAACTGTAAACTCGATTTTTCTCAAAATTTTATCACATTTCAAAAACTTCGTTGCATATAATTATTTTGGTGATAAAATAAATTTTTGTTCTTAAAGTATTCGAGCTGAAAATGATTTTTTTCAGTTTTTTGATTTATAAAAAACCGTTAGTTGGTTTTTTAAATTTTATTAGTTTCGTATCACGTCAAAACATATTATATAAAATTTAATTGAAATCACTTTAGCGTTACTCTTTAGTAAGTTTTTTTTTCACTTTTTTTCAAAATGCTATATTTTTTTGAGAGACCTTTCTGCATTATTATTTGTATAACAAAATTTATAGCTACTGGTTCTTTAAATGGGGATCGCGAAAAAAGCTTCCCGAAAGTAGGGACGTACTTTTCTCTAAAAACCTTTTATTTAGACTAAGACTCTAGGGACGAGAAATGTAAACATTTTCAATTCGACTGATCGGACCGATTACAATAACTTCCTATGTGGAGTTAATAAGTTTTTGTTACGTATGAATGAATCTTGTGATCCATATTTTATGATTTAGAACATTTATTATTTTTGACCTCGGTTAAGGTTTAACAAATACAAAAAAGATATGAACGCAAACGTCTGTACGTAAATAGGTAGTTAGAGATGGCTCAATTAGCACTGGAATGCGATGTTTTCATACCATAAACTCGTTAGACCTTTATTTAAAAAAGAGGCTGGGATGCGACCCACACTGATAACTTCCCATCCCGTCTGTCGATTTGTCTTGCTTAAAAGTTTGTCTATATGTACTCGTATCAATGTTTACCAAATTTGCGTACTATTTTTTGTAGATTTTAATTTTTATGAAAAAACGGACTGTTGGATTTTTATATAAAAATTACTGAATATCGAAAACAATATTTTCTGTGAAATAAAATAAGTTTCAAGCCAATATTTTTAAGTTTTAAAAAGCTATTTGAGTCGAAAGTAAATTTTTACGAAGTTTTAGTATTGCTTTTTTTTTTTAGAGTTTTATTTTTTGTAAAAAAAACTGTCAATTCGATTTTTTTAAAATTTTACTAAATGTTGAAAATAATATTTCTTATGAGATAAAATTACTTTGAAGCCAGTATTTAAAATTTTTAAAGAGATATTTGAGTCGAAAATCAATTTTTACCAACTTTTATAAATTTTTTTTAGGTTTTTATTTTTTGTAAAAAAACTGGCAATTCGATTTTTTTCAAACTTCAACTGAATGTTGAAAACAAGATTTTTTGAAAGATAAAAGTAAATTAAAGCCAATATCTCAAAGTTTTGAAAAGATATTTGAGTCGAAAATCAATTTATACCAACTTTTATAAATTTTTTTTTAGGTTTTTATTTTTTATAAAAAAGTGTCAATTCGATTTTTTTCAAACTTTAATTGTGTGTTGACAACAAGATTTTTTGAAAGATAGAAGTAAATTAAAGCCAATATCTCAAAGTTTTGAAAAGATATTTGAGTCGAAAATCAATTTTTACCAACTTTTATAAATTTTTTTTTAGGTTTTTATTTTTTGTAAAAAAAACTGTCAATTTGATTTTTCTCCACATTTTTCAAAATGTTGAAAACAATATTTCTTTTAAGATAAAATAAGCTTGAAGCCTAAATTTCAAGTTTTTAAAAAAATATTTGAATCGATATTCAATTTTTACGAACTTTGAGTAATGTTATTTTTTAGATTTTTATTTTTTATAAAAAAGCTGTCAATTAGTTTTTTCTCAAAATTTTATCAGACGTCAAAAACATTATTCTTCGTTGCACAAAATTGTTTTAGAGATGAAATCATATTTCAGTCGTAAAATTTTGGAGGTGA
The DNA here is from genome assembly GCF_945859685.1 of Eupeodes corollae. Taxonomy (NCBI): domain Eukaryota; kingdom Metazoa; phylum Arthropoda; class Insecta; order Diptera; family Syrphidae; genus Eupeodes; species Eupeodes corollae. The sequence continues at coordinate 93,438,734 of NC_079147.1, forward strand.
AAATTTTTTTTTTTTCAGTTTTATTGATTTAAAAAAAAACCGTTTCATTGATTTTTTTCAAAAAATATATCTGTTTGATATCACGTTACAATCTATTATATAAAATTTAATTCAAGTTTCTAGCATTTTTGGTTCGTAAGATATTTAGGGTTAACCAAAATTTTCACCTTTTTTTCAAACTGTTATGGTAAAAAAAACACCCACCCAATTTTCTTGAGAGCCCTTTCTGCATCTTTCTGCCTTATTATCTATATAACAAAATTTATTTGAAGTCGATATCTCTTCTGGTTCTTGAGCTATGGACGACGAAAAAAACGTCGCGAACGTACGGACGTACGGACGTACGGACGTACGGACGTACAAACGTACGTACACACGCACGCACAGACATCTTTCTAAAAATCTTTTATTTCGACTCTAGGAACCTTGAAACGTCGAGAAATGTCAAAATTTTCAATTTGACAAATCGGACCCATTACAATAACTTCCTATGGGAAGTTAAAAAAAGATAATTTTATGGCGTATTTATATTGACAACATTAGCGACACTTAAGCCACTTCTTAGTGTTCAAAAAGTAAAACAGGTATGTGATTTTTATATCGGAAAGTTCATCAAGATTTAAGGTATGCCCCTCCAAAGCTTAACATTCTACAACTGGCCAGGGCAGGTCATTTACAGAGGAAGTGTGGGTCTACGCAGCTACCGCAGTAAGTATTGAAAAGGATACACAACTTTGCTGCATGCTGTCCTATCGGCCAATGTCTGGTACATATTGCAGTTATATCATGCCTGGGTCTGCATAAAAGTGGGATAGAACGGATGTTATTATAGTAGTCCATATAAAGTACAGTGCGTTAGACTGTTCCACCTACGGTTGAATTCTTTTAGAAAAATTAAGAAAATCTTCCTCTTCATAGCTCCGACAGGAATATTTATTCTTTCAATAAGTGAGCTATGAAGGGCCGTTCCTTGCGGGCCTATTAAAAAGCCTGTTCATTCTCATCATTGCCACTATGACCTAACCCCAATAAGAGTGACACGGAGGTTGGTTTCGAGGCTGGATAGTTCCGACATTATTGGAACAGTATCGGTGGCTTGATGCTTAGTACGTTGGACTGTTGGCAAATGCCATAATCGGGACCAAGTCCCTTCTTAGTGACGAAGGTTGAGCTTCAGCTCATCTTCAACTCAATAAAAAACAAAAAGTCAGCAGGTGTCAATGGTATATCCAAAGTTGTACTAAGACATTTACCGATGGAGGCAATCGACATTTACACCACACTCTTCAACAATGCACTAAATAATGCATTTTATCCAGTGCATTGGAAGACCGCTGTGGTTCATCCTCTCCCGTAAAAGGGAAAGGACAACTCCAACCCGTCAAATCTTCGGTCGATAAGTCTTCTTCCGAGCATCAGCAAAGTTTTTGAAAAAATCATTAATGTCAAACATTAATTAATCAATAAATGTTGCTCCTTCCCAGATGGAGCAGTTTCGGGTGTTCGAGCAGCAGGACTATTCCAACGAGGTCCTATACAATAACGGGGCTCGAATCAACAGAATTGACAATTTCGTGATAAAAATCGTTTGAGGTCACATTGCAAGAGCTATGTCTTCGACCAACAATTTAATTTTCGGGCCGTTCTATCCGAACGACGAGTATTTTGAAAGTGCACACTTGAGCGGCTTCATTCCACCAGAGGCATTCCTCTTTTTAGACAAATGCGGTCTGATACAGGATAGACTGGCAATTCCGTTAATCTACCACGTCAGACGACGAAGCTTGGATAGGTGACTCCTGTACAATCAGGACGTCATGGAGCAAGGCGGAGCAGAGCTCCTTCGGTTTAGTAGGGCAGTGTCCGAACGGGACTGAACTGATAGTGTGAAGCAGGAGAACCAGTTTTGGTGGCTTCAATCGGCACTTGATAGTGGGTAGTCGGGATGGGGTTTTAGGCCTTGGCCGGCTTACACACTTGTTTTATAGTTTAAGGGTTTAGTTTTAAGTAGAATAGGCAAGGTGGCACAAAAAGAAATAGAAAAAAATTGTTGTTGTGGTTGTTCTAGTTTTAAGTAGTTCACATGTAGAATAGGTAGTTTAAGTTAGTTTTAAGTTTTATATTAAGAACCTTATTTTAAGTAAAAATAAAAAAGGATCTTGATATTAGTTTTTTTTTTTCAAAATTTTCTAATGAATAAAAAAATAAATAAAATATAAATTGAAGTAAAATAGATCTTAGGGCCGAAAGGCATTAGTAGTTAGTGTTATAGTTTAACTTAGAGTGTCCATATGGGCCCATTTAGTTAGTTGTAAGTTATGGATAATTAGGCTAGTTTTACGAATTTTTGTCTAGCTTTATAGGTTTAAAAATGAACTAATAAAAATAAATTAAAAAAAAAGTACGTTGGACTGTCATGGGTGGTCCTGGGTTCGATCCCTGCCTATGCCATCTAAAGTTTTTTTTTTTCACGGGTACTGCCTCTTACGAGGAATTGAAAAATTCTCCAAAAGTAATTCTGTAAAACTGTAGGTCTCCTCCATCCCTGACAACAGTACTCGCTCGCAGGAATTGTTGAGAGCTGTAAGTCATTAGGCCCTAGTTCTCAATGGACTGTTTAGCCGCCCAATTTATTTTTTTATTTATAGAGGATAGATAGAGAGGATAGCCTAGGTTCTATATTGGTTTGAATTTGATTTCAGTATTTTGCATGCTTCTCTGGTTGCTAGAAATGCAGCTTGAAATACAAAAAGAATGTCAGGTAGGTTGGGTCTGGAAAACTAACAGATTGATTTCCGAAAAATTACTCAAGTTTTGTATCTACTTTAAATATCTGTGTTTTGAGAATTGTAATTAATTTATTTTTGGTTAAATTATTGATGTTGTACCATTTTGAAGTGCACATTGAAAAGACAATTTTTTAGAAATGTTATAAAAGAATGTTTTACTTGCTTTTTATAATTAAACGACCGTCAAATTTAAAAAAAATGTTTGATAATATTTCTGCTGAAATAATAATTTAAAAAAAAAATTATATAAAAAGATGTAACAGTTAGTGTTAAATTTGTTTGCATATATGTTTATCAGATTTTAGCAAAGGTTCAAACAAATGTAAACAATAAAAAGGCTTAGTCCAGCTATTAGTTAAAAGAATCTCTGTTTTTATTTACTAATTATCTTGTGAAATTTCTTTGTATACCAATATATGGCAAAAAAAACACGATTTAATTGATTTCCTAAACCAACTTCAAGATCAAATATTTTGAAATCTAAAAAAAAAACAAATTCATAAAGCGTTCAAAACTAAAAGACTGTTTAGCTTAAACAAACTTGAAGTACGAGTGAATGTGAGCATATATAGCTTTAGGGAAACTAATGTTGACTTTTGTTAGTTTTTGTTGAAGTCAAACAAATGTTCACGATTTGATACTGTTTTGAAATTATTAAAACTTATCAAAAATAATGTGGAAATAAAACAGTTACCAACACATACTATATGCTAACGATAGTCACATTTATTGTCCGTAGAACCATTAATGATCAGAAAACTTATTCCAAATACGCACTAAAATGTATCTTTCGAAGGTCTGTAAAATCAGATTCGTTATTTCGTTTCAAATCTACATGAATATGTAAAACACTCATCAAATGCTATATAACAAGCTAGTAAATGTAAATGATCCATTGAATCCTGTAAACACACTTTTTTTAGAACTAATAAAATAGGTACTTCCTTATTACACCTTTTCAAAAAAAATCCTTAAACGAAAATGTAGGAATGTACCTACATACATGACATTTACGACAAAACTCATTTAACTTCAAGTTAGCATACTCCACTCGATCTATATACGTTTTTCATGTACAGTAAAACATGTACCTCATTTTATTTGAGAAGGCATGTTGCCTATATATGTACATATGTAGGTATTACATTTATATAGGTATACGTTATACCCAACCCCCTTTTTCAACCAGATAACCACTTACGCTCAGGTGTTGTATAGCATCGTTTGACAAATAGAGTTGATGACAGAGGTCAAATCTTCTACCTTAACATTCGGCTTAGCTTCCTTCAAACGTACATAATATAAGTGTGTTATAGGTTAAGGTATATCTCTACCAACACGGGCCTCGTCATCGGTCGCCGTGTCGTATACAAGAACGCTGCAGCCACAACATCCGAAAACTTATAGTATGCAACATGGAGGACAATAAAGGTTTCAAAACGTATTTCCTATTTTCATTTCCATTTTATTGTATCTACCTTCCAACAGCTAGCTACCCAGCAGCTATACCTTATATGTGTAGCTCCCACCTACCCATGGTTTTCAACTCATCGCGTCATCATCATTTTCTTTTTTGTTTTATTTTGGCTGAATGTTTTCTGTCTGCACAATTTTCCGCCAAAGAAACGAAAAACAAAACAAACAAAAAAGAAACACAAAATAGAAAACTTATTGAACAAAAACATTGAGGATGTTTATAGAGTTTCGAAAAGAACACACGATGCTATACCATCCTAGCAGCTCTAGCCTATACATCCTTCTGCCTCCCCCCACCCCCTTTGCTCCAAAATATACCCCCAAATCCTTAAGCTCTGCACAGGGACTATCTATATCCATCCAGAGCAAAGGACGTAGAGTTAAATATTGATTAAATTTTCCCCTGTCACAAACTGGAAGTGCATAATCCACTGACACTGCTGCCATCACCAGCAGGAGCAGCAATATAGCAGGCAGGGTTGAATTTTCATCCCTTTTCGTCCCTAAATTTGAGAACATTTCATACACAATTTTTGGTAAGGTAGGGTAGAGAGGCAGAGGAAAAATGTATTGAAGCCTTTGTTTGTGCATGAGATCCCTTACCCCATTACCATCGTCCTTGTGTCACAATATGAGTGTATAAATTCAAAATGGCCGCTAAATTACACGTGTTTCGTTCAACATTAAAAAACTACGTACTATGCTGCCATTGCCATTGCCATCGCATCGTCCTCCCGGTAAGTGGCTCCTTATGTTGATGGAATCAAACTTCATCCATCGACAATAGACAATAAACTTGTAAATGAAATAAATATTCGAGATGAATTGAAACTCTGTGAATAGAATCCGACAGAGATTATACGTGAGTCCAATATTCGTTTCTTCCAAAAGGTAGACAACCTATTTGCATATTGCATTGGTATTCCGGGATGCATAGAATAGCGTTTTATTTTTGTATAGTTTCCCCATGTTAAAGTGTTTTGTTTTCAGCTTCCGGCGCAGCGCGGTGCGGCAGTGAGGGTAATTTTGTTTTCAAAAAACCTTATCCTGTCGAAATGATGTTATAAGGAAAAACCGTTGGATGCGTGCGCAGGAATATTTTAAGGGGATGATTTCTCACTTGGGGAATGTCAATATTGCCTTTTGTTGGATTCCCCTTTATTCCTGGACCTACTGCGAAGTATCTTTTTTACTATACCTATTGCTGGACCTAATCCAACCTAACGAATGCTTCCTTTTGATTCCACATGTACATACTCGTGCGTCGTCATATACACCATGATACTATACACCTACTTATAGTTAACAGCTATTTTTTGTTGTTGGTGGTGTGTGAACTTTAGCATCATGGAGCTTATAGTACACTGCTGGGATATGATACCCGTGGACCGAAAATGAATCTCAGTATCTGGTTAAGTGAAGTTCGTCATTGTTGTCATTTTGCCGTTGGTTTTGGCTGTCGCCATTTTTTTAATTATTTCTTTTTGTTGCAATATCTGAGTAAGTGTGATATGAGGAGAATTTAATTAAATATTCCAAGGATTACTATAATTAAGGATGTGTTTCTTTCTTTATTTTAAACTTGTTTTTTTGTGAAAAAGTGTCAATAATTTGATTTAAATAAACGATGATTGTTACAATTTTGGAGGATTTTAGTGTATGAAGTCTCAAAATATTTTATGTCCTTATTAAGTGAAAAATGTTACATTTGGTGTTAAATTGAATATGTATTTGAATTGAAGAAAAAAAAATCGTACAATTTAAAACAAATGTCAGGCTTCTTAAATTTAATTAACGATATTACAACTATTTTATTAAATTTAATTGGAAGCGAATTAACGAAACTATAGTTTTAGATTTTAATTTTTATGATTGACAATCAATTTTAAACACTTTTTAAGTTATCAACAAATTAAATTAAGTGTATACTTTCTTGACCTAAGTTATACGTATAAATTAAAGTCGTGCAATGTGTGATGTTAAGTGTAATTTCTTAACATTGAACGTACCAATGTTAAATTATATTTCTATCAAAGACAAATAAATAGTTTTATTTAATGTATTTAAAAAAAACTTAGAAGTGTCTTATTCTGAAATCCGAATAAAAACATAATAATTTTATGTTTAGTGTGAGAATGCAAACAATCTAAACCATTCCATCAATTGTGTACTTACTTTAAGGCGGGCCTTGGAGGGACCTACAATTTTACATGGAATTCTTACTGCTAATATGTGTTAAATACATTTTCTAGTCTCTTAGGGTTTATTTTTCAGTCGAAACGCGAATAAAAGTTAGTTTATCTCTTTTTAAATATGTAATAGTTTTGTTCAAATCTAAATAAAACTAAAGTGTACGACTAAATTGCATAAACTTGAAATTAAAAAATTAATGTAGCAAATAAAAATCACGGAGCATAAATGTTTTATATTTATTTGCGAAAGGTCGTAAATTGTATGAATTGAATCAATTTTAAGAATTTTTGTTGGGTATTAGCTTTTAGACAATACTCGTAGGTCAAGTTTTTAAGTAAAACCTTAAATGATTTAACAGATTCGAAAACTAAAGAATTATACACTTTTTGTGATCGTTTTCAGTAAAATTTGTGTGCATAAGATACACACATTATTATTCTTACTACAACTAAAACCAATTGTTTTATTTGAAAGAATTAAAGTTAAAGAAAGTAGTAAATAAATTAAGGAATTTATTACAAGAAGTAAAGACATAAGTTTTACCCTAATTAAAAACTGATTTTTGTAATGGAATTAATTTTTACTTACGTCATTAGGAACTATATAGCAAGTTTTGGATTTCGTAAAAAATATCGAACTCGACGTTTTAATCAAACATGACATTACGGTCCCTGCAATTACTCGCACACATGAATGTTAGAGAGTTGTAAGTCACTAGGGCTGGTTCTTTACGGATTGTTGCTCCACCAAATTTATTTATTTATTGACATTACAGTGGTAGGTACAGAAGTCGAAAAAGTGGTTCCCCCGATTTCGTCCGTTAACCTTACTGTCCTGGCCCCAAACATTTTGTCGATTCGATTCACTTCAAATTATACATTAAGGCCAATTCGAGTAAGGAGTTTTGTTCTTATTTTTAAAGACTAAAATAAACAGTGTTCCCCACATAAATTATTTGGTAGAATTTTGTGTAAATTGTTGGTAATAAAAATATTTTTGTATTGCTCCAAAAGGGTACCCCCATAGAACCGTTATTTTGATTTTAAGTCAACAATAAAAACTAATCAAAAGATTTCAATAATTTTTTCTTATATTGTCGCAACAATACTTCATGATCAAAAATGTCATTGTTCTTATTTTTGATTTAAAAAAAAATATTATATTACTTATTTTCATTTGATAATGTAAAATTCCATATCGTAAAATGTATATTAGTTTTGAAAACAACTTTTTTTGAAGATGCATTTTTCAATCTTAAAATACAAACATAAAATTTGAATCGACTCTTTCGATATATATGCAAGTTTGTACGACCCTGTAGTATATTTTAGTTTTGTTTTTACTTACGACCAACTGCCCATATAAAATTTACAAAATCCAGATTTTTTTAAATTCGCCTTCATAGAACATAACATGTAGTCTTCAATTTGGATGGTTGACTATAAAGAGTTTTCGAATAAGATTCTTCCGACTTGCCCAATTGGAGAACGTACGATTTTTTAAATGGTTCATCGGCTTAAATTCTTGACTTAGTTTGATCTTGATTTGGTGTAAACCAGGATTCAAACTACGCCATACGTGGAATTGGCTGATTTAGATAGTTTGCTACGGAATGCCAAACGGCAATATTTTCGATACTCCGACCAACTCGTTGTCTGGCTGATAAGGCAACAACGCATAAAGAGTAAGTCTTAAAGTTTGTGAATTGTGTGCGAAAATTGGAGTTAACGACTTTAGATTTGAGGTTATCGACTCTGAATTTCAGTAGAAAATGTCTACTATCATGAAAATGTTGAGATAAATGAATAAATTGAAAATGACAGTTCGATGAATAGTAAAAGATATCGTTTAAAAATTGAATTCAAAGTTTAAAAGCCCCTATTAGTAATTCTTGCATATTTTTTACAAATATTTTCAGCGATAAAAGAGACCGAGAATTTAAAAAAGTGAGCTTTTTTGAAATTTATTTTAAAAAACACTGAAAATAATATTTTGTGTAAAGTAAACAAAAGTTTGAAGTCAATCTATTTGTTGTTTTGAAGATATTTGAGAAAAAAAAACATTTTTTTGGGTTTTTTTATTACATTTTTCAAAAAAAAAAAATTATCTAAAAGTTAAAAACTGAATATTGAAAAGTTAAAAATTTAATTTTAATATCTTTTTTATTCCAGAGATATTTTAGTGGAACACAAATTTTAAGTAGACTCTTTTATAGTACCAGTGGCGTTTTGGTTAAAGCTTAGTACTTTCATGCTTGGGTTCAATTATTGTCTCAAATTTTGTTCACGGCTACTGCCTATTATAAGAAATTGAATAGTTCTTAGATTCCTGCTAAGAAAATTGATTCGGTTCCTGCATAAAAACTATAGGTCCCTCCCATCACTGTCACTACACAGGAACGGTAGAGAATTTTAAGTCACTAGGCCCTAATGTAATTTATTTTTATTTCTTATAAAATTCACTTACGATTGTTCAAAAAAATATTTTGTTTAGATTTCTAAATAATTTTGAAGTGAATACAATTATTAATTTTTGAGAATATATTTATGAGATATTCAAGTGTTAATTCAGTTTTATCGAATTTTAAAAATGTTTTTGGTACAATTTATATTCGTTATAAAAAGTTGTCTATGGTATTTTTTTAAAAAATGTATACAAATTTATATTTAAATACAAAGTTTTACTAACTTCCCATAGGAAGTTATTGTAATGGGTCCGATTTGTGGAATTGACAATTTTGAAATTTCTTGACGTTTCAAGGTCCCTAGAGTCGAAATAAAAGATTATTAGAGAGGAGTCTGCTCGTGCGTGTGTACGTACGTTCGTACGTTCTTACGTCGCAGTACGTTTACGACGTTTTTTTGTCGCCCATATCTCTCAAACCAGTAGAGATATCGACTTCAAATCAATTTTGTTACACATATAATAATGCAGAAAGATTCAAAAAAGGCTCTCAAGAAAATGTCGAAGGCGGTTTTTTTTTACCGTAGCATTTTAAAAAAAGGTGAAAATATTGATTAACCCTAAATATCTGATAACCCAATAACAATAGAGACTTGAATTCAATTTTATATTATATATTGTAACGTGATACCAAACAATTTTTTTTTTTTTTTGAAATCAAATTAACGGTTTTTCTTATAAATTAAAAATAAAAGAAAAAAAATTTGTCACCTCGAAAATTTTACGAACAAAAATTTATTTTATCTCCAAAACAATTTTGTGGAACGAAGAATAATGTTTTTGACATCTGGTACAATTTTGAGAAAAACCGAATTTACAGTTTTTTTTTTTATAAAAAATAAAAACCTAAAAAAATATTACTCAAAGTTGGTAAAATTTAAATTTCGACGTAAATATCTTTTCAAAAATTTGAGATTACGGCTTTAAGAATATCATTTTCAACATTCGGTAAAGTTTTGAGAAAAATCGAATTGACATTTTTTTTAAAAACAAGGAAAAAAAATGATAGTAAAAATTGATTTTCGACTCAAATATCTTCTTAAAACTTTGAGATATGGGCTTTAAACTACTATTCTATCTTTTAAAAATAACATTCATAACATAATAACATTGTTAACATTCTGTGAAAATTTGAGAATAATCTAATTGACAGTTTTTTTTACAAAAAATAAAAACCCAAACCAAAATTACAAAAGGCGGTAACAATTGTTTTTCGGCGTAAATATCTTTTGAAAACTTTGAGATACTGGCTTCAAACTAATTTTATCTTATAAGAAATGTTGTTTTTAACATTCAAAATTTTGAGAAAAATCCAATTGACTGTTTTTTTCTTTACAAAAACCTAAACAAAACAATACTTAAACTTGGTAAAAATTTACTTTTGACTCAAATAGCTTTTTAAAAATTAAAAATATTGAGTTCAAACTTGTTTTATTTCACAGAAAGTATTGTTTTTTTTTTATTAAAAATACTACAATCTGATTTTTCATAAGAAAATAAAATCTACTTATAAAAAACAACATGAAAACCTACAAACTTTTAAGCAAGAGAAATCTACTGACGTTAGTGTGGGTAGCATTCCAGCCTCTTTTATAAGTTTAAAGCCGAGTCGAAAATTAATTTTTTAATTTTTTTATAAAAAGTCACTTTGATTACTCTAAAAATTTCACCAGGTGTCAATTTTAACATTTTTTGTTGACAAAATATTCGAGGTTACAAATATTTTTTTTTCATTTTTTTTGATTTATAATAAAAACGAATCTAAATCAATTTGTTATCACGTCACAATGTTCAAAATAACATTAAAAAAAAAGATATTTTGAGCCAACCAAGTCTTCACTTTTTTTGAAACTATTTAAACAAGATTTGGAGTCGATATTTTTGCCGGTTGTTGATATCACACACACATGCTCACTTACTTACTAACTTAAGGTGGCGCTACAGTCCTGTGTGCACTAGGGCCTCACCCAACAAACTTCTCCATCTAAATCGGTCCCTAGCTAGATGTCTCCAGTTTCGCGCTCCAAGTTGGGTGAGGTCACCTTCCACTTGTGCGCGCCACCTGATCCGCGGTCTTCCTCTACTGCGCTGTCCTGTGGGTGTGGATTCGAAGAGTTTCCGGTCCGGAGCATTGGTTTCCATGCGATCTTCGTGACCCAGCCATCTTAGTCATTGGACTTTTACTCTTCTGGCTAAGTCTACGCACAGCTCGTCGTTCCATCTTCTCCTCCACTCCCCTTCGATGCATACAGGACCGTCGGTGTTGTATCTTGCATGTCCTTTCTTGACGACAACATGTACTTTGTTTTGCCCTCATTAACCGTTAAACCCATTTTTGCCGCATCTGCCTCAATACTCATAAAAGCCCCATTGACATCACGCCGAGTTCTTCCGATTATTTCAATGTCATCAGCATATGCTAGTAATTGGGCAGACTTTTGAAAGATAGTGCCTCTAGTGTTGACGTGTGAGCTCTGCACTGTTCCTTCAAGCACGATGTTGAAAAATTCACATGACCGCGCATCACCTTGCCTAAACCTTTTTCGACATCGAAAGGTTCTGTTAAGTTGTTTCCAAGCTTTATGGAGCAGCGTGAATTCTCCATGGCCATCCTGCACACACACATATGCATCTTATCAAATAACTTTGATTTAGATTCTAGACACATTAAAACGTCTTGAAATGTGAAAATGTTTAGTGAAATCGAACATATTACAATTCTTTCCAATCCTCTTAAGAATAATGATGCCTTTGATATTGAAAATTTTAAAATAATGTTATATACCTACACAATTGTAGTGAATAAGTTTAAATAGAATTTTAGACAAAATTCGTTTATTAACTTAATATTTTTACCATGTAAAATAGTATTTTAAAAATATTTATAATACATTCCAGTAACAAAAAGATTAAAAAGATTCTTTAAGGTTCTATGAAATGAAAAAAAGAAAATGATAATCAGGTTAGAGAGTATTTATAACAAACTACTATAAACTGAAGCGATTTGATAAGAAACTTTTGTCACTTTTTTCGACAACAATCACTCCTGAACGATTTGATAATTTCTCCGAATTGGCAGTTTCCCACAAAGTAATATCTCATTTCTTTTGGTCTATAGTATAGATTTGACTCACAATTTCTGTTGACAAAGTGCACAAAGACTATCATAAAATGCTATTGTATTATCACATCTATTTACATTAACAGTAAATTGTTTCATATTTAATGTTTTCATTCAAGACATTAAGCACTCTTTCCCTCAATTTATTGTCCAAAACAAATTCTTGAAATACTATTTGACGAAAACACTATCAAAATCAAGGTATATTTCTTATATACAAAACATACACTCTTTCAATACGTGCAAATTTTCCAAAATTGAGCCAAGTAATATTGGGAAAAAAAAATCTCTCCCGCTTTCGGGGAAAATAAAATCAATAAACCGAATCGACTATAGGATCAGTTGCCAATAATTTTGGTATTTTTTTTTTTGGTTTGCCCATTAGCAGGCCATATTGTTGGTTAAGATAAAAGCTTCCCTATTCAGCCATTCAAACCAAACCAAACGTACAATCATACAAACATTTAGTCATACATATGTACGAGTATATAGACATATCTCAAAAATGTTGCTCCTGACATTTCTATAGCAACACTTCAAACCACCCAGATGTTGAACATAAAATATTGCCTTCGACCCGAAATCCCTTATCACATTTACTGGAGTAATTCTGTTGGAAATTTCGTTGGCATTGTACCAAAAATTTTCAACACAGTACACATACTTAGTGTATGTAGACATTTATATGTACATGCAGTATTCGAATAGATTTATACAATTCGTTTTAATAAGTTCACTCATGTGAATTCGAAGTAAAATGCAATATTTCGTCGAGGATTATCTTAAGGCTAATTGATTTAAGGATTTTGGAGAGTATGTGTGAGTAGAGAATAAAACAAGAGGTTTTAAAATAAATTCACGAATATTAATTGCTACTTTATATTAAAAGCTAAAGCTATAGAAAAGAGAAGGCGGAAACTTCTTGTATAATTAAGAAAAGTTCTATGAGTGTACATATCCTAATGTCATTATTTTATTCAAAATTCAAACTTTACTCTTTATCGTCATTTAAGTTGAAAATTTATTCCGCTAAAATTTTGTGCACATACGGACTTAATCGTTGTTATAAACTGCGTCGCGACCTAACAAAAAACTTTTAATTAAAATCTCTTCGTTAAGTAAATGTTTCCACTTCAAACACTTCAGTTCACTGGAATGGGCATATTTTATGATTTGTGATGTTATTAAGACTTAATAGGAAAAAAAAAAACAATTGGAATCGAATTAGAAAATGGAACAATAAAAATATTTTTAAAATTATTTTGTTTTGTAGTTTAGTGTTGACGCAGCTTTGTTAAATGGGTTTTCAATGCGAAATTGTGGAGGCTTGAAGATCTTAGGTGGTTTTTAAATAGCACCATCCGTAAGAACTACAGAAAATAATTTTAATTATAATATACATTAAAAACTTCAACCGAAATAATTACATTGGTCGACAAAATGTTGTTTTTTATTTTTCCACAAACAAAATAAATCCTTTTTTAAATCATCAAGTTGTTGTTTTAAATCGAATCTTGTCTTTTTTAATATGACCCTTTAAAAATGGTAAATACAACCATTAAAAAGGTTTCCAAGGCAAAGCTCTTAAAAATAAACTGTGTGAAGATTTTATAAAGTACATATCTTTGTCTTCTAGGCTCAGTGTAAGTAGTTTTAGTGTCTTACTTAGTGTCTTTAATTTCTTATTAGTTAAGACTTAATTTGACTTTCAATAAAGTTACTTCGAACCTCAATTTACACTCTCTGCTCAAATTTTAAAGATAACCGTTTTTAACTTCCCATAGGAAGTTATTGTAATCGGTCCGATATTTCGAATTAAAAATTTTGAAATTTTTCGACGTTTCAAGGTCCCTACAGTCTAAATAAAATATTTTTAGAGAGCTTCATGAATCGTCGTACATATCTCAAGAAGCAGTGGAGATACCGACTTGATATCTAAATGATTTTTCTTACCACAGTAGTTTGGTATAAAGATATTGGCTACAAACTAGTTTATTCATGTTAAAAAATGTTGTTTTTAAAATTAAGAGAAAAATCGAATTGATAATAACACAAACACAATAAAACCAAAAAAAAAATACACAAAAATACTGAAATTTTGTAAAAATTGATTTTCCATTCAAATATATTTTTTTAAATTTGTATGATATTGACTTCAAACTAATTTCATCCTATAGAAAATATGGTGTTCGGTATTCAGTTAAATTTTAATAAATCCAACAGTCAGTTTTTTTTCATAGAAATTAAGATTTACAAAAAAATTCTACCAAAACGTAAGGGGACTTCGTAGCAAGACTACTGACATTTTTCTTAACTCCCAATATTTTCCACACGACGTATTCGTTTTAATTCAAACCTTTCCGACACAGAACTTTTTAGTCAAGAGTTCGAACTTTACAGAAACGATCGTCATGTTGGTAATGCAAAGGATTTAGGTGGAGCGGTAAAAAATACATATTTCTCTTCCTCTGTATCTTTTCCATTTGTATTATCAATTGAACCTATATATGTAAAGATAATTTTTAACGTTTTCATTCCTCCAAAAAGTTTGAAGTCTGTTTATAACGATCTCTCCTTGGCATTAGACTATCTTATAAATTTGTCCAGCTCTGACTCGAATATCTTAATTCTAGGTGATTTTAATTTACCACACATTGACTGGATTCCATCCGAAGACGAATCCTGCCTTGAAGCCTTTCATTCTTCTTCACAAATGGAACTATCTCTTCACAATAGAGTCCTTCTTACTGACTTACAGCAAACAAGCTGTATTAAAAACTCAAAAAATACACTAGCATTTTCTAACATTGACGAAGCAGTTTCAACTTTTTATAGGATCCTTAATTATTGTTTTGAAAAAAATTTACCGATAAAGAAATCAAGAAATACAAACTTTAGCCATCCTTGGTACAAAAAAGAATTGCTTTTACTGCGTAAAAGAAAAAATAAGGCATGGAAAACGTATCTCAAAACTCTGTCTCCAGTCAACTTCTCTTTTTATGTTGAACTCTTTAACCAATTTAAGTCTCTTTCTAATTTTGTATATGCTTGTTATGTTACTGGTATGGTTATCTCTTTGAAAGAGAATCCCAAAAAATTGTGGAATTTTTTAAACTTAAAGAAAAAATAAGATGGCTTTTTAGTTAACTTCACTTTCAAGAACCTTTCATTAGATACAACTTTGTTATCTGTAACGCTTTCGCAACGAATTTCCGCGAGTCATTTGTTAATAGCCCTCAAGAAGTTGATTAAGTATATTTTCATAATCTTCACTCCTTTTCGCAAACTAGCTGTAGTCACATACCTGTGCTACAGAGTACGGTCCTTGATCTTTTATCTGCGTTGAATGATGACTGCTCAGCCGGTCCTGATGGTATTCCCCCGATAGTACTAAAAAAGTGTAGTAATGCTTTAGTTGAACCCCTGCAAATTTCTAACACCAATTTTCAAGAAAGTTGACAAGTCGGATATAAGCAATTACCGGCCCATTGCAAAGCTTTCTTGCGTTCCTAAAGTATTTGAATAAGTTGTTTGTGAAAGCGTAGCATATTTTAGTAAAATATCATTTGCGAACAGCAACATGGTTTTGTGAAAAAAAGATCAACCGTTACTAATCTCCTCACATTCTCAAACATATGTTTAAACGCTTTAGAACAAGGTTATGAAGTTGACTGTGTATACACTGACTTCTCTAAAGCTTTTGACCAACTTGGCCACGGAATTAGATTATTTCAACTTAAGGATCTTGGTTTTCCACCATTTTTCTTAGCTTGGATTAAGTCATACCTTGAAAACAGATCCTACGAGGTAAAATTTAGAAATTGTTGTTCAATCTGGTGTTCCACAAGGAAGCCATCTTGGCCCTTTTCTGTTCATCCTGTCTATTAACGACGTATCGTCATGTCTACGCTCAAGTGAACTTCTCATTTTTACTGACGATATGAAGATTTTCAAAATAATAAAGTCCACCCATGATCGTATTCTTTTACAAGCTGACATTGATAGTTTCACATTTTGGTGTGGGAAAGAAAAGCCTTTCACTCAACCCTTTAAAATGCCAGACTATAACTTTCACTATAAAAACTAATCAGTAACGTATTTGACTACTGTATATCACAGCAAAAACTCTGTCGTGTCCCTACATTTAAAGATTTAGGTGTACATTTCTGTTCCAACTTAGAGTTTACACATCACATTAATTTTATTGTTAATAAGGCAAGTTCTATGCTTGGTTTTATAAAACGCTGGGCAAAGGAGTTCAATGATCCCTATGTTACTCTTTCTTTGTACAATTGTCATGTTCGTCCTTATCTTGAATATGCTTCGCAGGTATGGACTCCCTATTACGAAATTCGTAGAAAACGTATTGAATCAATTCAACATAATTGCCTCTGATCGTAGTTCGACACTTGCTACAAGCTTACTACTTTCTGAAATTCTGAAGTGTAAAAAGTACGCAAAATCGGTAAAAATTAATGTTTAATTGTCGATGTCTCCTGAATATATGAAAGTATTCATTTCAAAATTATTTCATTCTGTGCTAAATTTTCTTAAAAAATATCCAATCTGTATGTCTTTACATAAGAATTAAAAAATAGTTTTCGACTTAAAATCTCGTTAGCAAAAATACGTTTTGAAATAAAATTATTTCATTATATTCAAAATATTGTTGGTAACTTTCAAGTTATTTTTTAGAAAAAATCAAGTGACAACTTTTTTAAGTGTTTTTCGACTCAAGTTAAAGTTAAATATTTAACATTATATTCCTATTTTCGTAAATGCATTTGAAAAACTTTAAAGCTTTGTTAAAAGACGGATTTCATTCAAAAACAAACATTTTTTTTCAAACCATTTTGCCTCTTGATGTTAAAAACCGTTTAGAAAAAATTCTTCAGCGTTTCCTTAAGATTTATGTGAAAGGTGAAATTTAAGAACTTTGCAATCATTTTTTTAAAATTTATTCTTAATTATGAAAAGAGTTTAATTTGTCACGAATTGTAAGCTCATAAAAGGGTTTTTATCGAAAATCAATTGTCTTCCGGTTTTAATTTCACAGATTTTAAAAAACTGAATTGTGTTTTGAGTAAAACTTAAATAACTAAATGTAATGAAATGTTTTGTTGACAAAATACATTCGCAAATGTAATATCACAAAATTATCAGTATTTAAAAATACAATACAAATGTTGTTTTGCTTACTATTGAGAACATATTTTCAAAATATCAGGCAAAATAAACTCATCGCTAATAGAATAATATCTACTGTTATTTAGTACAAGACCTTTCATTTCGTGGTTTAAAGTTGGTAGAGCTGGTCACCTATCATTTAAAATGTTACAATATTAAATAAATCATTGCCATTTACAATAATAGATCGCTTAACAATTGAAAAGTGATGATTCAAACGTAGCGACCGACTACTCAAATTTCGGAAAGAATCGAAGAGATTGAAAGCTATATTTACTTTCGTAAGGCCTGTTCAGTGTTCATTACTTAATGGCCGCTCAGTCGAAACTATTTCAAATTTATGCTTAGAGTGTTGATTCAGAATAAATAGCTTCGAATATCGCATATTATTTATTTTAATGACTGACATTTTCAATGATTGCTATAAACGACAAGTCAAAAATGTGTCATTATGAAAATTTAGGGCAAATTTCAAACTTTACAATGAAATAAAACTTCTTTTAAAAATGTATGTATGTCTGTTTATTAACTTCAAATAGGAAGTAATTGTAATGGGTCCGATTTGGCAAATTGAAAATTTTGACATTTCTTGACGTTTCAAGGTCCCTAGAGCTAAATAAAAAGGTTTTTAGAAAGATTTCTGTGAGTGCGTTTGTACGTACGTTCATACGTCCGTAAGTTTACGATGTTCTTTCGTCCCTCATAGCTTAAAAACCAGCTCAACTTCTAATACATTTTGTTATACAGATAATAATGCGGAAATATGCAAAAAGGGCTCTCAAGAAAATTGCGTGGGTGTTTTTTTTACCATAGCACTTTAAAAAAAGGTGAACATATTGGTTTACCCGAAATATCTTATAAGAAATTTTATTTTCAACATTTGGAAAAATTTTGAGGAAAATCGTATTGACAGTTTTTTTTTTACAAAAAATAGAAACTTAAAAGAAAGTTTAACAAAAGTTGGTAAAAATTAATTTTCGACACAAATATCTTTTCAAAAACTTGAGAGTATGGCCTCCAACCAGTTTTATCTTATAATAAATATTATTTTCAACGTTCGGAAAAATCGAATCTACAGTTTTTTTACAAAAAATAAAAACCTAAATTTGATGGTAAAAAATGATTTTCGACTCAAATATCTTTTCAAAACTTTGAGATATTGCCTTTTAACTACTTTGATCTTTTAAAAATATTGCTCTCAACATTCAGTCAAATTTTGAAAAAAATCTAGTTGACAGTTTTCTTACAAGAAATAAAAAAAAAATAACAAAACCTTGTTAAAAATTTACTTTCGACTCAAATAGCTTTAAAAAAATTAAAAAATTAAAAATCTTGTCTTCAAACTTTTTATTTCACAGAAAGTATTGTTTTCAATATTCAGTAGTTTTTTTTATAAAAATTCAACAACCCAGCACAAAAAATAGTACACACATTTAGTAAAAATTGATGTTCGGTTCTAGTAAAAATTTATAAATTCTACTGAAATTGGTAAAAATTTGTTTTCGACTAAAAATCTATTTAACAAAACTGGATTTTCAAACTAAACTATTTCTTTATATGAAAAATATTGTTGGTTATTTTAATTTTTTTAAGTATAATTCAACTGACAACTTTTATAACAAATACGAAACCCTACAAACTTTTAAGCAAAAATCGACAGACGGGATGGAAAGTTATCACTGTGGGTCGCATCCCAGCCTCTTCTTTTTTTATAATAAGCGCACACTCAATGATGCACATTGGTTTTGAATCCCTAATAATGCAATAGCTGGGAAGGACAGAGTGTGGTAATGCATTTAACATTAGTGTAGCACGGCTAAAGAACGAATCTCTCCATTTGAGCTTTGGACATATATATGTAAGTCTTGTAGATAACAGCCAGATCAGAAGGAGTGAAACATATCTTGCATCGAATTAGGAGACCCAAACACCTTGTCGAATTTTTGGCGACACCGTGTATGTGATCGTTCCACGAGAGATGGATAGTAACACACATACCGAGAATATCGAGATGTTCAGTCTCAATAAAGCGTTGAGGAACACCTCTTCAGAACAAAAGCGGGGATACTATCCGGACCGGACCGGATTTATGTGTGTTTAGATCTCTTAGGACTCTTACCTTAGAAACGGAGGAAGAGGAAAAATGCCTAATGTTTTCTTACAATGATTTGATATTGACATCAAGTTATTTTTGCAGAAACAAAATTCAGTTTTTGGCATTTAGTTAGCTTTTAGAAAATTCCAATCGAAAGTTCAAAAAAAACCTACAAAAACAATGAAAAACTGATAAAATGGGTTTTGTCTAAAGTATATTGAGAATAATATATATTGAACGATTGTTTCAGCAAATTTAGTTTCTTTTTGAAACACGGGTAGTTTACTGAACTTTTCAAATTTAACGGAATACTTATTGTTATATGAAATAGCTGTAACATGTTTTGAACGTTTTATCCGTAGAAATTGGTGAGTACAGTCAATTTAACTAAGCTTCAGCAGTAAAATTAATGTTTTTTTAAAATGTGATCTCTATGAAATTCAGAAGTTCTCCTTGGAAAAAAGAAACACAAATTTGAAAGGAAGTTTTCAGTATCTGTCAGTAATCGTTATAGATCTCAGTCACTTATAAGAACGTTGGTCTTTTCAAATGGATTTAAACTGTTTTGTCAATTTAGAAGCAGATCGGCTTATGACGACGTTTGTTTTTTTTTTTTAGCTTATAGATGCTTTAAGAAAGTTTTGTTTGATATAAAAAGTCTAAACTCAATTTTTTGTATTGATCTTTGATATATGCAAAGGAATTATTAAGCTGTACATATTTTTCTTTATTCATGAAAAAATTAGAAACATTCTATTTCTTTTGACAGACTATAACTCCCTTTTGAAACAAAAAATTTCGTTACCTTCACTGTAAAACGCCCAAGGGAGTTTTCACTGTTGTTCTATAACTTCTCGCAAGATTCATGTCCTTCGTATCTTTTATATTCATTCTCTTACCATCATCCCATTTCCAATGTGGTTAAAATTATTTCACCCTATCGCTGCTCTCGCTGTCGAGTTCGTTGTTTTTCTGTGTGTTCTGTCCTGCATTCTTCATTATCATTATATCCTTCAAAGAAATCTCCAAGGAAATATATAAAATTTGCATATAATTTTCGTATAGTTTTTGTTTTTGTATTTTCCATTTCCATTACCTCATTATGCATTGGCCGACAACGAAAAGCTACGCTGACGACGACGACGATGGACGAGTTTGGACGGAACCGGATGTTTGCATTTTCTCTTTCATAAACTCAATCCAAGGGAGGTTGAACTGGGAGTACTACGAGGTATCTATACTGCTCGTTGTCTGAAAATGATGTTGGCAGAAACTCCAAAATTATTTTACTTCTGACAAGAATGAATAGTAAAACGGTAATATAATAAATACGGATACAACAGAATCCCTCCATCCGTATAAAAATGAAGGCAACACCCATCGCCATCATAGACGAATTTCATTTCACTGTAAGTGCGTTGAATTTATTTTCTAAAATTTTCCACTGATGTACAATAGATATGTATAGATGTAATATAAAGGTTATTTCAAAAATGCTGGACATCCTCTTTTTCGTTTTTTTGTTTTTGTTTTTAATTTAATTTTATTGTTTGGGTTTTTGTTGTGTGGGTTTTGATTTGCATCAAAATTGTAAAGCTTTTGGGTACACATAAAAAACATTAAAATTACACTGACAGTTTTCCTTTTTTAAATGTAAAGTTTTCAACAACCAATTAAGGAAAAAAATATAGATAATCCGATAGATAAGACTTTAACAATAAAATATAAAATTAATCCGTTTAAGTGCAATAAATAAAACCACAATTCTAAAAATAGATGATATTCGTTTCGTTGACCTTGGTATTGATATGGTTTATTGCTAACTTCTTGTTTAAATATTGGGTTTAATAGGAAAAAAGAGAACTTGGTTACAATTCATTTCTCTAAGAACTGTTAATTATTAAAGTCAAATAATACGACGAAGATTTTAAACTTTTTAAGTTCAGCTAAACTTCGACACCTGAAATTTTGAATGTTATTATTATTAGACATTTCCTCTACATATTAATTAATGACGACTTAAAACGCTTAGCAGTTGGTTGGATTTAAACGTCTGTCAGTTACAATTTCATCTTTAGGAGTGAAACCACTCAATTAAGGGGATAAACTTTACAAAACAATTGATTTAATACGATTCGCGACTTTTGTCGCGATATTCTATAGTTTGGTTTCGTTAAAAATCCTGCTAGTTAAGCTTTAATTTGTTTCAATTAAAAATATTTAAATTAGTGTACACAGTAATAGTTTGCATAATTAAATAGCGGTTTTTTAAGAGTTTAGCACCACTTCAACTTCTTCTGCGATATTTTTAATTTTATTGGAGTTAATATCTTTTTGTTTAATAGAAGTGGTTTTCCTCAAAATTCCATTACTAAATATTGAATGAAAAAAAAATTGTTGGTTACAAACTTATTTTTTGCAAACGTTATTATACTCTGGTATTATAGAGCTTTCGATTGCAATATATGTATTATTGGACTACGTCTGTTATCCATAGATTTGCTTAAAAAGCAGCTATTTTAATCGGGTGTGTTTGGAGAATGCGGCCACCTACACGTCTGTCATGTACATATTCGAACTCAGGAAGTCAAGGGCTTTCAAATGCTATCAAATGTAAATGGTTTCTCAGCAGTGTGAAAACGCCAAAATAAATGCATCGTCTAATTGCACTTACGTCCCTCCGTTCCAAGGTCATGGAAACGCTGATTAGTTTTTAGCTTAATAAATATCTTGAAGAACAAAAACTTTTTAATGACCTTTTATCTGCAATTTCTATCCGCTGGCGATAGTACTCATAGCTTTTCATATTCGTAATTAGATCTCATCCTTGTTCTTCGGATATGGACTACCAATGGTAACGTTTGATAAGCTAATTAAATTTTGAATTTGACAGCATAGTCCAATGGGGAATCAGAAACCGTGTAAAATTAAATGCTTCGAAAATTCAAAGCTGTCTCCTGTCGCAAAAGCGTATCCCTCACCCAATGCCACTATCTATGAGTAATACTTGCATAAAGGAGACTGAACATCTTCTAGTCCTAGGTATGTGCGTCACAAACTACTTGTTGCGCAGTGATCACATATATGACATCGCCACAAATGCTGCTAAGTGCTGTAAGTTTTCTCCGACGATGTTAGAAATGTTTTTCCACTTCTGATCTGGCTATAATCTATAAAGCCTTTACTCGTCTGAAACTGGAGCACAATTCCCATATATATGTACAAGAGACTCAAGTGGATTATAGGATAAGATAATATAGGATATTAGAATAAATAGTGGACTAGAGATAATAGATCATCTGGTGACAGCATGCCAGCGTACATTTTGTTTTCCAAATAAATCTATTCCGAGCTTCTGTCAGTATCTTCATACGAAAATAAATGGATATATTTCTAAAAAACCAATATCAGTAAATCGTAATGATGGTGCAACGAAATTTGTTAATTAGAACATTTTGGGCTTTGAAGAAAGGCTTGTTAAAGATCTCTCAAATAAGTACGTAACATTTTTTTGAATTCTTAAAGTAATATGAAAATATTCCTGAAACAGTTTTTTTTAATAGGCTACACATCAAAGTAATTAATACTTGCTTTGTTTAAAAAATCCGAAATGGCCCTAAGCCCATTTGGACTCAATAGATCAGAAATCAATCTTGAGGCCATTAAATGAGTTGTTTCTATATTTGCTGGTATTAGGTGTTCAAAACGAATTAAATGTACTGAAAATCAATTATTCAAAAACATTACAATATAAAAAGTTAAATTATTGTTGGTTTGTTTTTGTACTTTAAGATTTGAAGCCTCAAGATAATCTAGCAAAGCGTAGATTCAGTGAATGGGTCCAAAACAAGATTGCCATTGATCCCAATTTTCGCAAGCGAAAAATTGTTTAAGGATACAGTAATAAATAATAATAAAAACTGGTGCATTGGGAGTGATGATAATTCTCAAGGGTATTTTGAGACACCGTATCATTCCGCAAAAACTGACTGTTTGGTGTGCCTTATGAGTTAGTAGAAAACTTGGTCGGTACTTCTTTAAAAACAATGGTGGCCAGAACATTACAGTTGATGGTGATTGCTCTAGAATTATTATTACAGACTTTTTAGTTCATCACTTGCAACACACTTGTTATGCAGAAGCTGTGATTTTAACAAGACGGAGCAACATATCACACAACAGGAAATATCTGGTAAAAGCATTGTTTCACCTTGTAAACTATCAAAAACTCTACACTGTGAAGGACTCCTAGAAACTTTTGCTGGCTTAAAAAACTTCACTTAATGGCCTTCCTAATACCAATTTTGATCATAATCTATAAAATGTTAACTTAACCTTTCTTGTGTACGAGTACTGTTGTCAGGGATGGAGTAAACCAACAGAGTTTTATACCGAATCCGAACGGCTACTTTGAGAAAGCACTTTTCATGACAAAAATACTCGTGGAAGATTTTATCAATTTCTGGAAAGAAGTAGTACCCGGTAAAAAAAAAATATTTTGATGACACAGACAGTCGTTGAACTCAAGACCTCTGTCATGACAGACCTACGCACTACAGCTATCACGCCACGTGTATTATATCAAACTCTATTGCGTTCAATTTTATGAGAACATTTTTCTTTGAGAATTAAACGAGGAACCATGGAGTCCCAATATCTATAAGCTGCATAAGAAGTTTCTATGGTTTTTGTCTGCTTCTTAATCGTGGGGAACGTCAAATGTGCTGATATTTTTCTTCATTAAGATGTTGCAGTTCACTAAGCATTGTTTAGTGCCAGAATAAAACGGTTCAAAATAGTTGTAGTTGAAATTCACTTTTAATAAAATGCATGACTGGATCGCACGAACTTGCTCCTGTATACAAAGAGTCTGTTTACAAAAGTACCTATATAAGATTTTAAAATATACCTGTAAAATAAGTTTGTTTGTAAAGCGATCGCCTATTCGTTGTGTAGTTAGGCAGGTGTCTAAAACGAATAAAGAATAGTTCATTGCGTGCTCAGCCATGTTTATGATGATAATGAAGAAATGTTATTAGTAGGTAGATATTAAAGGTACTTACTACAATCCAATCACATTCCCTCTTTTCTACAAGTTTTCAGGCAAACATAGAGTTATTATTGAAATCAGTTCATAAGTTTCTGAGAAAATTAAAAAACAAAATAACGGTTCTATGAGCGGTACTTTTCCTAAGCAATACATAAATAAGTTTTTCTTTCTTAAAGAAGTTAAGTTAAAAAAAATAAAATTTTAGAGAAAATTAAAAAAAAATCTATTGGTTTGTTTTTAAGAAAATTCGAATTTTCTTTTTTTGACCAAAAAATGTATGGGAGCCACTGTTTGTTTTGATCTTAAACAAAAAAAAAAGAAAAAAACGCCTAACGCGAATGTGCTCAAAACCTTTACTTCCAAGTTTGAACTCAATCGACCCATTGGTTTAGGCTGTAGGAGCGTGGACAGACTGACAAATCCGACCGGACTTTTTTTATTACCATCGTAATATCATGTTTGATTAAAATCTCGAGTTCGAAATTTTGCACGAATGCCAAACTTGCCATATAGTTCCTATATGTCGCAAGTAAAAAATGTATCTGTTACGGAAGTTAATACATCAATTTTTCCTAAAATTGTGTTAAGAATTAGAACTTCTTTTTTGATTGCTTCGTAAGGAAGCCAAATTTCATAATGAAGCTATAAACGTATCACTTCAGATTTAATACAAATAAATGATGAAAATAAATTTCCTTAATAAAAAATCCTTTAAAGCGTAAACAAACTTTTTTATTAATTTTATATTCTAAGAATCTGACGAGTTTTTTCTTATTTACAACAGTTTTCTTTTTGTCAAACAAGGTTCAGGTTAACAAAGTTTAAATTATGTACATTTTGGACATGTATCACGCTAGATAAAAGGTATCAAAAATAGGTTTTCTTTCCACTTAAAGCTTTTTAATTGATGTTCAAGTTTTTAAAAATGTTATGAAAGATAAATATTCAGACAACATATAGGTACCTACATATATAAAATACGTTTAATAATAAATTAAAAGCTTTATACAAAATTTAATCTTAACGGTGAGGCTTACAATCAAAACCGATTGTATTGTTGAAATAAATTAATTTATTTACATTGGTTGACATATGACACTCATCACTTTATCAACTTTCCCATTTATTGTTTTCAATAATAAGAGAGATATGAACAGTGCCCATATGATAACAGATAATGTATATTTACAGATTAATTCAATAATGAGATACTTTTGGTATTGATATACGTGCATATCTGTGTACCTATAACGATTGTGTTCTTCCAAGAAAGTATGTGATTTCCTTTGTACCTACTACATAGTTGATGTTTTGAGAAATAGAAAAACAATAAAAACATCTACAAAGATAACACTTTATTCCCACTTTTTGTTTATCTTACTCCTGTTTTTCTTATTGTGGGTATTCATAAGATATGCTTCCCCTTTAAATGAATTTCTCCTTCTTTGCGATATCTCCCCTTCAAAAATACCCTTACACATTCTTTACACAACACAACACACTCATAATTTTTCATCCCCTATTAAACGTTTATCTAGGTTTCAAACATTTCAATGCTTGTGTATAGTGAACGCAAGGAAACACCTTTTAATCCTGTCAAGAGTAAATCATTTCCTATTAAAAGAAGTGACAGGACAATTCAGGGAAAAATGTTTCGGTGATTTTTTTTGTTCGCTCTTCGTGCTTGTGATTTGTGGATGGTGGTGGTATGGAAGAGGCCTGGGATAGGTACCATACCATAAAATAATAATAATTGGCCTATACTTTATGGAACGAATAAATTACACATTGAAAACCCCTAAAACAATGGGGGCTTTAATTTATTCATCATAATTATGGAACAAAACTAATGTTTCTATGGAACAAAGATTCATTTAATTTTGTACCATTAATAATATTACTCTTTTCATGTTTCCGTCGAACACAGACTAACCACATAAATTTAGCCAAAAAACGATGTTTCAATTCAGAAACCAACGAGGCCAATATACAGACAGATATGTATCTATAGAATATTGGCCATACAAAGTAAATACAAGAATCCTTTGAAATGGTCGAGGGCGAAAGGATATGGCTTCATTTGAAGGACACACATTTTTGGGAACTATAAAAGGAACAGAAAGTCCAAATATACAGATCCTCTTTCCCATGGCGTCCAAAACAAAAAATAAACAAACATAAATTTAACAAAACACAAAAACAGTTATATTTGTGCTTGGCGGAAATTCGCGATACATGTATTTGGCAAAGTGGTGAATTTGCGGTCGAAACACAGGCGGATTAACAAGACCCTTAAAACAACTGCTACAAATAATGTTGTTTTCAATTCTATTTGGTACAAACAAACATAAATAAACTATATATATATATAGAAATGTATATAAAAGTACTGTTTATAACTATAGATACACAAATGTAAATATATAGATACATACGTTTTAAGTTCAATTTTACTGAAAATTTTCTTCGTAGAGCTCATAAATCGTTTTAATGGCCTACGGTAGAATGCACTGCGAACTTGAACACAGCTGCTGCGCGCTCTTCGGGATGACTTTTTTAATATATATACGTATTTATATATAGTCTTAAGTTTACCAAAACCAACTATAGGGATATTTCGGTGCAAAATTTGATTATCTGCAATACGCTGAATTCAAGTTGTATAAACAGAGAAGTTATATTTTTTTATGTTTTAACATAAATTCTTTAAGTTCTATAATATATGCGAATATGAAAGTGTTTTTTAATTTTATAAAAGTATAGTCAAATATATGAATATGTTTGATTTATAAGGACATATTAATGTTTTTGATCTTTTTAATTTAAGTATATTATCCTAAGGAGATGAATGTTTGACTCGCCAGATGTCTTAAAGTTGATGCAATAAGTTGTAATATATGTTTGAAAAATTTCTGCTGGTCTTTAAATGTTCCTTTGTACCCGAATATGCGATATTCAGCTCCTTGTTCTTTATAAACGATGTTTCTTAAAGTACAAAATATAAATTACAAAATTTAATGTAACATAAATAAAGTTTGAAGTCAACATATATCTGGCAAGAATGAGATAACTCAGGCGACAAGATATTATAACGGATATTTTAAGAACACTAAAAAACAAGTATTTTTATTATGGGAGGGGGGTCTATTTCTCCATGTTTAAGCAGGAGGTGTAATTTAAACATCAAAATCGGTGCCGGTTTTTTTACTTTTAGGTTTCATATGCTATGCTTCAGTATTTTTTAGCTTCAAATTTCGATTTTTATTATAAAACCCGACCACGCGTTGCTGTGGTTGAGTAATTAAGGAAGGACTCAATAGACAAAATTGAATACTAATTTACATAACATCTTTAATTTCATTTTATTAATGAATACTATGATTAACATAAATTAAATAAAATCACAGTTAAAGTTTACTGAAGTGCCAATCGATGAACAATATTTTTGGTCATCCTGTCTTTTGTCAACACAAATAAACTCGATGGTCTCCCTACACGTGAACAGGCCACGTATAATTGCCCATGAGAGAAACATGGATTCTCTAAGTCTAAGCCGCAAATAGACATTGTTTGTCCTTGTGATTTGTTAATAGTCATCGCGAAAGCTAACCGGATAGGAAATTGCAGTCTTTTGAAAAGTATTGGAGAATCTGACGGTATCATTGGAATGCGTGGTAACAGAACGATTTCTCCTTTAAACTTTCCTGCTTCGAGAAAATTTCCGGTGATTTTTTTGATTACCAAACTTGTACCCTACATAGTTTAGGAGGGTTCAAATTACGCAGAAGAATAATCGGTGATCCAATTTTTAACCGAAAAAATTGGAAAATTCACTGCCTAGTCTTCATCGACAGTAGCGTCGATTTACTTAAACGACATTATATCGCCTGGTAATAATTGTTGTATCTTGTAGTTAATTAGGTCTACATCAAGATTTTTTGCTGCCAAAATAGCACTATTACTGAGCCAATTGTGATTTAGATAGTTATTTATTATATCTGGGAAGACACTCTCGATCAGATCATTTTTAGTTTCAACAACAGGACATAAATTGTCTGGCAATCTAATGCATTGGGTATCTTGATAAAATTCCACTTCACCGTTTCCAATATCTAATAGTTGCTGAGAAAATACTCGTGCTGTCGGATCATTTTGGAGTTGTACTCGTATGTTTTTTCTTAACCTTAGTGTTTCGACGTTTCTCCAAAAAAATGATTGTCTTAAACATGCATTGATTTCATCAGCAAAAGTAGAGCAAAGTTTACCGAAAATCACCACATAATGTATAATAGCTTCACCAAAAATGTTTATGAGCCATGGTACACTCATCCCAAATTATGATTGAACTCCTTTGTAACACTGTAGCCATTCCACTCCTTTTCTTAATGTTACACAAAGCATTTGGATTTTTATTTACATCTAGTGGTAACTTAAAAGCAGAATGTGCTGTTCGACCACTATCTAACAAAGTAGCAGCTATGCCTGATGATGCAATTGCTAATGCAATTTTCTTTTGTGACCGTACTTTCTCAAGGATCAACGATATCAAAAATGTTTTACCGGTTCCACCTGGTGCATCTAAGAAAAAGAAACCACTTTGTTTAGCATCAACAGCCAAAATAATCCGATTGTATACATTTTTTTGTTCGTCAGTTAATAATGGTTCATTATTAGAAACAATTGTAATTTAATTAAAATTATTAAATTGTTCTTCTCGCTGCAAATCGATATTCACTAAGTCTATAGCTGGACGAATAGGTGATGGCATACCATAATGACTAAGTGATGAATTTGAGATCATAATGCATACGTTTTCAATTAATATCAATGCTTCATTATACATATCTGGTGAGAAATCTAGATTTGGAAATTGGTTTGTTTGTTTAAGTCAGTATATTATATCTTCAGTCATGTAGTTTTTATATTTATTTTTCCCACAGCAAATAGTTGACGAATACAACTTGTCGAGGACGTTAAAGATGCATCAGCAAGTGTCAGATCCCAATGATTGTCATCTTCTTAAAGTTGCAACTCACGACATGCATCTTGATACGTACTGAACACTCGACCATTAACTTTTCGTAAAAATTGGAAAGAGATTGGTCCAGGAACATTAACCAACAACAAACGCAAAAAGAAGCATTCACGTTGTTTTGGATGTACTGTATAAAGTCGTACCAGTGTCTCAGCTTTAAATATACCTGCTATAGAAGGATGTGGTTCTACTTTTTTACGTGGCTCCCATTTTTTTTTGAGATGTTCCATGTAACATAGCATGGAATATCGGTATACAATAATGTTCTTCCGAATTGGCCAAAGGCATCAGTTTTTTGACAAAGTGGGAAAACTAAGTATACGCCAGATAGCTTCGTTGCTGCTAATGTGTCTGCCCATTTGGTATCGTGCTATTTCGTCATTTTCATTTATGTTTTGTACTCTAAACATGGCTAAATCACTGCCCTTATTGACGTACTTGCAAATGTACTTAGTGCATTTAATTGAACTACAAAGCTCAACATTAATATGAGCCTTGTATGTTTTTGAGAGCAGTGGTGAGTACGGTACCACCCATTGATTGTCAATTTCTTATTGGTTAGAATTTGACTTTCTTATTTTAAATGTGTGACCACCGTTATCGGCGTTTCTACAGCGATACAACGGATAACCATCGACATCAGTAATAGTATCATTCGTGAATTTCTTAGGATTTTTTTTTTACATTTCCCATTTTCCATGCATGGCGATGTCATATTAAAAGCACCACAAGGCCCGTGAATCAATCGACTTGTAACAATGTCAAATAATTCTTGATCAATTGATGAATCTGGAATTTCGGCTGAAATAATTTGATCAATTTCTTCTGGACGGATTTTAACATCAAGCCAAATTAAAATGTGAGCATGACGTAAGGGTTGATTTTGCCACTCAATTGAATACAACCAACAACACGTTTTGCCAAAGACTGGATATTTTACAATAAAATCAATTAAGGATTTTAATTTTTGTTTAAACACTCGTGCAGTAATGTTGTGACGATTTATCGACTGTTGACCTGGTAATAATAAAGTTTGTATTTCCTCCCAATTTGGATTGCACGTAAATGTTATAAACAAACCTGGACGCCCGTAATGACGGACATAAGTCATCGCGTCCTGAATGTATTCGTGCATGTTTCGTGGACTACCGATGTAGCTTGAAGGTAATACAAATTTTATTTCAAAGTCGAAATATATTTCAGAAAACATAATGATCATATATTATTAGAAAAGTAGATTTTATATAAAGTATTTTTCATTTGCAACACATGTGTAAACAATTTAGACCATTACTCGAAATATAAACTATCCTGTATCTTAAGTTAAACCAAATTACACATAAAATGCCAACATTCACCGAAATCGGTTGACTTGGTGAAGAGAACATACATATGACACTGGATTTTTATATATTAAGATATCTATAAAGTTTTTATTGTTAATGTCTTTTATTTAAGAAAATTTTACTAAAATAACGGTAGAGTCTTAAAAGACTCAGTTGAAGAAAAGTTTTAAAAGCATGAATTTTATTTTAACAGCTGTGGCATAACGACATGGAAAACCATTCAAAAACATCCTAAAATGTAAGGACATTCCCAACGAAATTGATGTCTCACTGCTGCTCGCTGATGATGATGAATGATATGTCACGTCACTGATCAATGTTAAATGATTACCTTTATTGTGTTTAATTTTACTTGTTTTGGAATACCTTAAAAAGAAAGAGCAGTAATATCGAGTTTAAATAAATATTATTTTACAGATAGTTATACAAAAATTTAAAAAAATATGTGAATGGTCTTAAAGCAATTTTCAAATAATAAATATATAAAATTAGATACTTTATTTCATTATGAAAATTAAAAGAAGAAAGCTTTTTACTTAAAGTTGTTATTATTTAAATACTATATCAGTTATAGTTATCCCCTTCCGTCCGTTTACTCGTCTGTATCAATTATCAATTACTGAAGTCTTTTGGTAAAAAGGTTTAACAATTAAAAACTAATTTTTACATATGATAAGATAAATTAAATCTCAATATCTCTTTTTGTTCGCGTAAGTCGAAACCAAATTTTTAGTAACACTTATTAAATGTTTTTAATCCTTGTTAAAAATAGAGTCTATACTTTTATTTACTCGACAAATATTCAAGTTGGAAATCAATTTTTACCAACTTTAAAAGACAACAATCTCTTAACTTTTTCTTAAAATTTTACCAGTAGTCAAAAACGTCCTAAAATTATATTGGAGGCAATTTTATTTCTTGTCCGCAAAATATTATAGAGGTGACAAATATTTTGTCCTCAGTTTTTTTTTATGATTTATAAAAAAAGACATTTGTTTTGAAATTTATACCAATTTTGTCTCTCGTCTCAATGTATAATATAACATTTAATTCAATTCGCTAGCTCGAGAGATATTTATTCCTTGAAACTTCCTGATTCTATTTTCATATTGTGGATGTTATTGTTAATTTGTTTATGGGAATTAATATAATGTAGAATTTAGGACTCATTCGCAAACGACTTAAAGAATGGAATGTTTGCATTGTAAAAACTATTGTTATAATGTAAGGAAATTTGTTATATTCTAATTTAAATATATGATAATATTTTATCAAGAAGAAAAATTACATCATCATCGTTAAAGCGCTCCCGTGACCTACCCTGTAGTTCCGGGCTTTTGTTTAATTTGCATTCGCAGATATATTTTGCTTATCAGAAGCTCGTCTCTACAGGTATCTCACAGGGTAGAAGTAATCAACATTGTTTTTTGTTTTCTTTAGTTAAATTAAATTACATTTATTTTTTATTTATTTACAAGACTATAAAAAGAAAACAGCGAAAATAAAACAAAGAAAATTATAAGCATGTTAAAAAAAAGGAAAGAAAAATGTTTTATAAGTTGCTAAAGAAAGAATCGGAACAGAAAAAGAAAATGCCTCGCATAATAAGAAAAATTAATTATTTATAACGGTTGCTTGCACAGGACCTAGAACAGCAACCTTACAACAGCACTGCAGTATCATACCTATGATGGAAAAGTTTAATGTAGAAAAAGGGTAAATATAAACAAAAGAAGGAAAAGGATTTCCATGTCATCGCCACCATTGTCGTCGCCATCGCTATACCGTGCTATTAAGGAACTAGGACAGGCGTTTACCGCACCAAAGTTTGGTGTTTCAAAAAGGGTGGTAAATATATGTTTGTACGTATCATGGAGTAGTGTATTCCTAGAATAATATTTGTTTTAAAATTCAAGCTCAAAAAAGAAGTTATGTCTGCAAACTCTGAAATCTGAAAATTATTGGTAAAACTTATACCTACATTTACTAAACATACATTCATTACGAGTATATACTTATATACATCCACATCCTTATACTACGAGTCACGAAAAGTGTAAAGTGAAAAACTTTTCCTCTCACTGTTGTTTTCTTGTGATTTTACGCGAAGGTTTTTATGTACGAAAACAATTTAAATAATTGAACATTCTTCAAGCTGACTTCACAATCAATAACAATGACTTTTACACCACAATAAATTTAAGCAAAAAGATTTTCGTTCTAAGTAGAAAAGGTGAGGTAGGGTTTAGGGATTTAGGTTTGAAGGCGTATACATAAGACACTTAAGGAGATGATAATACGATGACTTTATAACATTTAAGGTAAGTTGAAGGCTAAATAATTTGTAATGTACCTACTTGTATTTTACGCTAAGAAATTAATTCAAATAAATTTGAAAAAAAGAGCCTTTCCGCATCGCACCTGGGATCCTTAAGAGTCAATCTCTATAAATTAATGCGCTCCTTGTCAGGACTCAGGAGAAAGACATCCAACCAAAAAAAGCTATGAGTGTTAAATTTCTTTTTGAAATATATTTTGTAGGCATTCCTTTTCCTCACCCTGTCATATTTTTTCCTTGTTAAAACATAAAGTTATTTTGAATTTTCTTGTTTTAGTTTTATTAATATTTTCACATTTTTTTCCAAAGAAAAAGAAAAAACAAAACAGGGTGAATGTGGACCGAATCATAAAAATATAAAACAAAAGAGGCGTGGAAATTTACCAGCTTCTTGTTTGAAATAAAAATCCTGTGAAAGTGCAATTGGAAAAATATCAAAGGAAATGAGTCTTAGATACAATTAGTTATGGACTGGACAATTGTGGGCTATGGTATACTGTGACGAAACAAATTACACGGGTATCATGCACATGGACAGGGCACACCATAGACGATGGCGGTATTTCCACATGTAAAGTAAATACGTTTTTGAATGCACACATTAAAAAATATACAATATAATAATTATTTCTATTCCTTTTTTTTATAGAAATACGACAACCCAATAAGGAATCATGCCCTCAAATGATAAATTATGATGTACAATTTTTATTTGTGGCTCATTTTGAAAAATATTTTATTTTTTGAATTGAAATTCATAAAAATATTTGTAAATTAATCTTTTGTATGGAAATATTTTTAGCATAGAAGAAAATAAATAATTTTGATAAGAAAAATTAAGAAAATGAATAAGCTTTTCTTTTACACTTTATATTGTATTGTAAAATTAGTTTTATTTTTAATGCATTAACGTACTTTATTTTTAATAAAGATAAATTATTAAAAAATTACAATTTTAAATAATAAAATTAATTTCAAAGATAAACTATAAATATGGTGATCAATCAAAGAACGAAATATTTGAGTAAGTTGGTGACGAAAAATGTGTTTGGAGTTCTGGACTCTCATCAAGTAATGCTGTCGATATATTTTTCGATATAGTCATCGATCTTTATGTACATTGTACATATATGCTTCACGAAAGGATAAGAAACAATTATTGTCTAAACGGTATCGATATAGAGATGGTTTGGATCCTCTAACGCTTTCAACAAGGATGTAAATTTTGTATATCGATTGAATTAATTATTATTTATTAACTTCCCAAAGGAAGTTATTGTAATGGGTCCGATTTGTCAAATTGAAAATTTTGACATTTCTCGACGTTTCAAGGTCCCTAGAGTCGAAATAAAAGAGTTTTAGAAAGATGTATGTGCGTGCGTGCACGTACGTTCGCGACGATTTTTCGTCCTCCATAGCTTAAGAACCAGAAGAGATATCGACTTCAAATCAATGTTGTTATACAGATAATAATTCAGAAAGATTCAGCAATGGCTCTCAAGAAAAGGTGGTTTTTTTACCATAGTAGTTTAAAAAAAAGGTAAATATTTTGGTTAACCCTAAATATCTCACAACCCAATGACGCTAGGGACTCGTTTTAAATTTTATAATATATATCGTAACGTGATACCAAACAAGTATGTTTTTGGAAAAAATCCAATCAATTTTTTTTTTATAAATCGAAAAAACTGATAAAAAAATGTGTCACCCCAAAATAGGAATAAAAAATGTATTTCATCTCCAAAACAAATTTTTGTAACGAAAAAAAAAAAGTTTTTATCATCTGGTAAAATTTTGAGAAAAATCAAGTTGATAGTTTTTTTTTATAAAAAATAAAAACCTAAGTAAAATGCACGACTGGGTCGCACGAACTTGCTCCTGTCTGTTCAAAACAGTACCTATATAAGATTTAAAACTGTACCTGTAAAATAAGTTTGTCTTCAAAGACATAAATGCCATTTGATTTGTTAAAATAACCGCGCGATTCATCAAAAGACACAACATATCGTAGGACATTTCATCCCGGAAATGAAAAATACTTGTAAGCATATTTGTCGAAAACAATTGTTTGTGTATCAGCTAGTTCGTTCAAAGCTTTTTCCTTTGAACAGCTTTATTTTAATTTCATATTGGAAGAAACTTTTTAAATTTCGCAGAAAATATTTTATTCGATATTTAATATTTTTTTTTAAATCCAACAGTCCGTTTTTTTATTTAAAAAAAATAAAATCTAAAAAAAATACGCAAATTTGATAAAATTTATATCTCTCAAATTAATATTTGTAAAAAGTTAGAAATTCTACTAAAATTGATATAAATTTCTTTTCGACTAAAAATCTATTTAATAAAATTAGATTTTCAAACTAAACTATTTCTCTATATGGAAAATATTGTTAGTAATTTAAATTTTTTTAAGAATAATTCAACTGACAACTTTTATAACAAAATACGTAAACCTACAAACATTTAAGCAAGACAAATCGACAGACGGGATGGAAAGTTATCAGTGTGGGCCGCTATTCAGTTTGAAATCCAGTTTATTACTCATCAATATATTTTATTCAAAGTCAGATTAAAAATTGCCTAGGAAATAACTACTTAGATGATATATTTATACCAGAAAAGTTAAGTATAAACTAGACACTACAGTAAGCATCTACGAATTCCGCTCCCCCATATCTGAAATTGGGACTTCTTGAAATGGATCACTCCTGTTTTTTTTTAACGACAGCAAGTTGTGACTGTACTTTCTTTTGGCCCTACATTTGGTTATCAGTCCAAACCCTTAAGATTAAGTTTTTATGCCTAAATTTATGTATGTATAAGTTAACACTTTATAACACGACTTACTTCTCTAGACGCTGTTACGGTCTTTGATGGAAGGCCATTGGCATTTAGTTTTGCAGCTTAATGTGCCCGAATTTTATGAAGGGCCTGCTTCCCTTACGAGCTAGTTGGAATACTCGTAAATCCTCTAGCCAGTGATTGTAATTGTAAGTAATTGTGAAACAAGTAAAGAACATTTATATTTGTAAATACAAATGGAATTGTTTCCAAGGAACTTAACCAATAACTTAATCCCCATCCGCCTTAAACTAAGAAATAATTTTATTCTTTTGATCAGTAATTAAGGACTTTGCATAAAAAGTATGCAAGTAAAAACTTGTTATCGAAAATCAAAATAAGATTTTTGGATTTTATTATTTATTTAAGGAATAAATTAAAATTAAGTTAATAATATTAGTAGTCATAGCGATTTTTGAAATTCGGAATGTCACTGCCAAAGACAAAAAATACCTTTTGACTTACTCTCATCTTGATCGAAGGCCCTCAATTTGTTATTGATCTACATTAAAGTTATTCTAGTGACACTTATTTTACGTTACTATTACTACCGCAAACAAAATTGCTTGAATAAATTTGAAGTATTTACAACAATCATGTTTTGCATTTAATCTTTGATAGGTACTTACACGCTTACACCTGTCTGTTAAGGATAATGAACATTAATCTTGTATTCAACTAACGGACTAACGACTTCCATAAATGCGTAAAGGATCCTTATTTCAAAGAAGTTCTGCTTATGTTCTCAGCAAAACATTGAGAAAACATTTCTAAGGTTCCGATTATTGGAAACAACATTTTTTTAGATGACAAATGTTTCCCCAAAGTCAATCTATTTTAAAACTTGAAAAAAAAAATGACTTCATGAAGAAGTAGATACTAGAATTGTTTATCATATCAGCATAGAAAAAACTTATCCGGCAATAGTGATCAAAGGATCTTACATCGATATTTTATATGTAACAAGAAACATGCATAAATTGGAAAATTTCTAAATATGGTCAACTACCGGAAATACTAAATATCATGACAATAAATGTATAAACTGTACTCAGCTAGCTTTCTTTACTTGTCAGAAGTTTATGTTTGTCTTTTTTAGCCTTTCAACAAAATTATCATTTATAGATTTAACTTAAAATACAGAATTTGAAAGTCAGAGACTTTGAGACAATTCAGAACTTTAAATTGCAAATATATGATGTAAGGAATTGCAGCAACGGAAATTTACCTTAAGAGTTTAACCAGGACTTTTTGTTTCGTCCTTGCTTGAAATCTTTTCGACAAAATATTAAAGCAAGAATGTTAATAAAAGCAAAATACGTCAATTTAAAAAAAAAGACATAACTTTATTATGAATTTATTTAAAAAATGAAATATTTCTGAAATAGGTATTTGGTTTGAGGGAAAGCCACAACCTTTTGATGTTGTTTAAAATTATATCGATAAAGTGGCAGCTTATGAACAAGACTCCGATGACGACAATTATTGATTTTTTTTAATGTAAAGGTTTGTATTATTTTTGTCTATATTATGAACATAATTCTGTGGATATTAAACCAATAAATATATTTATGTATATATTTAGATATATTTTTGTACCATTTTCTGTTATTTGAAAATTACGAAATTATAGTAAATAAACGTACTAAATAAATAATTTGAATTAGTATTTTATTTCGATTTAAATGTTACAGAAGTTGCAGTATGTTAATGATAATGGTTAGTTTTTCAATAGTATCAAGTACTTAAAAATACCTACCAACAAAATGGTTTAATTTGAAAACAAAATCTATTAAAAAAAACACTAGTAAATGGAAACAAATAATTTAAAAAAGGTATGCGAACTGAACTTTTTTTGCGTTATAATGGGCAAATAAGGATATCGGTCTATATTGATTTGAAGTTTTCAACGAAGTTGATATATTTTCCCTGCCAAAGTATAATGAAGAAAAAAGTCAATTTATGTCTTCTAAGAGGTCCGTCGAAAGTACCTTTCGTAATTATATTACCTAATCCAGAAGATAAATATTCTCATTAAAATAATTGTTTCTAAAGATGATTGCGCAAGCATGCATTCCCTGAATTTTATCCCTCGACTAATGCTTTTAGAATCTTACGCGGCGTGCAAAACTCTTCAAAATGGCACTCATTAAAAATCGGTACCGGGAGTGAGACTGTCACTGTCCTCTAAAACTCCCCTCGAGAAGTTTGCCCAACTAGTGGTTCTTAGATTGTTAATAAAAGTACCTACTGTCGATTGGTACTAATCATTTTCGTAATCGCCAACAAAATAGAGATAATCCGAAGTTCGCCTCGAGGCTTATTTGGCGTAAAAGTTTTGCATACAATCAATGCTTCATTTATATCATTTCCTTTTACGTTGCTGTTCAGTTGTTTAAACATTGAAGACTGAGGTTAGGTTCTTTTATATTTCATTTTTCACGCATCTGCTGCAAAATTTTCAATTTGAAATTTACAACTCTTTTTGCAGAACAGAAATTATTGATTTTCTATTGTGAACCCTGCTTTTCAAAACAGTGTCCCAAAAATAAAATTAGTATCCTAGCCAAGCACCTTTTTGGTTTGGAACGGAACTTAACTACCTTTGCCATCAACCTTCTCAACGCAAACATTTTTTACATGATTGATATTCCTACCTGCCGCTTGAAGCGCTCAGTATGTTTAATAGAGTTTTCGCATTCAAAATAATAGAATTCGTTAAAGAAGAAAATATTTTTGTAGTTGAAGACTCGCAAAGTGGAACTAAATTTATGTAGATCATTATGTGAACATTATAATGTTACACGATAAAAACATGTTGAAAGGTGCAAAAACCATTTTCCTGATAATCGAAAATCTATTATTTAACATTATAAATGCGAAAGTAACTCTGTCTGTTACTTAATCACGCCTAAACTACTAAACCAATTTGCATAAACTTTTGTATTGAGATATTCTCATACCCGAGAAAAGACACATGCTACTTTTTACCCCGGGAAAATGACGCAAACTGATCTAAAAACTCAGGTGGGTCGATCACTTTTACGCCTAAATTACTGAACAGATTTAAATGAAATTTGGTAAGGAGAAGGTTTAAAAAGACATGAGTTACTTTTGACCTCGGGAAAATCTAATCGCTTTCACTCCTAAATGATTTTCTAAAAATTGGAGAAGATTGTATGCCAACAGACTGTAACGGCTCGATTACGTTGAGTCATGAATTCTGTCAAATTGTCTGTAGAACAGATGAATTAGAAAGTAATGTCTATCCAAACCTGCATATAAATATGGGGAATCGGGAGTGGTTGTGTAAGAGGGCAATTTTAGCTCCAACTAATGAAATAGTTAGCCAGATAAACGAACAAATTATGTCGAACGTGGAGGGAGATATCGTTGAATACCTCTCAATAGACAACGTTATGGACACGTAGCAAGTAAAATCATACCCCATAGAGTTTCTTAATTCTTTGGAATTATTAGGGTTGCCTTCTCATAAGTTGAGATTGAAGGTTTGTGTTCCAGTCCTGTTAATGAGAAATCTTGACGCACCAAAGTTATGTAATGGTACACGGTTACCGATCACCTTGGCCGACATATTTTAAAAGCTATAATAATGACTGGAATTGCTCAGGAGTCCCAAACCCTCAGATTTGTTCATACTACTATCCAAAAAACTATTTAATGCAGACGAAGTCGCGGGTAAAAGCTAGTATGTATATAAAGAATCAAAAAGTCTGCAGAATTGATTTAATTATCTTCCCATTTTGTTTTTGAAAATTGACGGAAAAAAAATATTAAAATAAATTTTAAACTCATGTTTAGTTTCTGCAGTTAATATTTATATCGTAAGGACATTTAAATAGTGTCGATATTGTGAAAACATAATAAAATTAAAAATTTACAAATTATTGACATGTCAATATTACATTTTAAATAATAAGAAAAATCGTGTAAACTAAATTAATATTGAATTTTAGTAGTTGCAAACAGAATAAGCTCCTTTTATATATGGCGGAAAAAATGTTTGCTTAAAAAGGGTTTGGGAGAAACTTTACAATAATTTGTCTAGTTATAAATATTCATAAATGTAGATTGTTGTTTAACATACAATTAGGGCAGCTTTTATTTTTTGTTGGATGACCTCCACGTAGCAGTTGTGGATGAGCTCTCCACAAACAGCAAAGGTCTGCTGAACGTGTGGAACTCTATCGAGGGCAAGCTCTCTGAGGTGGTGTTTTCATACACTATATCAAACAGTGAGGGCGCCTTCCATAGTTTTGACTCTAGCGAGATGCTCAGGGGGTATAGGGTAATTAAGTGTGCGGACAGGTTTTCTAGGGATTTCCTTAGTGAAAGCATTGCTAAGGTTAGCTATTGCTAAGGTATGACTATGACTAGGAGAGTCCAGGGGCTCTCGAAAAGGCCAAGTACAAACTTAGTTTTGGCATAAGGAATGCTAAGATTAAAATTCTGAAGAGTCGGGGAACAGGCACCGACAAAGCTGATGACAACGTCGAGGCTGACGATGTTATAAGCGGAGTCGAGATCCCTAGCGAGTTGACGGGCCCAGCTCCGCGGCTAAAGATAATTATGATGATGACTGAAGGTCATCCAAATTAATCTGAAGCACTCTAAGTGCGCTTCAGATAATCTGAGAGTTTTCCTTAGGGAGGAAAACTTCGACATTGGCGTTATCCAAGAACCGTGAATAAACGTTCTCAAGTTGCGAGGCCTCTAAGACAACCAATACGACCTCTTTTATAAAACGGCAGATCAAGACCAAGGTAATCCCAGAACTTGTATTTTAGCTAAGAAACATTTAAAAGGTTTTTTATGTCCAAATTTTAGCACTCCCCATCTGACAGTTGTCAGATTTGAAGATAAGAATACACAGGATTTGCTGTTGGCCTCTTTTTACTCTGCCCATAATGCACCATCACTTCGGAGGAGGTGTGAAAAATCATAACCGAAGCTAAAATCAAAAAGGCAAACCTTCTGATCGAAGGCGACGCAAGTGCTTGGCATACCCTTTGGGGAAATTCTGAGATCAACGAACGAGGTGAGTCACTTTTTGATTTTATTATTGAAAATAATATGACCATTTGTAACAGAGGTAGTACCCGTAGCATGATGGTTAGTGCGTTGGACTGTCATGCAAGAGGTCTTGATTTCAATCCCTGCCGGTGCCACCTTAATTTAAAAAAATAATTTTCACGGGTACTGCCTCTTGCGAGGAATTGACAAATCCTTCAAGAGTACTTCTTGTCATGAAAAAGTGCTTTCTCAAACTAGCCGTTCGGATTCGGCCTTAAATTGTAGGTCCCTTCCATTCCTGACAACAGTACTCGCACACAGGAATGGTTGCGAGTTGTAAGTCACTAGGCCCTGGTTCACAACGGACTGTTGCGCCCCCCATTTGATTTTTTTTGATTTTTTGATTTGTAACAGAGGCAATACTCCCACTTTCGTCTTTCCGAGCACGGAAAATTATGATGGATGGATGTGCTTGATGTTACTTTAGTAAACAACCGTAATTTATTAGTGGACAGTTGGAGAGTTTCCCCTTTGAATTCGTTTTCGGATCACAAGTGGATTCTTTTTCAAATTAATTTCGAGTCGAAAAACCATCCGCCTTATAGAAATTCCAAAAGAACTGACTGGACGAACTTCAATCAAAGTGCTAATTCTATACTAAGCAACTTACCGAATCTCACTGAATCGAAAGGAGACCTTGAATCAAAGGTGAAAACCTTTGAAACTTCTATAAGTAAAGCTTTTAGAGTCTCTTGCCCAAACCAAAACCGAAATGCGGCTATCTTTACAGACAGTCAGGCAGCTGTCAAAGCCATTACCTCGGCCACATCCTCATCTAAATTGGTCCAGCAATGTCGCGATGAGATTGCGAGCCTGAATATTAACCTCGGTGTCACCTTAATCTGGGTTCCGGGCCATATAGTGGTATCGTGGGAAATGAACGCGATGACGAGCTAGCCAGGCAACGATCAACCCTTCATAACTCACTTGCGGAAATGGTTAACATTCCTCTTGGGAGGGTAAAATCTTTTCTATCTACCAAACTGAATCAAACCGAAGGTGGAGCAATTTACCCAACTGCATTATATCTAGGAAGATATGGCTCACACTAGAATGAAATACTTTGGAAAAGCATTCTTTCAAGAACTTGATGAGCTATCTGAGACAAAGATTAGAGACTTAATCTTTTTTCTCAATGCGCCAAAATGGCTCTAAAATAATCGCTATGAAGCTTCTCTATAAATCTTTCCCTTTCTATCACAGGTCAAACGAGTTTTTGGATCTCAGGCTAGGTTGCCTTGAGATAGCTATTTCTACCTACCTTAAATTTACATTATTTTTATTTGATTCATTAAAAATCATCATTCAAATAAATATCTTGGAAAAGATCTATGCAGATACATACATATGTGTAGTATGCACATACAATTTTCTAAGTTTCCTTAAGTTAGGTGAGCAAATGAAAAAGCTTAAATTGCAGGTAGTATTTCATTAGAATAAACATACGATATTGCTTAAAACTTAGCCTCAATTTTTAAACTTGTTTTTTTTTTTAAGAAGGGTTCCTCAAAATTTGTTTACAAAATTTTAAAAAAATCCTTATTGCATAAATAATTGATATTTGGCAAATGGATTTGTTTCCAGCTTTTCTCTTTAAGAAACATATTTTACATAGGTATGTTTTCTTTATGTCATCATTACATTTTCGGTTACTTACGCAACTAAAATTTCACATTGTGACGCAACTTTTCTTGGAAACGATTTGGCGACCATTCGACCAAAAACAGGTAAGGATAACAAAAATAAAGAATAGGTAAGTTAGGTATAAAGAAAAGGTAGATATAAATGAACAACAAAAAAGATGGCGACATGAGTTCACATTCCACCCTTCCTTCTCCTATGGTGACAGTCCTCATTCTGTTAGCAAAAAAAGAAAAAGACAACTTCACTGTCATGGCGCAGATAATTCATTGCCACAAACAAGAACTGGATCGAATGGAACCAGGAACCCCATCATAATACCATGCCACCCACCCACCAGTGTCTCACTCTCAAATGAAGTCAGAGCGGTACTCAACAAACGGGATTTATAAACTTCCATTAAGAATATTCCACTTACGAGTTACGAGTTGCGACGACTACGACGATGACGATGACGACGACGAGTCCATATAAACCTAAACCGAATTGAAGTGATGGAAGAAGGATGTCCTCCTGATCATGATGGAGGAGATGGTGAGCCGCCTCTTGTACCGATATGTGAGTTCGAGCTGGGAATGTGATATATATCTGCCTCGTGCAGGCAGATGTTAAAGTTGAGGATGAGACTTGAGAAGAGAAGAGTCGTGTCTTATTTTTGTGTTCTATTCTATTTTTCTTTCGGTTGTGAATGTTGTTCCTTTTTTGAAATCCGCACATGTTTTTTTGACTGACATTCCACGTCGGAGAACAGAGACCTACACCAATGTGGAGCAGATCATTAATTATATCTGGAAATCTCTTAGACCCTGGACCTGAACAGAACGTGTGTGACGCTGACGGTTGGTCCCTCTTCGGATATACTATGTCTATATAGGTATGTATTTCTGGGATGCGTTCCATTTTTCTGTAACTATTCATTTATACTCGTAGGTATGTACATACATGTGAAATCATGTGGACTGATGTGAGAGCCACACATCACAAAAAGGCAACGTTTTACCTTAAAGAACAAAAACCAAAAAAAAATATATGTATTAAAATAGAATTTCCTTAATAATGTCGCCTTTTACGCTGTTTTCCGGATTATCCACTTAATGCACTGATTTGTTTTGTGACTGAGCTAGATTTCATTAATTTTCCTTAAGAACGATGTGTGTCCAGTCCATGTCCAGTTTTAATCATAGATAATAATGGAACCTTATTTTTTTCGTTTGAATTTCAATTGTCAATCGAACATTGGATTCCCTCCGTATAGAGAGTTCAGTTTTGAAATTAAGACATTCTCCCAGACATCCCAGAAATTTAAGACATATCTTAGATGAATGTCAATTATTTGGCTCAAGTGGAAGTTTGAGAAATGATTAAGTCGTATTCCTTTTAAAGACTGATAAAGAGAAAATATTATATGGTCAAGCCTGATGCGGATAGCATATAAAATTGGAACATTATTTGAGTATGTATAGCAAAACCGAAAGCAACACAATTTAGTGTTTTTCAAACATTAAGTTTTAAATGAGTGGAAAACCCACCCTTTTCAATAGAATTTTTGACCTAATGACTTTTAAAAAGTGTTTTATTATGAAAATATGAAATATGTATATGTTTGATTAATGTTTGTAATTTTATTGAACATTTTGTAATTCTTTAAATTTATTATGTTATAATCAAATTATTTATTTCACTCTTATGACTTACTTTTTACTGAATACAGATGGACTAGATAACATACAAAACATTTATCTTAAAACTACCAAAAGCAGGGCTCGAATTTCCTACGTTTTTGATACATATTTTCCATTGAATTAGAAATATGCGAAGGAAACACCGTTTCTTAAACCTAGAAAACCGCCAAAACTCCCAACAAGCTATCGACCAATAAGTAAGCAAAGTCTTATAAAAAAATTTGAAATGTTGATGAGTTTCAGATATTTCCAAATGAACAATTGACTTAGCTTGGCACGATGGAATTGTGCACAAGATGGTATATTCCAGGTTTCTTTCGT
Source organism: Eupeodes corollae (assembly GCF_945859685.1). Taxonomy (NCBI): domain Eukaryota; kingdom Metazoa; phylum Arthropoda; class Insecta; order Diptera; family Syrphidae; genus Eupeodes; species Eupeodes corollae. Next base: position 93,483,409 of record NC_079147.1, read on the forward strand.
ATCTTAAAAAAATTGTCCAAAGTTTTTTGTCCAATCGTTCCTTTATTGTTTTCGTCAACAACTGTTCGTCTTACTGTTACCAAGTCAACTATGGTGTCCCGCAAGGATCAGTACTAGGTATTTATACAGGGTGCGCCAGAGAAACTTACTTATTTAAAAGGTCAATAAAAAAAAGTACTTCAGTTATTGTTTTACATTTTTTTTTATTTGAGAATACGATATCCCAATTTTTTTATGCAGTCTTAAAAATGACATCGGATAAATGGCGACCCCCATTGCGCATACACTGATGAAGTCGATTTTTGAAATTCGGATCCACTCTTCGCAGCATATCAATCGGTATGTTGGCAATGGATGGCGTCGCGAATGTTGTTCTTGAGATGTGCTATGGTCCGTGGTCGATCGACATAAACCATGGATTTCAAATAACCCCATAAAAAGAAATCGCATGAAGTCAAATCTGGAGAGCGTGCCGGCCATTGGAGATGGTGATACGGCGGTCGGGTAAATGTTGTCGCAACAAATTCATTGAGTCTCGGGCTGTGTATGCTGTGGCTTCATCTTGCTGAAACCACACGTTCCTAACATTCATTTCTTCGAGCCTTGGAAGAAAAAATTCCTCGATCATGTTCCTGTAACGAGCTCCATTCACGGTAACTGCGCGTTCGTTTTTTCAAAAAAAATAAGGAACAATTATTCCCATTACCGACATCGCACACCAGACAGTAACTCGCTCACAATTAAGTGGCTTCTGATGAAGCTCACGCGGATATACACAACACCAATAACGAATGTTTTCCGAAATTCTGATGGTCCGTTGAAGTCCATTTCTTGGTTTAGTGACACTTCCACACTCCCGAAATGAGTTAACCCACGACAGAATCGAATTACGGCCAGGAACTAGTCTGAGGAGGAATTTCAAAAAGAGCGCGGAAGGCACGTTGCGTATCAACAAGTGAGCGACCGTTAGAAAAGAAGCTCTCAACTGCGAAGGCCCGCTGCTCTCTAGACCAAAGCATGATGGCAACTGACTGGAGGGAGAAACAAAGTTGGGAACTTCCCCCTCCAGATGCGCCCCCTCTTGCCCCTCTACCCGCCCTACTCACCTTAAACTTACTTATTTTTTCAAATAAGTAAGTTTCTCTGGCGCACCCGTACTTCTGATATTCCTAGATTACCAGGTTGTCAGATAGACATGTTTACACGGGCATCTTTTCATCGCATGAATTTAGTCTTAACATTGAGACAAATTTGAAAAATGCAATAGAATTGATGACAAATTACTACACTAAATGAAAAATAAAACTAAAACTGACAAACTACAAGCTCTTGTTACATACCAAGTAATCAACTTACCGTTAATGGTGTGAATGTTAAATGGGAGCCAAGTGTAAAATATCTTGGTATTTATTTAGATCAAAATATCACTTTCAAAGAACATATTGCAAAAACTTTACAAAAAGTAAGCATTGCTATAAGTATTTTATATCGTTTTATAAATAAAAAGTCCTGCCTTAGCAACAACAATATAATGATTAGGTATTCTAAAAGTAGTTTTCCAAGCAATACTTCTCTTTGGATGCCAGGTTTCGGGGAAATGTGCAAAAAGTCATCGTAAAAAACTGCAAGTTTCACAAAACAAGCTTCTAAAAATGATGCTTAGCCTTCCACGTTATCATTTCACAAAGAACTTGCATGAGAAGGCAAATGTTGAATTGATTTCAATAAGAAACAATAAATTTGCAAACACCTTCTTACTAAATTATGAAACTTCTGAAAATCCGCTCATTTATCAATTGATTTGCTAACCATTTTTCTAATGTTTTCGTTAGTTTTCTTTTGTTTATATGTATTTATATTCTCGTCAATTTCTTAATTTATTAATTTATTTTCCATATGTTTATTATGTCCATTATGTATGTATTGTTTGTCTGTACTTATCTACTAATTTATTTATATATTATTTATTTACTTACTCATACATTTATTTATTTTTTTTATTTACATATGTATTTATTTATTAACTAATTTGTATATATATTTATTTATTTAACAATTTCCTAATTCTTACTTAAAAGTTACTAATATATTAAAATATATTTATCAATTATTTTTATTCTAACCTTTTTTTACTATTATACTTCTAAACAAAAGTTTTGAAATTTTAATTTTAATTGAGTCAAAATGTCTTTTCAATTTGCGTTGAAGATTTTGTTTGTATTTTCCTTCCAAATTATTATTTAATTATTATTATCTTATTTCTACGTAAAAATTAATATAATTGTTCAGTAAAAAGATATCATATAGAAAAATATCAAATCTCTAACCCCAAAGACGTGTTGTCTCAAAAGTTTAAATAGCTTTCATTTAAATGATTAAGTGCATATTTCAATTTCAGATATTTTCATCATCCCTAATTTTTGTTTGCTTTTTCTACCATCATGTTTAGAATATACAGGGTTGTCCATTTTGAGGTTTCAAAAGTAAACGTAAATAAAACACATATGCATAAAGTTTAAATGTTGACATTATGTGTGAAAAACGTCACCACATAAATGACCACCACGTAAATTGTTGCAAGCATCAATTCGTTTGAGGTTTTTCGAAGAGTAAAAGGTTTATTTGCATGAACACTGCGTCTTGAGCTTAGCCCCACAAAAAAGTCCAGCGGTTTGAATTCGCATGTTGATATCGAAACGACGAGAAATTACTCGTCGAGGAAATGTATCTAGCAATAAAACCTTATTCGGTCGAGTTGTGTGGTATGTTGCACCGTATTCAAATCGTAGGCTTCAAAAAAAGTTGGTTATCATATGACCATAACTGTCCTAATTGACGGTGACATTCGTTCTATCATCGTTTTGAAAGAAGTAAGGTTCAATAAGACCTTATTACCAAAGAGTGCACCAAACAGTGGCTTTTTGTGGATGTAATCGCATCTTTCCAATTACTTGACGAATTGCTGAAGAAAATTTTGTTTGAAAAATATCCGTCCATCGCCTGTTTTTCAAGCATCCATTCGACGTATCAACGACGTTTTCATTGGTCAGCTATAGCTTTAGTTGTTGTATGAGTTGGTTTTTATATAGGTTTAGGTGTAGATCCAAATGCAAAATACGCCATAATGTGTACGTGTAGTAACTAGTAAGACAGTTGGAAACAGTGCCAGACAAGAATGGAAAGTTATTTAAAAAGTTAAACGGAAATCAGATCAGAAAACCTTAAAACTACTCTGGTTTGTGTGTCAAATATGAATTAGAAAAACAAATATCAAACAAATATTTTAAATTACAATTAAGATCATTTATATTTATATCATATCTGCATAGAACAGATTTCAGATCTATATGCGTTAAAAACGGAAAAAAAATCAGAAATTTAGCTCATACTTTTAAAGTGGCTGTTTTCAACCAGTTTTTGTGTGATCTTTTGACATTATTTAAATTTTAAAAATATTAAACCTTATAAAATGCCTGACTAAGCCGCACGAACTTATTCCAATATCCAAAGATTTAAGTTCATCTCCAAAAATTGAATTTCTTAAAACAAATTTTCTTGTTTTCCGAATATATATGATTATAAAAGACTTTGTTTTTCAATTTATTTTGAATGAATAAAATATTCAAATTTTGTTTTAAAAATGTTTAGGGTATTTCGTCACTTAGCGCTTACAAATATACGTTGTAAAATTAAATGTTTATATTTTATTGAACCAAAAAAAAAAATACACATATATAATAATTAAATGTTATTCAGAAAATACACTCCTCGTCAACTGAATACGCACAAACATTTTTTAATATACGTTATCCATTTTCTCCAACCAGTGATGGTTATTATGCCATCTGTTGATGCTTACTATTCCCTTAATATGTTATGCAGATAATTCCGAAAGAATTATCCAAAAACAACCATGAGTTTTTCTTCAACCACTTGAAAAGTGTTTTATATGCAAAGTAGGAGTTTTTTTTAGTCAACTGAATAGCCACAACGCCATTTTCTTCGTTGTTTATAAGTTTTTTTAAGTTCTTGACAGTTTAAATTAACGATTTTAGTGTTTTCAGTGAAATTTAATTCATGATTCCAAATTTTAAGAAAAATGGGTACATCTACGCGTCTTAACAGTGTTGAAAAAGCTAAAATCGATTTACTTTGAGACCAAGGCCTAACTGGACGTGCAATAGCTGATAAAGTTGGCTGATGTTTTATTGTAGTTTATTCTTACTTGAAAAACAAAGATGCATACGGCAAAAACATGACAGCAGGTAAGAAAACAGCAACAACAGCAGCTGAGAAACGAAGAATTTTAAGATGTGCATAAAATTCTTCTGATTCTGTGGCAAAAATAAAACAAAAAGTCGGCGTAAACGCAAGTTGCTTAACAGTTTTAAGAGTAATCAACAAATCAAGTCATCTTAAACGAATGAAACTTAAGAAAAAACCACCACTTGACGAGAGACGGAAAATGTTGCGATTAGATTTTTCAAGACTTCACATGAGTTGGAAAAAAGAATGGTACCACTTGGTTTTTTCAGTGAAAAAAAGTTTAATTTCGATGGCCCTGATGGGTTCAACTTCTATTTTCACGACTTCAGAAAAGAAAAAAGATTTTTAAAGCGCCATCATAGTCGTGAAGTAGGTGTCATGATATAGACAGCAGTCAGTTATTATGGAACAGTTGAGCTCAGGGTTGTAACATCAAAAATATCAGCAGCTAGGTATAAAGTAATTTTGGAAAGAAATTTTACTACATATTATAACATCTTTGGATCCATAAGCTGGACCTACCAACATGATAATGCGCCTATTCATTAAGCGCATTTAATAAAAACATGGATAGAGGAGCAACAAGTGCAGTTGCTTCAATGGCCAATTACCTTAATTTCTGCTTTCAAATTACCGTAGGGCGAAATTTCGTTAAATTACATTAAAAAGCTATACGATTCCATGCCCGATCGAATTTATGAAGTAATAAATAATAAAGATGGAAGTACCCACTACTAAACTTAAACAAAAACTTGTTTCATTCCATTCCAATACCAATTTAAATTTGTTACCTATTCAGTTGACTCAAAAAAAAACTTCTACTTTGCATAAGTTACACTTTGGAAGTGGTTGAAAACTTTGAAATTCTTTTATTTATATGTTACGAAAATTTTCACCATCAACAGATGGCAAAAATTTGGAAAAAATGGATAAAATATATTCAAAAATGTTTGTGCGTATTCAGTTGACGAGGAGTGTATAATATTTCATTGAAAATAAATTAAATCGAAACATTATCAAATTAAAATAAAATAACGCTTCGAAGGGAAAAAAAGCTGGAGACAATTTTATTAAAATCTATGGATCCGTTCTTAAATTTTCGATCTTTGAATTAAAATTTGTTTTGCATAAAAATGATTTTTGGGAGGTTTAATATAACTATGAGTTATTTGAATTGACAGCCATTTTATCAACTGTCAAATGATTTATTTGAAGCTGGTTTTGGCATTCTAACATAAAAAGACTGACGCTTCCAAAAATGTGAAAATCATGCTTCTGTTATTTATGACCGAATTTTGTTGAGTGATGGAGCTTAGATACTTTTGGTTGATGGGTACGCATCAATGAAAAAATTGGCTTAATTGGTGTTATAATATTCCTCAACTGTCCACAAAAACTGCTTTATGGGTTTGTGGAGTCAAGGGCGGATCCATACTTTTAACCAGGGAGAGTCACACACTTAACATGAAGATGAATTTTTGATAACAGCTTACAAATTTTCTTTTGTATCCCCTAAAATTTTATTTTAAGTCCTAAAGTTATAACTTAAGTTATAAGATTATTTAAGAACACTGTTGTCCAGTTACAAATTGTGTTGAAATGTACCTTTTTCTCCAAAAACAACGTATTTTGTTCTTGTTGATGTTTCTATAAATACAAAAAACACTTAACACATAAAGATGCACAAACCCAGAAAATGAGAAAGTTTGCCTGTTCTTTGACTTTTCTTGACGTATTTTTTTCGGACTCAACTTTCGAGGGTCTATTATTACTATCGTTATCAGTCTTCTTACTGATGTTAGAAGTTAAATTCTTAAAAATTGCTGTTTTGCGTGAACCTTTTAAAAATATTTTGATTTTAAAGAAATCAACAAAACTTACAAATTACAGAAAGAAAAATGTTTGATTATTTGGTTCTAAGTTAGGGAGAAACTTTAGTGTGGCACTCACAAATTACATGTTGCAGACATTTTTTTTACTTCAGTTTCCGAGAATTTAAAGCTTTTATTATAATTTAATGGATATGAAACATTTATTGGTTTTTATTTAGCCATTAGTTTAAAGAGAGTGTCACTTTTGCTGTCTTTGAGCCATTTACGTATACTTACAATTCGTGTTGAGATTTCAGTTCTAGAGCATCCAAAGCAATTTTTTTTTCAAAAAGTGGATTTATTTTATTTTTTAGATCTTAAAAGTTTTTGTATTAATTAGAAAATCAGTTTTGAAAGAAAAAAAAAAAACTTTAACACTTTTATGTGCTTACACAAATTAAAGAAATTTAAAGGCATATCAAATTGGTGATCTCTTATTCAAGGTTACTTCTTAAGAACCTAAATATTTGCTCTTTCTCTAAGAAAAAATCTTGAGAATAATTTTAAACATTCCTAAATTTTTTACAAATTCTTAATTTAGTTGTTTCTGCTTTTCGGGAAATATCGGTAAATTACTAACAAATCTTAAGGTGAAGTCTGTACTTATACAATTCAACTGTAGGTACTTTATGGCTCTTATGACCACCCTTTCGGGATCGTTAATCGCTCAAAAATTGATGAATTTATGCTGAGCGATTGGAATAGGACTGGATTTCCGATTCTTTGTCCCGTCTTCCGTTAAAAGTAGTATTTTTAGCAACAAAGTTAAAAGAAATAAAATATGTATGTATATATATTAATTATTATACAAAATAAATAATTACAAACATAAGAGGGATCATACCCACTAACGAACCATACCCCCCCCCCCCAACCATTGGCTGGAATAATTGGCTCGAAATTTTCTTTAAAAACGATTCCGGTCAGAAAGTTACATTCTCCCTTCAGAGTCATGTTTACTAACTTTTTCGTTTATCAATTGAAGAACCATGATGTGCAAGAGCTGTTGTTTCTAAAAAAGGATATAACATGTCAAACAGATCGTGCCAGAACAGAACTGACTTATTGAACGAAACGTTTGGTAACCTCATAGTTTCATAGTTGGACTTTACGGACCAGTGAATTAAATATGAACTTTTTAGGAAAATTTTATATAAAACAAATTGAAAAAAAAAACAAGTCAAATTTCAATAACTTAACAAGAGTATTCTAAAGCATTTGTTTTCTCGAAAAATGCTGACCAGACTTTCTTAGTTACTTGCAGTTAAACTATATTGATTAGAATTTTTTGCAAACATTTTCAAATTTTAACAATATAACACTTTTTTGAACGTTTTTAATGAGTTTTTAAGGTTTATTAATTTTTTTTTTCAATTTAATTAAGTATTGTGACCTAGAACTAAGTTCCACACGAATAAGCTCGCCGAACGAAAAGTCTCATATTAAAAAATATGAAATTGGATTTATTTGCTCCAGTCAAAGAATAATTCCTTAAAGTGTTTGTGTATAGGACCACCATGTTTTCGGAAATACTCATATACTGTCTCCTTTCTGCTTTAACTACATATCTACCAAAGTTATGTTTTTGAATACTAGCCCAAAACTAATGACTTTTTAAAAAAGTTTGCAATTTAAAAGCAACGACCGCAAAGTCTCGTGTTACAAAAACGAAATAAAGAATGATTTCTCAGTTCTAATGCTAAGTTGAAATGGTATTTAAGAGTGAATGAAATCCCAAAATGAAACACAAGTAAAGTAATGTTTGTTTGATAGTTTAACGACGATGCATTCGCATATTTCACTTCATTTCCTTCCATTTTTATCTTTCAAGCTAATAACTTTCAGATTAAGGTGGATCGAACAGATTTACATAAAGAATCCAGTTGACGATGTCTTTTCACATAAAAATGCATACCTCCACTCCTACATAAATTTAGCACCCTCACATCACTACGGCTATACATAGTACCTACATCACAATGGAATTATGCCAAATGATTCCTTCAAAGGGCCAAGCTTAACAACTGAGGGAACTATACCTATAGCTTTGAACACATATATCTAACATTTCCCTTCCCTTATGAAGTGAAAATACAATTCTTATAATGTATACCGAACAAGCTGTGTAAATAGGAACGTATTATACTTACGTTGTGTACCTACTTATTCAGAAAAAGAAACTGAGCATATCAGTGGATAAAAAACACACGTCTATACATAAGTTGTTCTATATGTTATAGCATAGTAGGAATATCTCTAGAATTGACGTGCGATCATTAATCAAATTGCAGAATGCAGACTTTTCAGTATATGCCGCCGCCGCCAAGCTGCTGCTGCTGTTATATTCTCAGTGGCATAGTACTTTTTTCAATTCACTTTGCGAACAAACACAATGCTGATATCCTTTTTGAGAACTTAAAAAAAAAGATATAAAACGCATTTTATATGTGTATATGTCTCTTTTCGATAAACATATCTAACTATACCTAAGAGCACACATACTTTACCATTTCTAACCCACTAACTTTAACTGCGAGACAACAACAACTATGGAAAACGAGTACATTTATACCCTTTTTAGAAATTAGTCAAGTTATAGATATAAATTTGTACAGGGTCTTAAATACTCGTATATAGAAGTTTCAAAAAAAGTGCTAAGTTCGTTTGTTTCCAAAAAATAATGTACAGTAAAGGGTTTTACGTTGATATCTGAAAGAAACTGAAGAACCTTACAAGCCAAACGTTCACTAAGCTGATACATACTATACTTTTCATGAAATTTTCCATGACCAGTAAGTACTTCAGGTATTCCATCTTTAATGTCTTAAATCGATTGTGGAGCACTCTTATATACCTGCTCTCAAGTAGCCTCAAAGATACAGTCTAAAAGTGTTAAATCACAAGATGGTGGTGAAAAATTACGGTCTAAAATAAATACATAAATTAGGTGGCTCAACACCTCGTAGAAAACTATGACCAATCGAATTACAAATTTCAATCAATTCTGTGTGAAAGTCATGTCAGGGATGTAGGGGACCTACAGTTATTATGACAAATCCAAACGGCTTATTTGAAAAAGCACTTTTATGATAAGAAGTGCCCTTGGAGGATTTGTCATTTCTTCGCAAAAGTAAACAAAAAAAACTTTAATTGGCATAGGCAGGGATTGAGCTCAAGACCTCTGACAGTTCTAAGCATTAACTTTCACGTAACAGGTGCAAGAAAATAGCAATTACTTTTTCAAAAAATAACTCCGGCCATAAAGTTTCTTTCTCTGAAAAATCACTATTGCTTTGTTGCTTGTGTGGCACTCATTGCGACCGCTCATTTTGTTTAAAATAAACGTTGCCACTATTAATACTTTCTAATTCCAGCTATAAAGAACCTTTAATAATATCTTTACAGCGTAATACATTTAAAGTTGTACAATATTTACTTCCGATTAAGTAAGGTCCAATCCTTAGTCTAAACATCTCTTCAAACAGATTAAAAAGACTTTTTCCTTAGGATTTTCCTAGCAAAAACCTTTAAATGCAACAATTTTACCTATTAACGCACCCTCCGAAGAAAATAACCTGAATAATATTTCTTTAAAAATCAAGATCATTTTGTTGAATTTCAAGGTCCTAATCAGCAAAGATAAGACTGGATCGACCAGCTTGAGTTCCTTAATTAACTGAGCTTTATACATATTTCAAAGATAGGCGAGGAAAAAAAGTTATGTTTTCTTCAACACTACGAACGAAGGAAGTTAGAAATTCCAAATAATTCTTACTATTTCCGAAACAAGATTTAAATCTTAACGACTCAGAAACATTCCAGGAAATTGTAAAGCGGATAAAAGCACCTTGGGTCGGTTCAGGTGAAAAGTTCTTCGTGTGATCTACGGTCGCGTATGCATCGAAGGGGAGTGGAGGAGAAGATGGAACGGGAAGCTGGGTCACTTAGAGCGCATGAAAACCAATGCTCCGGCCCGGAAAGTCTTCGAGTCCACACCCACAGGACAGCGCAGTAGAGGAAGACTAAAAATCAGGTGGCATACACAAGTGGAAAGAGACCTTACCCAACTTGGAGCGCGAAACTGGAGACATCTAGCTAGGGACCGAGCTAGATGGAGAAGATTGTTGGGTGTCCTAGTTCACACAGGACTGTAGCGCCACCTTAGTAAGTAAGTACCTAAGTAAGTAAGTAAGTAAGTAAGTACCTAAGTAAGATGAACTCGCCAGAAATGGCACAGTACAACCCATTCTACTACGTTTGGCAAATGCTGGCATACCAATCGCTATACTTGTAAACGATTGCAAATTCAAGACGCTATGAAGAAGGCAAACATCAAGTGGAATAACATCACCACCTTTCAAGGCACCAAAAACATCGGGCCTAAACTAGATTTAAAGCGCCCAAGGCGCCTGCTATCTTTAAGCAGATCGCATATGATCTCGATAATCGGTGTCACAACCGGTGACTATCTAATAGGAAAGCACACCACGCGGCTAAGCGTATTCTCAAATGACTTTTGCAAAAGCTGTATGGTTGAGTAAGAGGTGGAAACTGTTCTTCACCTCCTCTGTACATGCTCTTCTTTAGCTCGAAAACGTAAACATTACCTAGGAGAATTCTTCTATAACGATCTTTACGATCTCTGGCATAATTAGTCTTTCAATTTTTGTAAAGGACTGAAATTGATTTCATTTAGAAGAAAGCCTCAAGATTCATGTGATATCACAATGAGCTATTAAATTGGTCTAAGTGTGCTCTACCCCACTTATACTATCTTTACCTACTTTTTTCAGGGGAGAAGGTGTTTCATGACGACTCAAAAGTCCTTCAGTGCAAACTGTCCCCGCAAAATGTTCACAATTTTGTGGTGGATTTTAAAAAATTTCAATGACTTGATTAAGAATGTATCGCTCCATTTTTATCTATAGCATAGTTTTCACTTATCAAATATCAAAAGTTACAGCTTACAAATTTTAATTTTATTAAATTATGAACATCAATCAAGTTTTTCATCAAATATCTTGATACTTGTTACATTTTAAGTTTTTAGAAGTTTGAATACATTTTTTCCAAAACTTACACTTAAATCTTATATGTTTTTTAACGTTATGTCCTTAATAGCTAAAACATAAACCATCTTCAGCTTCTGCTTCGCCTGACGTTTACGAGTTCAGCCACAGGAATTCAATGGATGCTATCACTTTGACCTCCGGCCGGATTTAAAGATCAAGAGGCCTCTTTCACTCGAGTTTTTCAATAAATAATTTATTGTGAAACCAAGTAGATACCTTTAGTATTGAACAAACACAATAAACGGGAAAAAAGAATTATCTGAAATTAAATTTTAGGGTTCGTTGAAATCCAGTTCTTGGAGTAAATCGCTTTCAATGCTCAGGAAAGAAAGCTTCGATAGCTTCGATGGACGGTTTTGTCTCATCGTAGTTCGAATCTTTTTTATTATAAATTTCATTTTTGAAGTCCAACTTTTTGCCAACAAAACCAAGTACATTTTCAATGAATTTTCGAGGTTTGGGAATGTAGCTCTGAAATTTTTATTTTCAAGAATTTGGTATTAAAATAGTTCCGGCGATTGATCTGTTCCATCGTCCTTTTCCTTTTTGTATGAGTCAATCAAAGACACAAATTGAACCCACTCATTACCAGGACTAGGCTTTAAATAATCCGGATACACTTTCACCGATGCATCTGCTGCAGCTTCCAAATTTTCAACCCCTTTTTCTGGGTGTGATTCAGGAATCCAAATCTCGAACGTACAGCTTTATAGGCATGCAATATTTTAGTAAGAGAAACGGATAGCTGGTCAATCACTTGGATGAAGGCATATACTTTGTATTTTTCCTGGGGTGACAGATTTGCGTCTTGTGCTTTCCCGTAATCGAGCGGTATAACCTCACATTTCTCGTTCTGGTGCGAATTGTATGGAGTGACATATATAGATCAATGATTTCTTTTATTTAAGATTAATATTTAATATATTAAATAATCATGCGTGTACAAAGTCCTGTAGGCTGTAGGCAAAGGTAAAAGAGCAACAGTCCTTAGAGAACTAGGGCCTAGTGACTTACAACTCTCAACCATGTCTGTGTGCCAGTAATTTCAGGGATGAAGGAATTAACAAATTCTCTAAGAGTAATTCTTGTCATGTTGGAATTTGAAACAAAAATTTTCCGAAGACTCTATTGTATGGCCCCCCCGTTTCTGGAGGCCCCGTGCCTTCCACCCCGGTTGCCCTCCTCTTAAACCGGCAATGTTTGCATGGATTCCCATTGCTTATTAGATAAAGTTAAAGGGTAAGTTATTGAAGTAAACATTGAATAACTCTTCAATTTTTTCTTGAGTTTCAAAGAGCTCATCATAGATTGAAGAACTCCGTAGATTGAATTCCCGCACCCACTAACGTTTCTCAGTCTGTGCTTTTGTTTGCTCCATGAGTTGAACATACCCACGATAGGCTGTGTAAGCTACTTCCACGATAAATTTATTTTTTTCGATTTCAAAATTGATATCTTTTACTGCACGATATCTTTTACTGCATTTTACAAATGTCATTCAAATCAACCCCCAAGGAGGCCCATCGTCACGCAGACGAAGCCAAAGCTGAAGGCTGCTTGTTTTTCAGCCATAATGCACAACTGTAAAAATATTAAATTATTAAAATAATTAAAATAAATTATTAAAACCAGTTTGAATAATAATTCCACACTAATAAAATAAAATTGCTTACTTTCTCTTATATTTGGCTTCCTTCGCTAATGGAAAAAAACGTTGAATTTGGTAAAACTTTCAAACAATTTTATTTTTCTTAACATATTTTCAAAGACTCGTAAGATGTTGAAATTCACTTATCAACAAAAGAACTTCTTTTCAAAAACCATGTCAAAATAAATGCACAATATTTGTGCATTGTAATTTTTCTTTTGAACATTCTGCACTTCTTAGCTATAGAGAAACAAATGAAAAAAACCTTTTAGCCTTTCTGATCGCATTTTATCCCTACTGTGTACATCCCGTTACCTCCCACCTTAAAAACAAAGGATCAGTCTTCGAATGATCCTAGATAATATTTGAAAAATCTTGGAAAACGTTCAACCCTTCACTTGCTAATCCAATTATGAGGACTAAGAGGTCCATTCAAAATAAGCGATGAACGGACGATGACCGCGGCGACAACGACGAAAAGTTAACGTCTGCCGGCATTTACTTTTATGACTTTGTCCAATATGTTTTTCTGCGCGAACAAACAAACAATTGCAAAAAGTATATTTTTGCATTTCTTTCTTTGCCACACCTACAAAAGTACACAAAGGCAAAACGACAAAAGACAGCGGTTGTTGGATGGCAGAAAAGGATCCTTTTTAACATGCATACACGGAATATGCGACTGACTGTATTCAGATACAATTAGGCTGTCTCAAGGGGCGAGAGTTTATAATTGTTTATAAATTATTCTAGGTAGTTATATTCAATATGCACCGCTATACAGGTAGATTAACTGTTTGTTTCTTTGTTATTTGCAAAACAAAAACTCGTATATTGGTATTGTTTAGTTGAAACCAACCCTTTGCTCATGTCTTAGTCCTTTCATAATTGCCGCATCTAATTTACTAAGCTGGCTACTGGGTTATAATCCTCGGATTGTCGGCTGTTTTGTTTATGGATATTAAAAGTGACTTCTGTCCAGTTTAAAATACTGCATTGAATTTCTGCGAATTTTTGTCGGAAGGATACTTCTTTCAAATACTTTGTAGATTTAAAAATTAAAAATATTAAAGGTGAACGATGTATGCTTTAACGTGATCTTTTAGACAATTAGGTATACAATAAGTAGCTATTTGTAAAGCTTAGTTTTAAACTTTTTTATATTCCACATAATAATTTAACACGAAATTGTATTTATTGTCTTGTTGTATTGTCTATTGTATCAATGTGACCACAAAAAATCAACACTTGAAAAACATTATCCAAAAAATAATAGAATAAGAAAAAACCTAAGATTAATGTATATAGTTTTATTTTTTAAATGCAATACAAAAATTGAACATTTTTATTGGTACTTTATTCTTTCTATTTCTTTTAAATATTTTTCCTCGGAGCATTCATTCTATAAACAATTTAAATTAAGAATTTTCCTAAGAGCGCTATCATCTTAACAAATCTTCAATAAATAATTGTTTGGAATTTAAATTTTTCAAGTTACCTAAAAGTCAAATATAAACTCTTTAGTAAATCAGAAAAGAACAGCACTGATTTGAAAATGCAATTTAATGTTTTAAATAAGGTCGTATAGCAATTGAAAAGTTATTCATTCATTTTAATGAGTCTTACCCTTTCTGACCAATTTTTTTATATAACATTGAGCACCATTATTTTATAATTCATTGAACTAATTTTTCTTCTTTAGAATCAATTTGACTTTGGTCTTACGAGACATAACTAAAAATCAAGAATTAATTTTAAATTATGAACACTTATGTGCGACGTTAAATTGTAAGAAAAAAACCCTTTGCTAATCAAGATGCAAAGCTATAAAAAAAGATCAAAGTTTAGATTACTTTATATATGGGTAATGTTAAAATATCGTTGGCGAGTATTTAATATCAACAGTAAGGTCTTAAATTTTAAATTTTATTGACATTTCCAACAAATGTTGAGCATGTGAACGAAAAAAGCAGTACTCACAAAAAGTACCCTTCTATACATATATATGTTTTTTTAATCAATTATTATTTTGAAAGTTTTTCAAAATTAATCTTACTTTTTAAAAGAAAACTAAAATGAGCCAGAAGTAATTTGATAATATTATAAGCTTTAAGTAAAGTCAAGCATTATCTGTTTAGCATTGTATGTAATGTATTTATTCCTATAAAAAAAATAAAAGTTACTTTGTCTTTAAAGCAAAATTCAATTGAGACTTCTTTTACAACACCTAGGTACGAATCCCGCCCCATATTTTTTTTATTTTTTCAATTTAAATATTTTTTTTTATTTATATCATTTAACACTTCGTTGCAAAACATGGGTTCTAATAATAATCCTTTATTTGCCTGTTTTGGACGCGTCTCAAGTTTGGACTCCTTATTACGAAATTTATAGAAAACGTATTGAATCAATTCAGCATAATTTTATTCGCTTTGCCCTAAATGGTCTTCCTTGGAAAAAACCTTATGATCTGCCTCCCTATGAACATCGTATTTAGCTATTTCAATTGCTATTTCTTCATCAAAGGCGTGTTAATAATGATTTAATATTTCTTCATCAACTCATTAACGGTGAAATTGATACACCTTATTTGCTATCTTGTGTACATTTGAATTACCCAGGTGAAACTTACATATTGACTTCCATAGAACTAACTATGGGAAAAATGAAGCTTTAAGTCGAATGAGCATTTAATATAACTTAAATTGTTCATCGATAGATTTAAATTTAAATAATATAATAAATAGGAAGAGAGTGGAAGCATTACTGGATGTCGTTGTCGTAATGCATCGTTCAGTAGAAAATATATTGCAGCAGTAAAGGTTCTTTTGCCTTTTTTTCAGAGAGTCCTATAAATGGTTTAAATGAACCCGGCCTATATTGTCACACATCTCTATCCAACTTCCCACAAACGTCGCACTTTCTATTACTCCCTTCTTACTTAAGGTGGCGTAGAGGAGGGGACCTGAGCCTCAACCAATATGCGTCTTCAGCCATCTCGGTCCCTAGCTAGTTGTCTCCAGTTTCGCACTCCTAGTTGGTTGAGGTCTTCTCCCACCTGCGTGCGCCACTTTAGTCCCAGGCTCCGGGCTGAATCGACAAAGTCCTTAACTAACTCAGAATTATAGCTGTCCATGGTGACGCTTTGTCTCGTTGTCTTTTTTTGATAAAAGCGTACTTTGTCTTGCTGTCATTGATGCTATCATAGGCGGCTTTAAAATCGATAAAGAGATGGAGGTACCTAATTGAAGTTCCTGGGGTTTTTAAGATCTGACGTTCACATAATACAACAGGAAGGATTTTATATGTAATGTTCAGGAGTTGGCGCAATTAAGGGGGCATGCAGTCATCACCTGCTACTTCAGTTTAGATATAGCTATCTTCACTTCGTTTTTTTTTACCTTTTTGTACAATTTCGAAGCTCATGTCTGTTGTAACATCCCTCTATCTCTTCGATAGAGAGCTTCTCATGCTGCCTGGCTTAGCCGTACCTTGTTCAACGAGGTAATGGTCCGAGTCAATGTTGGCCCCTCGGAAAGTTCGGACATTCGATACTGGAGAAGTGTCGTGCGTCGATCGCAATGTGGTCCATATGGTTGAAAGTTGCTTGATCAGGAGATTTATATATCCCCTTGTAGATATCAAGTTTTGTGAACTGCGTATACTAGCTACCAAAACATCCCACCCCTTAGTAAAATCAAACCGACCTGAATCCGATGTCGGAGGTTGTGACGTGAATACAGCCTTCCTGATTGTGCCACCAAAAATATCTTCTCTTCCTCACTTGGCGTTAAAATCTCCTAAGAAAATTGTAATTTCACAGCCAGGGGACTGCTCATATGTTTTGTCCAAGAGCTCTAACAATATGTCTTTGGTGTCTTCATCTTTCTCCTCTGTTAGGGTATGCGCGTATATTGATGTGATGTACTTTTCAAGACGTTTGCCTGTGTCTAGTTGCAACACCAAATCAACCCTGAAATAGACGCTGCCATTTTTCGCGGTAGCAGTATAGCTGTAGTATAGAATACTTCGCAGTCTTTTAGTTTGCGTTGCACTTGCACCAATTTAAGGCTGTTCGGCTGCATCACTTGGTATATTAAGGGAACTAACATTCCACGTACATAACCAAACTTCATTGACCTTATTTCGTTTCTTTGGTTCGGCTGCATAAAATATCGCGTCCATGTGAATAATTTCTGGAGTCTTGATGCATTTAAAACTAAAATAAATCCAACTATGTACGATGCATGCATATGTAGCTCCTTAAATTGCGAAGCAGCCATTTAAATTAAATTGTTATTCATACCAATTAATATTTCAATGAAACAAATAAATAAATAAATTCATTAAAAATGTATTAAAATGGATTTGTTTGTTTTATTTAGATTTTTACTTTATTATCTGAAATAATTGGTCCGTTCGCGTACTTTCTTCACTAAAATTCGTAAAAAGAGATATTTTAAAGAGTGGGGGTAAAATTTTCTCACCAAAAAAAAAAAAACTACAAAAAAGTAAGTGGACGGAAACAACTAATTTTTCACACAATATTACTATCTTGTTGCTGTTCATTGAAAATTTATTTTTACATTTTATAACTGACAGCAAAATCGAGCAATTTATTTAATTTATTTGAATTTCTATGAAATTTGACAATTTTCACAAATCAGCCCAAAGAAATATCTTGGGCTCAAATTCGTAGGTTGGGGAAAAACTACGAAATTTTTGAGTACGCTATTGAGGATTTGGTTACATTTCGTATTTTTTCGTAAAATCGGACTGTTTTAACAAATTTGTATGAAAACACAAAATTTAATTTATTGAAATCTATTTAAAATGAAAATTGGAGTTCTAAAATTCAATTTTATCAATATCGATTTATTTTTTTCCAAAGTTAAAATGAACCGTATTTCCATGCTCGATTTTTCCGATTTGCAAATGATATCAATTCTGCTATAGATTAAGTTGGTTCGATGTAGATTCAACACGAGTAAATAGCGTAAAACAGATGTAATTTTAATTATAGAAAATGAAGCCCAACTAATTTTTGAGATAGACGTAGAAAGTTGCTGCTTCTATACCTCATATTTCAAATTGAGAAAACAAACAAAGCATTCAAAATGTTTTCTTAGCACGACAAATGTTTTCACTATAAAATTTTGAGTTTTAATACTTTTAACTTTTAAGACACTTTCGACTGTACAAATAGCAACAACCAGTCCTTTGGAAATATTTTCTGCAAAGAAACGACTCTAAGGTTCGCTGTAAGGCACATCAACAAAATCTTAGAAAAATGTCTAATATTTCGTATTTGAGTTCAAATACAAAAAAATACAAAGGTTCAAAAATAAACCTCGATGTATTAATCAACCATTTAAGTAAAAAACGACATAGGTATTGCTAGCAATAGCTATACCAAAAGACATCATGACTTA
Source organism: Eupeodes corollae (assembly GCF_945859685.1). Lineage (NCBI taxonomy): Eukaryota > Metazoa > Arthropoda > Insecta > Diptera > Syrphidae > Eupeodes > Eupeodes corollae. The sequence goes on from NC_079147.1 coordinate 93,501,698, forward strand.
AGAATGTCTACGTTAAACTTTTAACTATTTAGATAGTTAATTAAAATATCTCCTCAATTTTATTCACCCTGGCTTCAAAATACTTACAAATGCCTCGCAATTAATAGAACTATTGAAATGATTTCTAATATTCCATGATCAATGCTTTATTATCCTTATCCTTACAGCCTATAATAGGTGTGGTTATCCACATATTATACTTCAGAAGAAAAGTTCAGAAAAAAAAGAACAGTATAAAAACTTCTCCCTTAATTCACAGCTCAGTTGACAGACAGAGGGTTTTCTTTTATAGAAATGTCACTTCAAATCCAAATCCTCTGAGAGATATTATCCCACTCGTAGTGTGAACGTGTATATGAAAAAAATGACAAATAATCCTGATAAAAGAGTAAGAGTGATGGAAATTCACGCACAACAAACCATCACATCAGTACGAGTCCTGAAAAAAAACATACATATAAGAAGTTATATATGTATAGAAATAAAAGAAACAAAAAATAACCACGAGGGTTAAAGTTGAGGAAGAAATCTGCACTACTCGTTGGTATTATAGGCTTTCGGAAAATCAAGGAAAATTCTATAAAAATATGCGGGAAACGTTGTAACGCCATTATACCAGAATACTAAGGTTTGTGATGGCCAATTGTTTGTGCACCACACTTGAAAAGGGTGTGTTGTGTATAGATGAAGGGCTCCTTGTTCAAGCAACCAAGTACCTCTGAACGTACGTAGAATACATCTAACATGAGATTTGGTTTTATATTTGTTGTTTCCATTTGACAAGGGGAGGATGCAGCCTGTCGAAAAATGTCCTCCATTTTGCTAATACACAGTTTTCATTTTATGTTTCATTTTACGCTTTTTTCTGATGTTTTTTTTATTCTTCTGTCGTTTGGATGATTTATTTCGAATCTCTGAACAAAAACAGTTTTGAAATTGCCTATTTTCGATCGCTCTTCAAATCTTATGATGAAAACTGGAGAAATTTACTGTTTGCTCCATTTTATTTCATCCATGAACAATTTTCAAGGCAGAAAATACTGGTCGACAAAATGACGTTTTTTTTACCTGTCACACAAACAAAACAATAATTTTCTAATGGTTTAAGTTGTCCTTAATTCGAATCACACCTTAAAAGTCTTTCATATTTAAGGATTTTTAAATATGTCTCACTCAAACAAATTATTTTCTCAAGGTTAAGATAATGTACAATTTAACAATAAATTGTATCATGATTTTGCAAACTTCAAATTTTTTTTTCCAAGATACAACTTAGATCATTTTAGTATTTGAATTAGGTTTTAGAAAGTCTTATTACTTCAATTCGTCTTTATTTGGATTTGACTCTAGTGGTTTGAAGTTTTGAGAAATCGAAACGTTTTAGATTTTATTTTTAGTCCTGACCTCTAATCCGAACTTTAATTTTAACTATCTGCTCGAATTTTAAAAATTCCTACTTCACGAATTTAGATAGCCTCGAAAATCCTTACGAAAAGTTGTTTTTTTTCGAATTATTAAAAAATGATGTCACAAAAATCTGAGGTGAAAGAATCAAATATGGATTATGTCCCTAAGACCGCCTGAAATAGGTGCACTTTGATTCCCCAGGAAAAAACCTTGTAGACCAGTGAAATACGTGTAGAAGAACTTTGTTGTTCTTATTTTGCAAAGTGCAGATCTTTATCTCCTACATACAATTAAAATTATTTAACTATCTTACTTAGATTTTGAAAATTCTCATTAGTCACTATGAGTTTTTAAATGAAATTTTGAACAAACATAGAATTTGATACTTTCATAGTTTTGAAAAATACGTTTCGGAGTTAAATTTTAGTGATAATTTCGAAACCAAAGTTGAATTCTAACTATTTGCTCATAATTTAAAAGTACAAAATTATTTTATATTTTTTAACTCATTTCAAAAACTTATATAAGTAATAGAATTGCTTTGACAATAGTTTTGCATTTCTCTGTTAATAGCCGTTTTAGGGTTTCTTGCAGATTTTTGTAAGGCAGGTTAAATCTAAGAACCCATAAAGATTTTTCGAATATTATAGAAAATAATATAAATATTTCAACTGAATATTGAAGAAAAAAAATAGATTTTGAAAACCATCGCGGATCTTGTTGAAAATAAAATGAACGAATGGGTCGCACTAACTTACTTATGTATTCAAAGAATCTGTTCAAAAATATCTCCTGTATTTTAATATTTTAAAATGTTTGTACCTACAAGATTTCAATATGTTTTCAAAAAAACCTTAATTTCTGAAAATTGTTTTTTATTTTTTTAATTAATTTCTTATTATTATTTTTGTGAAAAGTGGTTAAATTTTTTTTAATATAAGTTACTCAAAAGTCACAATGGCTCTTATAGGAATAAATTGTTGTTTGACAGATTTTCTATTAGATGCAAATAATAACTTTGAGAAACTTAATTTCTTTAAGAAAAAATAGTAATAGTGAAATAGGACGCTTTGAGCTTATCTATTAAATTAGAAAGCAAAGATTTTTGTTTTTTCTCACAATTCTCTTTGAAATGTTTGCGAAAACTGGTGTTCCTTTTAATTTCATTAAAAAAACGAGGCTGGGATGCACCCACACTGATAACTTCCCATTCCGTCTGTTGATTTGTCTTGCTTTTAAGTTTGCAGGTTTTCGTGTTGGGTTAAAATAGTTGTCAGTTAAATTATTTTTAAAAATTTTAAAACTACCAACAATAATTTGCATATAAAAAGTAGTTTAGCTTGAAAATCTAGTCTTGTTAAATAAAATTTTTGTCGAAAACAAATTTTTACCAATTAGTAGTAGCATTTCTTAAATTTTTATAAATTGGATAAATGCCATTAATTTGAGAGATATTAAGAACCGAACATAACATACATTTTTACCAAATTTGTGTACTATTTTTTGCAGATTTTATTTGTTTATGAAAAAACGGACTGTTGGATTTAAAAAAAAAGCTACTGTATATCGAAAACAACATTTTCTGTGTAACTCTTTTGAGTCGAAAGTAAATTTTTACCAAGTTTAGTCTTATTTTTTTATTTTTTGTAAAAAAAACTGTCAATTCGATTTTTCTCAAAGTTTGTCCCAATATTAGAAACAATATTTCTTATAAGTTAAAATTAGTTGGAAGCAATTTAAAGAGATATTTGTGTCGAAAATCAATTTTTGTTAAATTTTCTCTTAAGTTTTTATATTTTGTAAAAAAAATGTCAATTCGATTTTTCTCAAAATTTTACAAAATGTTGAAAACAATATTTTTATAAGATAAAATAAGTTTGAAGCCATAATCTCAAGTTTTTGAAAAGTTATTTGAGTCGAGAGTTTTTTTGTTGTTGCACAAAATTGTTTTGGAGATAAAATCATTTTTTATTCGTAAAATTTTTGAGGTGACAAATTTTTTTTTCAGTTTTTTCGATTTATAAAAAAAACTGTTAATTGGATTTTTTTCCAAAAATATACTGGTTTGGTATCACGTTACAATATATAATATAAAATTAGCGTCAATGGTTGTTGAGATATTTAGGGTTAACCAAAATTGTCACCTTTTTTTTAAACTTACTTACTTACTTAAGGTGGCGCTACAGTCCGGGGCGGACCTGGGCCTCAACCAACAAGCGTCTCCAGCCAGCTCGGTCCCTAGCTAGCTGTCTCCAGTTTCGCACGCCAAGTTGGTTGAGGTCCTCTCCCACCTGGGTGCGCCACCTGAGTCGCGGTCTTCCTCTACTGCGCCGTCCCTCGGGATTGGATTCGAAGACCTTCCGGGCTGGAGCGTTGATGTCCATCCGCTCTACATGACCTAGCCATCTAAGCCGTTGGACTTTGATTCTGCTAACTAGGTCAGTGTCGCTGTACAGCCCGTACAGCTCGTCGTTATATCTTCTCCTCCATTCTCCATCTATGCGTACGGGACCAAAAATCGCCCGAAGAATTTTTCTCTCGAAGCATCCTAAGACGCTCTCATCTTTCTTTGACAGGGTCCAGGCCTCAGCGCCATAAATGAGAACCGGGATGATGAGTGTCTTATAGATGGTGATTTTACATGCTCGAGAGAGGACTTTACTTCTCAATTGCCTTCTAAGTCCAAAGAAGCAGCGATTTGCAACAGTTATTCTTCGTTTGATTTCAGCGCTGGTGTCGTTGTCTGCATTAATAGCGGTGCCTAGGTAGACAAAGTCCTTAACTACCTCAAAGTTATAGCTGTCCATGGTGACGTTTTGTCCAAGACGTCGTCGTTCAGTGTCCTTTTTTGATGACAGCATATACTTGGTCTTGCCCTCATTGACCACTAAACCCATCTTCTTCGCTTCCGTCGCAATGCTCAAAAACGCTCCACTGACATCACGCTTTGATCTTCCAATTATGTCAATATCATCTGCGTATCCGAGTAATTGGATGGATCTTTGGAAGATTGTGCCTCTAGTGTTGACGGTTGAGTTTTGCACAATTCTTTCTAGAACGATGTTAAAGAAGTCGCATGACAGTGCATCGCCTTGTCTAAAACCTTTTTTGACATCAAATGCATCGGTAAGATCTTTTCCGACCTTGATAGAGCAGCGTGCATTCTCCATCGTCATTCTGCACAAACGGATAAGTTTGACAGGGATGCCAAAACTAGACATTGCTCGGTAGAGCTCTTCCCTATAGATGCTGTCATACGCGGCTTTGAAATCGATAAAGAGATGGTGGGTATCGATTTGAAGCTCCTGGGTTTTTTTCAAGATCTGCCGTAGTGTGAATATTTGGTCGATAGTGGACTTTCCTGGTCTGAAGCCACACTGATAAGGACCAATCAGGTTGTTGACGAATGGCTTCAGACGTTCACATAATACGGCAGAGAAGATCTTATACGCAATGTTAAGGAGACTGATGCCTCTGTAGTTGGCGCAGTTTAGAGGGTCTCCTTTCTTATGTATCGGGCACACTATGCTGAGATTCCACTCATCGGGCATGCTTTCTTCCGACCAAATTTTGCAGATGAGTTGGTGCATGCTCCCTACCAAGTCATCGCCTGCTGCTTTGAATAGTTCGGCGGTGATGCCGTCAGCTCCAGCAGCTTTGTTTGACTTAAGTTTAGATATAGCTATCTTCACTTCGTCAAGGTCGGGTGGGCGGAATTGTTGATCTGCGTCGCCGAGGTTGAGTGGTTCTATCTCCCTTACAGCGGAATTCGGTTCGTCATCGCCGTTAAATAATTTGGAGAAGTGATCTTTCCATATTCTCAGCATCGACTGTGGTTCTACTACGATGTTCCCTTGATCGTCTTTACAGGCTTCGGTTCGTGGCTGGTACCCTTGGGAGGTTTTTTTTACCTTTTGGTAAAATTTACGAACCTCATTCCTGTTGTGACATCCCTCTATCTCCTCGATCGCGCGCTTCTCATGCTCTCTTTTTTTCCGTCTAAGAAGCCGGTGTTCCTCTCTCCTCTTCTGCTCGTAGAGCTCGCGAGCAGCTCTCGTCCTTTTGTGCAGCGCCGTTTTGTATGCCTCTTGTTTCGCTGCGTGAGCTTGCCGGCATTCGTCGTCAAACCAGGGGTTTCGCTGTGGTGGCCGTGTGAAACCTAGCACTTCAGAGGCGGCATCTCTGATGGCTGCAAGGCAATGTTGCCACTGGTTTTCAATGCTTAATGCAGGAAGCATAGGACTCCTTAGGAGGTTATTAGAGACTCGATCGGAGAAGGACATGGCAGTCTCTTGCAATTGTAGCCATCTAACGTCGAATCTTCTCACAGTACTTCCTTGTTTTGGCTTGGATCGGGATATCCGTAGCCGTACCTTGGCTACAACGAGGTAGTGGTCCGAGTCAATGTTGGCGTCTGGGAATGTTCGGATATCCTGGATACTGGAGAAGTGTCGTGCGTCGATCGCAATGTGGTCAATCTGGTTGACAGTTGATTGATCAGGAGATTTCCATGTCCCCTTGTGGATATTAAGATGCGTGAACTGCGTACTAGCTACCAGAACGACTCGCCCCGCAGCGAAATCGACCAGCCTGAATCCGTTGTCGGAGGTAGTGTCGTGCAGGCTGTATCTCCCGATTATGCCACCAAAGATGTCTTCTCTTCCTAGCTTGGCATTAAAATCTCCTAAGACAATTTTAATGTCATAGCCAGGGCACTGCTCATATGTCTTGTCCAAGAGCTCGAAGAACATATCTTTGGTGTCTTCATCTTTCTCCTCTGTTGGGGCATGCGCGCATATTAGGCTTATGTTGGCGAATTTAGCCTTGATGCAGATTGTCGTGATGCGCTCGCTCACACTGTTGAAACTCAAGACTTTTTGCCTGAGCCTAGTTCCAACAACAAATCCACACCCAAATAGACGCTGTCTTTGTTCTCGGTAGCAGTCGCCGTAGTAGATATCGCAGTCTTTTAGTTTGCGTTTACCCGGTCCATCCCATCGCACTTCTTGGATGGCTGTAATATCTGCCTTGCAGCAGTTTAGGGCTTCCGCTAATTGTTCGGCTGCACGTGGTCTGTTAAGGGACCTAACATAACACGTACATATACGAAGTTCGTTGTCCTTATTTCGTTTGCGTGGGTTGTCAACAGTGAATCCGTCCGTATCCGAGGCTTGTTGTTGCTTCGAAACTATGATGTTTTTACGTGGCCAGGAAGTCACCCCGACGGCACAACCCCCAACCTGGAGGGCCAGATCCTTAGTATAACTCCAAGGAAGGGGAGCCGGATGAACCGCTCCTTATAGGCCTGGGCTCCGAATATGTCGAAGGAGCCCTATAAGGTGTTCACTAAGTAGTTCGACCTTACTGGAACTGTAGACGCCACCGTTGATTCTATCTCGAGAATTCGTCCGCTGCCGCCTGGATAAGGAGAGGTGCCTTAGTGGAAACACCTCTCCCCCCCTCTATCGTTTGTTGCCCCCAACAACTTTCCACTGGGGTTGGAACCCAATCTCCAGTTGAGGTACTAGGCACCCGATGTTCACCGCGGGGAGGTGAGAGTAGGAGTTGATAGACAGAGGTGGGTTTTGAGAAAAACCTGTGGACGCTTGTGTCCTCTTGAATGCACATGTCTACCATTTGAACAACTTTTTTTAAACTGCTATGGTAAAAAAAAACATAAACTTAATTTTCTTGAGAGCCCTTTTTGCATCTTTATGAATTATCAGTATAACAAAATTTATTTGAAGCCGATATCTCTTCTGGTTTTTGAGCTATGGACAGCAAAAAAAACGTCGTGAACCTATTGACGTATGGGCTTACGGACGTACGAACGTACGTTCACACGCACGCACACACATCTTTTTAAAAATCTTTTATTTTGACTCTAGGGACCTTGAAACTTCGAGAAAAGTCAAAATTTAAAATTTGACACATCGGACCCATTACAATTATTTCCTATGGGAAGTTAATAAAGAAGCGGATATTGAAATCGCAGAAAGAGAAATAGAATGTTTTGAGTTTTGGCTTGTCTTTGATTTCTTAGAGAGATTTGAATCAATTTTTGAGGGTTGCGCAGAATCGCCACGAAAAGGAAGATAACTTTAGAAATTAAAGATAATATTATAGGTCAACTTAATATAAGATATAAATCGTTTACTAATTTAGTATTCTTAGATTTTCTTAATAAATTAATATGATTCTTTTGTAGCAACAATGCCGGATGAAAAAATATCGGCTTTAAAAAATGAGCTTAAAGTTTTGTATGCAACACCATGCCGTCGTCACTTTGAAATTGTAGCACTCCATAAAAATGTTTAAAGAATAATATGTTACGTGACACATTTCCACAAAATTTTTAATTTGAGTTGATTGTGTTTAACACTTCCGATAATTGTTGTTTTGGTTGAGAAATCTTTTTCAGCAAGTACATTTCAGTAAGTACATTTCTGATATTTTTTTCTAGTAACTCATTTTTCTATGACTTACCTTTAGAAATAAGTCACGCCTTAGTGTATGGGACTACTGTTTACAACCTTTATTTCCAAATTTTAAGTCCATAGACCTAATACTTTGGGCTGTACTGGCCAGGAGAGACAGACGAGAGGAATCGGGGGACCCAGCTTTTTCGACTTCTTTGAAATTTTGTACGACTGCAAAACTTGCCATATAGTTCCTATATATGTTGCAAGTAGGAAAGCTATTTCATAAATTAAGATAGCCTTAAAAAGTCTTATATCAATGTTTTTTTTTCCAATTTGAAAAAGTATTAGGTATCTTAAAAACCTGACGTGATTCATTCATTTTGAAGTCGGATTTGAATTAAGGGCATCAAAACGTATTGAAAAACTGCAATTTTATTGCGAGTAAGAAAACCGTGTTGACCAGTGAAATTGAGAGATACACAGAGTAATTACTTGAAACATAACTTGCTTATTTTAAGCAGCCAAAAATGCTTGATGTTGACGAAATTAACTTCCAGATACAACAGTTGTTACCAGGCGATCCGATATCTTTTAAATCAATCGATACTGTTGTTAATGAAAATGAAAGTGTAAATTTTCCAACTGAATTTTTTCACCATATAATTTTCGATTTAAGATTGGTTCACCTTCAATTCTCCTGTGTAATTTTAATCCATCTCAATTATGCAACGTACACGTTGTGTCATCAAAAAGATCACCGGAAATTCTCTTTAGCAACCATTTTTAACGGGAAAGTTTAAAGAAACAAATGGTCCTGTTGCCAAGTATTCTAATAATACCTTCAGATTCTACCATACCCTTCGGAAGTTTCAAGTTTTCAATTCGTATAGATTTTGTTGTGCTTATGAATAAGTCTCAGGGCCAAACAATGTCCATTAGAGATTTGGTAAATCCATGCTCTTTTTCATGAACAGCTATATTTACATGTTCACGTGTAGGAACACCTTTTTGTGTTAGCGATTAGTGTTAAATTACATTGAAATTAAGAGAATTTATAATTTCACATAATAAACATTATTTGTTAAAAGATTTTGAACTTTGCGCCCTATCTACCTCATTTATAAGCGTAACTGTCACAAGTTATTTACTAAAAACTTTTTTTTACACTTATTTCTTACAAACTTGAATACAAATAATAAAACATTTTAAATTTAATTCTTTTGTATTGATTTTTGCTTAACATCAACTGCAAGGATCAACTGTTTTCAGATCCGTCGCCTTTAAATCCCAAACAAGTAATTTTGTATACCAGCTTCGTTCATTGTCGTCTTCGTTCGTAAATAATAATTTCATTGTAATAAAGAGTAACGGTAGCAGAAAATCAGTCATAAAGTACATTATGTTTTTTAAAATGCCCATGTTTGCTGTTACCCTACCGTTCCCAGTAAATAGTAATATGACAAATAACGTAAGCCACAGCAAAGCGTGGCCAGGTAAGCTAGTAATCCTCTTCCAAATAATTTTGTTTTGTCAACATGCTTCTAGACCCCACAGCATATGGGACTAGGAACTTTAAGTAAATTCAAAATTACTTCAAAAATCTCTCAAAGGAAAATGCGAGTCATCTTCTTTTGTTTGTTTTGTTTTCTTCAAAGCACCTAGACAATATCAAACTTATAAAAGTTAAGTACTTAAAAATATGCTCTGAATTATTTATTATGCATGCCACAATTTTATTTCATTCTTTTCAAAATTATCTTCTACTTCACATATCTACAGTCCTATTAATTAGTCCCACTCTTAAGAACATTCATTAACACTTCGATGAATGACTATTGATTGAGACTATCTACTCGAAAAAGGCCCTTTCGACTCTATGTGAAGGGTATAGTTAAAGTTTTTTCCCTTGGGGGAGCATAAAATATCCACAATAAGACACGAACATTATTTAGACCCCACTCAAAGTCCATCCAAAAACTTGTGACAAAGTGCTGAAGCCCGGTGAGTAATTAAAAGGATCTCAGCTAATCCACATTACTTAGGTATACTATAAACAGCCCTCTTTCAGTTTCAACTTGACCAAAGTCCATTTATTATACAAAGACACGAATATTGAATCCCAAAATGCACTGCTAATAACAAAAAACCCCTTTCCACCACTTCTAACATATGATTTCTGAATTTTGATGAATGTACCTCGATACGTATTTTCATATATTTGTACTGAATGGGGTGAATTGTTTGAATTTTATTTCTCCCCTAAACAACCGACACATTCCTTCTTTGTTCCCCTATATTCCATACCCAAGGAATATTTGTTAGAATGGTTGGCATTTCTTAGTTAACTATGTGAGGCAACAACAGTTTCAGAAGCCATTTTCTTTAGATTTGTTTGAATTGAAAAAGAAATGTGTAATCCCGATGCCTGTTTAAAGGTTTCTTAAATGCCCTAGCATCACATACTCGAGCTCGAACTAAGTGAGGGTTGGTGGGTATACGTATGCTGTGCGATGGGTAGGTGTCGGCTTTAGAGTAACCTTCGTCAAAATGCTGACAGGTTTTCAAGACGTTCTCACCCGAATTCAGTTTTTTTTTGTGTTGTGTTTCGTTTCTGTTTCATCTAGGCTGACTCTACCATCATTTAAATTGTGATGAAGAGGAAAATGGTTGCTTTAGGTTTGTCGGTCTTTTGTTAGAATAACTTAAACCATATATAGCGGCTTAAATAGTTGACCTGCTTTGTAAGATGTGTCTGCATTTTTTTGTTACATATTTAATTTGTATATACCTATACATAAGCTACGCTTCAAGTATGAACGCTAACTGTATTCTTGAGTATAACTGAGTAAATTATTCAAGTAATTTAAAAAATGTTTTCAAAATAAACAAAAAAATGTCTTTTAAAAGAAGGCCTTTTGTTAATTTATCTTAAAAAATTTTCTAGTGTTTTTTAGTTTCGATCTGTTAAATTTTGTTCCCATCAACGTGTTTTATGATACGAGCTTAAATAATCATTGATTAAATATCACCCACTGTAATCAAACCTTTAAGCTTCCACACATTAAAACATAACTATTTTCTAGATTAATAATATCATAAGTAAAAATTCTTATTAGAGAATTAAAATTTTTGTAAGATCAGTAAGAATTTTAATAGGATGTTGGCTAAATCGGCGTACAATTGCAACCATTTTTCAAAACATCAAAATAGAAATGCAAAATTTTACCTTGTCAATATTTTCGATCATAGAAAATTTGATTTTATATTTCATTATACATCCAACTTTCCCAAAATAGTCAAAGAAAGATTAGTCATCATGAAACTTCGGAAATTATCGAAATATTTCAAATAAAATCAAAAATCGAATTTTTTCCAAAAACTTTAATTTTTAATTCAAGAGCCTAAAGTGTACGCCAGAAATTTGGTTTGGGTTTCAGCAATTTAGTAAATAATTTATAAGAATTATCTTAGGATATTTAAATGGCCTACAATTAGATACTTTGGAAAATAGCAGCTACAAATCAATTTTAACTCTTCCGAGTTTGACACGATGACACTAACAGTTTCTCATTCGTCCCCGTTTGTTGATATTTCTAAAATATTTATTACTATTTTAAGTCAATTTGTGTTTTTGTTTTAAAGTTATTTAAGTCAAAACCCTTATTATATCAATTTTTTTTTCATTTTTTTTTTAGAAAAAAAAGTTGTCCATCGGACATATTCGACTGGAAAATTAGTTCGTAAACTTCGTATCACATGGATAGGGACAAGCTTTTATCATTTTTTGTTTGCCGGTCAAATTTGAAATAAAAGAGATATGTATGTATTAAATTTATATTGCAAGCAAACATTTTTGGATTAAGTTTATAAATACAAGTTTTATGACGATTTTTCAAAGGAAGGTCATAAAAATAACTGTTTTTTGTGTCACATTGATACTAGCAAGATCTAAATTTACCTGTAAGGCCCTTTAAAGTAAAGGAAATAAAAAAACATTATGTTTTAGATAAAAACTGGTTTTATTGAATGGATGAAAATAATATTTAGTAATGTCTGCTGCCTCCTGATTTCTGAATTACTTGAAGTAACCTTTCGTATATGGATTCATAGAGTTCTGGCTCGGACCCGTTTTATAGCTTCAATAATCTTTTCAGTTTTTTTTGGTATTGCCAACCTCCTTTGTAAACTTTTCTTGAAAGCCATCCGCGCCCGTTTGCTATAATGTACAGGTCAGGAGGACATGGGAGCTATTGTAATTGGTTCACATTTTGAGAATGAATCCAGTCTTATATTGTCCGTGCGGTATGTCTTGGTACGTTATCTTGTTGCAAAGAAAAACTCGTTCCAGAATCGATTTTTAAGTGATTGCGGAAATTTTAGAGCTTTGAAAATCCAGCTACAATGTCTCGTAATACCACCTCTTTTGCTGTGCTGTTTTTCAAGACATATATTTCTCCCTTTCTTAAATCATGAAAATAGCAGCTATGTCCGTGGATCCGTTCAAATTAATTTTTCGTTTGATCCCGGCAAGATCTTATTTGACCTAGTTCGTCCTTGGTTAGACCTTTACCTATACCCATACTTCTTGTGTATTCTTTTCTCTGATAGAAAATATTCTATTAAGTAAATTTCGATCTTGTCCCCATTATATAAATAAATAAATTGGGTTGCGCAACAGTACGTTTGAGAACTAGGGCCTAGTGACTGACAACTCTCAACCATTCCTGTGTGCGAGTAGGTACTGTTGTCAGGGATGTAAGGGACCTACAGTTTTTAAGCCCAATCCGAAATTTGAGAAAGCACTTTTTATGACAAGAATTACTCTTGGAGAATTTGTCTATTCCTCGCAAAAGGCAGTACCCGTGAAAAAAAACTTTATATGTCATAGTCCAATACACTTTTTTTGTAAATTCATTTTTATTAATTCAATCTTAATCCTATCTTTAAGATAGACAAAAATTCATAAAACTAGCTTTAGTAACCATAACTTACAACTAACTTAATGGTCCCATACGGACACTTTAAGTTAATCAATTATACTAAATTCTAATGCCTTTCGGCCATAAGAACAATTTTACTGTAATTCATTTATATATTTTTGAATTTATTAGAAAATTTGAAGAAAAAAAACTAATATCGATATCCTTTTTTGATTTTACTTAAATACTACTTAAAATAAGGTCCTTAATAAATAACTTAAAGCTAACTTAAACTACCTATTCTACCTATAAACTACTTAAAACTAAAACAACCATAAGATAGCAGCAAATCTTACTATCTACATTTTTTTGTTTTTTTTTTTTTATATTTTTTTATTTTTTTATCCTTTTTTTTGGATTTATTTTCTATTTATTTTTGTGTCACCATATCTATTCTACTTAAAACTAAACCCTTAAACTATAAAACAAGTATGTAAGCCTTCCAAGGCTTAAGACCCCATCCCGATAACCAGCTATCAAGTGCCGATTGAAGCCACCAAAACTGGTTCTCCAGTTCGGTCTCGTTCGGACACAGCCCTGTTGAACCGAAGGAGCTCTGCTACGCCTTGTGCCATGACGTCCCGATTGTACAGGAGTCGTCTATCCACGGTACTTCGTCTGATGTGGTAGATTAGCGGAACTGAAAATCTATCCTGTTTCAGACCACATCTATCTAACAAGAGGAATGCCTCTAGTGGAATGAAACCGCTCAAGCGTGCCCTCTCTAAATACTCATCGTCGTTCGGATAGAACGAGTCTTATCACGAAATTGTCAATCCTGTTGATTCGAGCCCCGTTGTATAGGACCTCGTTGGAATGGTAATGTACATGAGACGATTGGGCTTTTCGATATAAGCCGGTACAGCGTCGTAAACACTTCCACTCAAACAACCGAAACTTCTCCATCTGGGAAGGAGCAACGTTAGACCACAAAGGACAACCATAAACGATCATCGGCCGTATGAGGGCCATGTAGCAAATTACCTTCACTCTGGGGTCAAGCCGACGCGACTGCTAAAAAACAGCCGTTTCGTCAGAGCGAAGGCTCCTCTGGCCCTGGTCAGTGCAGCATTTATGTGTCTGTCGAAATATAAATACTGATCTAACCAGATACCTAGGTACTTCACTCCACTTTTGCTCGCTAATGGCTGCCCGTGAAGATCAACGATAACCATCTTGCTCCAATTCTGTCACGTATAGTTTAGGGTCCTAGCCAATCGAGTCCAGATCAGAATTGTCTCCGACTTTTGGATATTTATTTTCAGTTTCCAGTCTTCGCAATATCGCTGAATCTAGTCGAAATCACGCTGCAAGAGAATTCTAATAACCTCAACCTTTCGGGCCGTTCTGTACGCAATAAGATCGTCGGCGTATATATCGGCTTGCAATATTTATTTAATACATAACTCATGCATTCCACATTTGGGTTTTTCCAGAGTCTAAAAAAAGTTACTTTTCGAATGATACAGTTATTTATCATTATTTGAAATTCGCGAAATGTTCGAGATGACAAACTGTTGGTTAAATTCTTTTCTTTTAATATGTATGTATATACCAATAAGGTAAAACGTCAATGTATGTAAAGGTTGGTTACATTTTAAGGGACGATGTTGAATGTAAACCACACCTAAGATTCAAGTTTTCTTCTACATTTAATTTGACATTTCTTAATTCCAGACTAACTCAATGTAAACCATGAAAATATGCATCGATGCATCGCTATCTGCAGCCAAATTCGATTTCCCAAAAACATATATCAGTTGCCCATCCGCAGCTGTTTTATTTTATTTTTAAGTTGGTAGACTTGTCTATCTGTCAGACAATAAAACAAAACAAGCGTAGAAGTCTAGCAAGGCCTCTGTTTCCTTCTTTTAAATAAATCATGTATAATTTTAAATAAATGCTAATTTACCATTTTTTGATTTTCGATTTGTGAAGATTTTTAAATCTCGAATTTTCTTAGCTGTCAGATTCACAAATTTCACTCCACTCTAAAGAATTGAATTGATTTGTGCGTTTCAATATTAATTCAAAATAAACTTAAATAAAAGAACGAGTTGTCCGATTATCCGAGTTACCATCCTAAGAAATTCAATTGTTCTCCGATCGAGTATCGATACCCAAAAAAATGCCAATTTTTTATCCGCAGCCAGATTTTAGTTTAAGTTTTATCCGCAGCTGCGTGTTGTACAAGGAAGCTCCAAATTCGGATACGGATAGCTGTCCATATGAGCTGGCGGTATCAGCCATATCTTTCCCCAAAATGTGGGCGGCTCGGCAGTTATTGTGAACAGTGTTCGCTATCGTGAGATAATAACGAACTTTGTATGGTCCGAATTGGAAGATGTGGATGTAGACGATATGTGGTTTCAACAAGAGGGTGCCATTTTCTACACAGCTAACGAAACAATGGCTCTTTTGTTCAACAATACCCGTGTTTTTTTGGAATTCTTTAAATATTAATATATTAGAAAATTACCAAGAAAACGCATCGGCAGTAGACAGATTTTTGCATTTAAAAATTGGTACAACTGAGAGAAGATCTGTCAGAATAATACTAAACAAAACACAAATAGAAGAATTTTTTATGAAATCAAAAGTTAAAATTAACTTAGCAAAAAAATAACTAAAACTAATAAAATGAACAATTTTCAAGAAGAAATAGTAAGAAAACATCTGGAAACTGAAATTCTATTAAAAAAAGTTCATTTAACAATTGCAGCTTTTGCGTGAATTGATGGAGTCCAGTGCCAGCGGGAATGAGTTCTATGCAGGAATGTTTTTTTAAGAACATACTAGACTCAATAGAAGATAATAAACATGCCACTGTAGAATCCTTCGTCCAGTTTTTTGTTATTTAATTGATTAATCATGTAGTTTATAAGCTAAAATTAGTTGTTTTTACCTTTTTCCTGTTTTCTTTTTGTTTTCCATTTCACACTTGGAGGTCGATTTCCAAGTTTTAACCAAACAATTTGACATAAAATAAAAACTTCTAGAAAGGGGTTTGGTCGTAGACTACTACATTAACATGTGGTGATGAAGCGAGCTTGAAAATCGCCTCAATTCTTTATATACCTGATAAGACCTGATAAACCTTTAGATAAACATAGTAAAACATAAATATCTTTAGTTAGTCCATTTTTACTAACAAAACTAAATAATATTAACAGTAATAGATTGGTTTTTTTCCCCAATGGAAAACACATAATTCCAAATGCACAACTACTCAACGAACACAGCTATCGAGATACAAATGCAATATCAATCGTACCAACATTTGAGAACGAAATCACATAAGATCCACTGGAGACTCGTATAAATGTCAAAAACCCACCCGTAATAAAATTCAACTTTAACATTTATCGGTAGTATTCATACTACGGATATTGTTTTTGCTATTCGTTTAAAATCCTACTATACTATTGATAGATTTTTCAACAAAACACGTTTAATTTCTATGGCCGTGTTGTCTAACGTGTTTGCAATGTCGATTTGCTCCAAGATCATAAATGATTTGACGCCGTTGAGATGTACGTTGAAATTCCAGCAACAATTCAAGGATGAGATAATTCGGCACGTATTACGCTTTAGCTTCATCAATTGCGTACATGCATGATTGAACAATGTCAATATTATCATATTCAGAAGAAATACCAATAATTTCCTACACAATTTTAGTTTTATTCAAAATCAATAGTGGCCCTTAAAATTTAACCGCCCTTTATAATGTCAATATTTGATAAACATTTTGATTGAAGCAGATAGATTTGCTCGCTTGAGAGATATTTGGGGTTAACAAAATTATTAACTTTTTCTAATGTTGCTACTGCTTATTAAAAAGGGTATCGAACGTAAGATCGTGCGTATACACGGGCACATATAGAATCTCCATAAGAACTTTGATTAAGATACTTTTAAGTTAAAGTTAGAAATGCCAACATTTTCAATTCGACAAATCAATCCGATTACGATGACTTTTCATGAGAATTTATAAAGCTGTAATAAAACTAAAAAGCAAAAAGACAAGAAGCTCGTTGAATTGTTCTTTAGTTCTCGAAATCTTTAAAAATAAGGATTATTCCTAAGTTCCTAAGTTCTGTATCTTGAATGCAAAATATCTGCGAGCACTAAGACTTTCAACTGCCATTCGAGTGAATCTCGCTCGATTTTTCAGTTCCAACTTTAGATTCATGATTCAATCTTTCTGTATAGATAAATTTGAATAACGCAATAACTTCTTAAAAACAATACTCATTTTTAGGTCATTACCAGTCTCATTATCTGCATAAAAACCTTTTGGCCTAAAAATAAAGTACTATAACACTTTAGCCAATCTCAACATGTTTTTAATCAATCATCACCTTTGAAAGATTGCAAATGCATCGTGTATGAATAAAAAAATACCAAAAACAATTCAGGACATTCTTCTGTTTTATTTTTACCCTTTATTTATCAATATACTCGAAAGTATACGCATAGATATAAATGTATATAGATTTATGTGTAATTTTTTTCATTTGTATCGCATTGTTATAATCCCCATCACCATCATCCACCCAAGGTAGAAATTTGTATCGCCCCGCACTTCGTATTGACATGAGAGCACGGACAACATGCCAACTTTCAGGGCCGCAAAATTTATCATTCTTACCACCTACATAGACCGAACAGAGGCAGCATCAGCATCAGTACAATTATTATGCTATACGAGAGTTATAAGAGCTTCAAAGTTACCTTGTTTTTAAATTTAAGTTATTTCCTTTATTTTTGATTTTGATTTTGATTTGTTTTGTTTTCGTGATGGTGAAAAATCGATTTTCAATGAAACAAGAATCGATGATGGTGGTATCGTATCGTAAAGAGTATATAGAGGTGCCTTAACTGTAACCGTGGTTATAAGATGATGCTTTATTCACGGTGAGTGCCTCCGCATGGAAGTTGTATTGTTTGGCCTTAAGATACAATTTTTAAATCAAAATCACGGCGGATATTCGGTCTTCGGTAATGAAAAATAAATTGTATTCTTTACTGAGTTTTGTTTATGCCTTTTACCTGTCATTTATACATTTGTGCAGGGGTTACTCTGTTACCCATCACTCAATAAGACATCTGTCAAAATTTCTATGATGGTTGATGATATCCATCAAGAGCCATTTTAAAGATGTATACGTAAATGAAATGATTTTTTTCTTTTTATTTTAATGAAATCCACTGTGTCCAGTTTTGTGTAACCTTTCACCTCTGACATCAGTGTTATTAATGTGCAGGCATTTGTTAACCACTTCGAATGGTCAATTTGTTATCATTAAGGGCTCAGGGTGTGGAGATTTTGTATTAAAAAACGTTTAAGTCCATCGATTTGTGTTTTTTTAAAATCCATTTATCTGCCATTCTTTTGGTTTTAAATTGGAATCTCTTTAGTGATTTATTGGGAGTTGCTCTGATGGTGTGGTGAAAAATTAGGTAAATGAGGCACATGATGGTGTATCTCTTTGGTCTTTGAGCTATTAACTTTTAATACTTTTTCAAGTAGACAGACCTAGAAATTAGTTTACAGGTTACGCTGCGGGCCAATAGATCGAATAAGCTTCTCACAATATAAAATTCGGAGAAGGAAAACTCATAAAAGTCATATAATGATGGATTAAGCATTTTAATTGATTGATGTCATAGATATTTTAATAGTTTTGCTTACGTAAATTAGTGTGTAATTAAATTGAAAAATGATTAAAAAAAAATCATCGATTTATAAGCTTTAAGAAGTTTAAGAGACATTATCGGCTTTAATTACTGGCTCATTACATTAGAAGTCTTTTGAAATCATTATTAAAATCAAATGCATCTCATGCCTACACTAATAGCTTATAGGTTTGCTCAAAAGAATTAAAAGGTGTTGTTTTTATTCAGGGAAATTATAGCTTAAAAGTCTGCTATTAAAATCAGCAATTTAATGTTATGATTAATAGAATTGTTGTTTTGTATTTAGGAAACAAATTTGTTATTTGGTGTAAAAAATATTATGTTATCAGCAATTTAATGTTATGATTAATAGAATTGTTGTTTTGTATTTAGGAAACAAATTTGTTATTTGGTGTAAAAAATATTATGTTAGAAACGCATCGTACAAGGGTGTTGTTAATGCGAAAATAATGTTGTGACTTGAGTTAGTACATTTGAGTAATACGTATTTTCATGATTATATGTTTTTTGTTTGCCAAATATGTAATTATTTTGTTTTCGTCCCGCAAATATTTTATAATTGCAAGATAATAATGATAAATCAAAGTTTTTTTTTAACGTAGTATTATTTATTTTTTATATTTTAAAGGACAATTTAATACACTATAAGCCACCTCAAATCTAAGCGTTTGTTAAATTTCATTACCTAATTATTATAAACGAAAGGTATCTGGTAGACCGACTGACGAAAAAGTGGGCGTGAAAGTGGGTGGGTCTTACCAATTTACACCAATTTTTAGTTATTTCGATATATTCTTGTTGTTATAATAAAAGTATATGGATACACCAGTAAACTACAAAGTGAGCATTAAGACCACATGAAGTAAAAATGTCTATGATCTTTAAATATGTATGGAATTGACATGACTCCTCCTGTACTTGCGACCGTAAGCGATCTTAGGTTTCTTAAATTACTAAACGATCTTGACATTGGAAAATCTATTTTATCATATCCCATTTTCCCGATTGCTCGCAATTCATTTATCATTATAAGTTTATTCATACAATCCTTTCAGAGTACGTCAAACATACCAACAAACAAGACCTTTAAGGAAATATAAAGTTAACAATTATTGTTTTGCAGTGGGCTGGTGATAAAAAATAAATAAATTGGGTCGCGAAACAGTCCGTTGAAAACTAGGGCAGAGTGACTTATAACTCTTAACTATTCCTGTGTATGAATACTGTTGTCAGCGATATAGGTGACGACAATTTTAAGCCGATTCTGAACGGCTTATTTGAGAGAGCACTTTTTTTAACAAGAATTACTCTTGGAGAATTTGCCAATTCCTCGCATGGGGCATTCCCTGTAAAAAAAAATCTTAAGATGCCAGAGGCAGGGATTAAACCCAAGACACACTTTTTTTTAATTCATTTTTATTCATTATTTCTTAAAATTACCTCAAAACAAGCTCAATTATCCATAACTTACAACTTACTTACTGGTCCTATTCGGACACTCTAAGTTAAGCAATAATACTTAATGCTAATGCCTTTCGGTCCTAAGATCTATTTTACTTCAATTCCATTCCATTTATTTTTCTATTCATTAGAAAATGTGAAAAAAACTAATATTAATAATATTTTTTTTAAACTACTTAAAATTAGGATATTAAATAAAACTTAAAACTAACTTAAACTACCTATTCTACCTTTAAACTACAGCAGCAAATCTAACTATCTAACACTTTTTATTTTTATTTTTTCTTCTTTTTTCCATGTTTTTTTTAAATTATTTTTTTTTGTAATTAGTTTCAGTTTCAGTTTTTTATTATAATACTCAGTAAGATACAATATATCTTAATTTAGAGCAAATATCAGTAGGTAGTACTTTCTATAGAATATAAAATATTATAAGTTGCATAAATTGATAATTCATTTCATATTAAGTAAATAATTAGTTAATTAATTGATAACTTAAAGGAAATACAAATTGAATATCAAAATAAATTCTAAGAAAGGAAAAATAAAAAAATTCAAGATTATGACACAATCATCAATGCATCAAGTCGCTTTATGAAATTTTTTTAACATTCTACTAAATTGAGTAGTGCAGATTACCATTTTTAAATGAGTTGGGAGAGAGTTCCATAGTCGAACAGCATGGACATACAACTGGCGCTCAGATAAGATTTCCACACCGATGAGATCGAGGGAATTGAATATCTGTTAAAAAGATATTCAGGTTGGCGAATTTGTATGATATTATGCAACAAGGTTAAAGTTTTGCATTTGAAGATCTTTTCGAGCGTCATATCATACATTGACTTCGAATAACTAGATATGTGCTCACTTCTTCTTATTTCGAAGACCTACCGTGCTAGACTATTAAAAGCTACATTAAGTTAATTCTTATGTGCATAGTCACAATTGCAATAGATTTCGCAACAAAAAAGTAAAATTGGAACTAACAACATCTTCGCCAATATCATTCGCGTTCTCAGCGGAATTATATGGTGGGAAGCCCCGAGTAATCGTAGACCTACATATACCTTTCCTAAAGTGAGTCTTATATGATTCCAGGAAACAGTACGATTTAATTTAAGTCGAAGGTTTTTTACAGAGTCGACAAACTCAATCAGGGTGTTGCTAATGTAAGCCACATCAGGGAAATAAGATGTATCTATGAGTGTTCTTGATATAACAAAGCATTTTGATTTTTTGGCATTCAGACAAAAATCAGTTTGGTGAGACCATATTGCATTTTTTTGCAGATCATTATTTATTTCATAAATATCATTTTCAAGCATTCCAATAGAAAAACTGTTGTATATGTACATTGAGAAGAGCAAGAGACCCAGAATAGAACCCTGTTGAACACCTCTATGCACAGGAAGAGGAGAAGACAATATACTGTTTACAAAAACAGATTGCGATCTTTTAGATAGGTATGAGTAAACTAATTTAGCTGATGACGATGAAAAATTAAATATTTTAAGGAGCTTTATGCATAATATATTTTTATTTACCGTATCAAAAGCTTTTGAAAAATCTTAAAGAGTAAGTAGGGTTACTTTGTCATTATCAACTGCGCTTCTTATTCCTTCAGTAGCCCTAAAACCAGACTGATAAGAGCAAATCAGTTTTTGTTATTTTTTTTTTGTGCCAACATGCCTATTCACTTAAAACTAAACCCTAAAACTATAAAACAGGTATGTAAGCCGGCCAAGGCTTAAAACCCCATCCCGACCACTCACTATCAAGTGCCGATTGAAGCCACCAAAGCTGGTTTTCTTGTTTCACCCTATCGATTCCGTCCCGTTCGGACACAGCCCTATACTGAACCGAAGCAGCTCTGCTCCGCCTTGTGCCATGACGTCCCGATTGTACAGAAGTCGCCTATCTACGGTTCGTCGTCTGACGTGGTAGATTAGTGGAACTGCCAATCTATCCTGTATCAGACTGCATCTATCTGAAAAGAGGAATGCCTCTGGCGGAATGAAGCCGCTCAAGCGTCCACTTTCAAAACACATAGACAATATTATTATCAAAACATTATTATCAAAAACAAGAAAAAGTGTCCACATATTTTTGATTCAAACGCGGTTTTAACCAATGTTTTGAATTTGTATTACCTTTCCTTAAAAAATATTTGTAATGTGCCTGACTAACTTAATAGATAATTGAAAATTTTTACATTCCTTGACGTTTCAAGGTTCTTAGATTCTTTATAACGCCTGAAAAAACTAATCCCGAATCCACACCTTCCAGTAAAGTTAAGATCGCTGCCGCAATTAAAGCACTTAAGAACAACAAAGCGGTAGGACTTGATGGAATTCCCGCAGAGCTTTTACAAGCAGCACCAAAGTCGTCAAGCGAACTGCTTCATCCGCTCATAAAAGAAGCCTGGGCTACCGAAAGCTTCCCTGATTAGTGGAAGAAGGGAATTATCGTCAAGCTCCCAAAAAAAGGAGATCTTACAAAATGCTAAAACCAAAATAGTAGTAAAAGTCATACTAAAACTCATCAGAGAGCACCTTGAGGCCACACTCGATCCCGAACAAGCAAGATTCCGCGCTGGGTCCTCCTTTATTGATCATATCAACACCCTGCGGATCATTATTGAACAGTGCGTTGAATATCAATCACCACAATACCTGTTGTTCATTGAATTCGAGAAGCTCTTTTATAGCGTTAACAGGGAGTATATCTGGTTAGGTTTACGGAGGAGAGGCATCCCAGAAAGACTAATTGCTATTATTAAAGCAACATATTATGATGGGTCCAAGTGTCACGCTCTGCACGATGGTAGGTTGTCAGATGATTTTGAGATCCGTAGACAGGGCTGTATTTTTTCGCCAATATTGTTTTTGTTTGTGATAAGCGGTGTACTGCGCGCAGATTTTTCAGGTAGCGGAGGGATCCAAATATCCAATGGACTTTGGCATCTTATTTAAAGCACTTGGATTACGCGGATGATGTTTGCTTACTCTCTTATAGGATCAAGAATCTCCATCAAATGACAACAAGTTGGGAGAGAAAAGCAGAAGGGGCTGGAAATTAGTTCCGGCTAAACAAAAATGATCAGCTTTGGTCCCCGACCCGTGAAAAAAGTGAAGAGTTTTCAGTACCTTGGAAGCATCGTCTCTATCGAAGGCGGAACCGAACAAGACGTTATAGGCCGCATCCGCAAAGTTAAAGCGGTGTTTGGTATGTTGTCAAGAATTCGGAGGAATAACTACATCAGCTTAAGGAGAAAGCTACAACTGTTTCGCACAAATGTCAAATCTGTCCTTCTTTATGGTACAGCACTTGGAGGATTACTTCAGCCATTACAAGAAAGCTGCAAACTTTCGTGAATAGATGTCTTCGTAACATCCTAAGGATTTTCTGACCAAACCGTATATCAAATGAGGTCCTTCATAGAAGAACAGGCCAGGAACCTATAGGCTCTATAATACGAAGGCGTAAGTGGCAATGGATTGGATATGCTTCGAAAATGTAACACACAAGATGAAAGAAGAGCTGGATGACCGAGAAGCACATGACGCAGCACAGTCGAGGCGGAATCAGCGTCACTAGGCAAAACGTTGGAGGGTGCTGAAACACATCTCTTTATGAGCTGAAACACAATAGTTTCGAGGGTTTTTGGTGCATTTCACACAGAAATTTAAGAAATAGTTTTGAAACGTAGCTTTTTTCGAAAAATGTAATATGCTTTTCTTGTTTCCATTCATATTAATGCGAAGAACGCTACAAAAATACAATAGAGACGATCTGAAGAACTTTTCTTGACGTAGTTTTTTCGGACCCAATATTCGGGAGTATATTATTATTTCCGCTTTCAGTCTGCTTACTCGTATTTTGACCTTAAAGGAGTCAGCAAAACTTAAAAATTATAGATACAAAAATAATTGGTTCTTGAATTTAAGGATATAGGTGCATTTAAGTACATAAGTCGGGAAGAAATGTTTGTTTGGCACTCACAAATATAACACGTTTCAGAATCTCTTTTCATTTAAATTCTCAAGAGATTCAAAGCTTCTTTATCAATAACTATGAAACGTTTATTATATTCTTCAATTAGACATTAGTTTAACAAATGTGTCACTTTATTTTTTTGCGACATTTATATTATTGAAGTTAGTGTTTAAATCTCAGTTCAAGAGCATCCAAAGCAAATTCACTTCAAAAGTAGATTTTTGATCATCAATAATCTCATTAATTCGATCATTTGATCATCGACAAGAGCTTGCACAGTAAAAGAAGATTATTAAAATCGGTTCATTAGTTCTTGAGAAACCTTACAAAATAATTAAGGGTTGGTGTGTTGTTCCCTTCTGGAGCCATACCAAAATATGTTTTTCTTGTAGAAAGAAGCCAGATTAAGAACACAAAATTTAGAGAAAGTTAAAGTCACATATTTTTAAATTGACGATTTTTTATTCAAGGATTTTCTTAAGAACCTGAATATTTGCTCTTTTTCTTAGAAACAAATTGTATGGAAATAATGTAAAGCATGACTAAAGTTTTTTCACATTCTAAATTGATTGAAAACAAAAATTTGAGTTGTTTTTGACAGCAAACCGCTTTTTGGTGAATTTTGTTAAGTTACTAACAAATCTTTAAATAAAATCTTTACGTTAACAACGTGAATGTATAAGCTTTATGGCATATATGATCCCCCTGGCCATTGGTCAAAAGTTGATAAATTTGCGCTGTGTTTTTGGAATAGGGCTGAATATTATATTATATATGTTCTGGACCAACCAGTCTTCAGTTAAAAGTATTACTTTTAGCAACAAAGTTTAAGGAAGTAAAATACAAATTTCTAATCCAACGAAGAAGAGATTCGCCGATACTAAAAACACGAATCTTTGATATAAGATAGAAATATGCTTCGAAAGCCGTACTGCCGGTCATTTAGAAGCTTTCGTACCTCAAGATATTTCTTAAGCTGATAATTAAAAAAAAAACACTGGAGATACCATCCATACTAGATGATCTATGAATGTTGATATCTTTTAGAACTCTCACCACAATTTTTGTTAAAAAAAAAAATTGGACACATATAATTATTCGCACGTTCAATAACTTGGGAAGCCATGACACTATCTGGTAAGGTGGAATATTCATAGCAAACTGCCTTGCAAGGAAGTAAGCTTTCTCCAATATAGCTAACAGAATAAGTGTCATTAACAACAAGCGTATAGACCGAGGAAGAGTTAGAATTTCTCATATCTTTTTACGGATGATCAAAGATTTTTACTGCCTTTGGTACATTGCAATATTTTTCGCCGCAAATTTTGGTCATGCAAAGAGTTGGTCCTTCCAATATGGATGTTGCAGGTATTCCTGGCTTGCTTAAACCATTTCCGATATTCCTCAGTTCGATCGGCCCAAGAGCACTGGAACCTCATTTCTTCCATGAACCATGATTTCGTCTCAGGAAACAACAACACAAAATATTAGCAGATATGACTCTATGGTTTGATGTGCCTATAGGCGTCATTACACTGATTATGTTTCTTTTTATGATCAGAAGTGAGAAACAAGTCAAGTATTTTGTTGAAGAGCTGAGTAAGATGGTTAAACTCAGCAAAAACCTCAGAAAACATTCCCTCGGGTGTTGTCTGTCTTGAATAGAGAAGCCATGAAGAATTGTGAACATTGAAATCACATTAAAAACGATTTTAGTGTGAGGATATAGGAAGAGAACTCTTTCAATGGAGTCTGACAGAGCTTCAAATTTCTGAGAAGTCGAAACTGTGTACAGGTTTGCACTCCGGTTGAGGAAACAATAGTGAATCATGTGTTTATTCACGGAAAGCTTTAACCACATGAAATTAAAAAAGGGGTTGGTACAATGATCGTATTATTGTATTTTGAGCAACTAATTGCAGCTACATAAAAGAACTTCTTGCACTAAAAAAGCATTTAGAAAACTAAGTATTTGGATGCTTTTTCGAGATTTATCTAAGCGAATGATTCAAGGATTCAAAATCCATGTAAGTAGAACTGAAAAGCACTAGCTTTTAATTTACTAAATTTAATTTAAAGCCGAACATTAATTCAAAAGTCAAAATATGAAATAATTAAGTAAATAATTTAAGGCTCAAATATTTTAACTAAACTCCACTAGCTGAAGTAATTGTCTTTATTGTATGACTTGGAACTAGTTTCAGAACATATTGCATAGTATCAAGAAACATTTGAATAGCTAAATTACGTATAAAATATAAATAGGTCATATATCAACAACACACATTTTTTTTTTGAAGACTGTGTTAGTGTGTTGTATAGTCTAAGTTTGGAATTTCCTTATAAAACTCTTAGTTTTGTGGCAGATAACCCGTCACTAGACCGAATTTAAAATTGGCTTTAATATTAAATTATTTCCAAAACAAATTGAAATAATTTAATCTACCTTTTTCTTGTTTTTTTTTCTTGTTGTATAATTTCAATGTCAAACTCAGAGCAGAGCAGAAGGTTCACTATATCAATCATCCGGACAAATAAAAATCTCCAAACATGCCATTTTCAAATACCCAGACGAAATTCTCGAAAAAAAGTGTTTTCTCCACAAGGTCTTACCCATTGTAACCGAAAAAACGGTCTTGTATATCTTTAAAAATTGAACACAAAATTTTCAACAAAGTCATCGTTCTCTGTCAAACTAATTAGGACAAATTTAAGCACCCAGAATAAAAGACTAAGCTCATACCTGAACGCTGGACGCTAACCCAATCATATGTGCAGTCATCGCGACCAACAAGAGTTCTTAATTAAAAATCGATTTCCGATGATTGATCGCGGCGCAGCTCTGGCACCTGTTGGCTTCTGAATACATGTTTAACATCAAAAAGTCCACAGAGCCCACTCGTTGCAAATTATACTCGGAACATGTATCAGACATAGAGCCAGAGCGTTCGTCATCGCTCTTGGTTCCCAGAAAGCTGAAAATGGGAAACTTTCAAGCATCGTATGTATATGAGCCATTGTCCAACGCCACCGCACCAAAAAGTGTCACTTGCTGAGCTTCTATATATTATATAAGTATGTTCGTATTATGACGATGGACTCAACGTCTTTGTGGTCGTCTCCGTCGACACTGCGTGACATTGGTGCCGGAGAAAAGTGTCACCAATTCAGGACCCAGGAGCATAAAGGTGTGGGCTCCAGCGATTTGCAATTTAACTGGCAAAATGTCTTTCCAGCCACTGCGCATTACATTAGCTATACGCAGCGCGCATGGGCGAAACTGATAACGAGGGTCAGGCACAGCCTTATGGCCCAAAGAAACACGGTAAGACCAAGACGACCATGTCGACGCGATGCGACGCTGAAACACGGCATGGATGGCAGCTACAGCAGCATGTCACCGCGACAACTCATGTATGAAAGAAACTTCTCTGACATATTCACAGATACAAGTTGCAATCAATCTCCCCTGTTGGATTGTGAACACGAAAACGCGCTTAGCCAGCAATTTATCATGACCCAGGATCCCAGACGAATCACGCAGTGGCCAAAAATATTTTGCCAAAGTGTTTAAACTAAAAATTTTATAATTTATTTTCTTTTCATTCAATTTATTAAACTTACAAAAACAAATCTTACGGCATTTGGTAACTTTACATTTATTTTGTTAAACAAGTTGTTTGTGAGCGGGTAATGGTATTTTTGTCTTTATGGAGTTCTGTTTGTTTAAACATTTACATCTGCCGATTTATTAACCGGCAATAAAACAAATACTTTCATTAATATTTTGTATTTGAATGAATATTTTTGTTTAAATTATGTGTAGTATTATCTTCCTTAACATCGTATCTGTTACAATCTAAGTTTACAACCTAAAACTATCCGAATAATACCTTAATTATATCTACCTTCTAGCACAGATAATAAATATATATATAAATTTATTATCTGTGCTTCTATAGCATAAATAACTATTTAACCCTGAGTGAACAAGGTCCTACAAAATATCCTATCGGATATCGGATTGCATTTTAGTTAACATATTTGACTCGAGAATTCAATCAAACATGGCGTTATGATTGTAGAGAAGTCGAAAAAAGTGGGTCCACTATTCCGCCAGCCGGTCCCCTCCCCTACTGTCTAAACCATTCGGTCGATTGAGTTCAAACTTGGAAAATAAGGTTTTAATCCGATTCGTGTTAGGCGTTGTTTCATTTTTTTCAGACAAAAAATAACAGTAGCTCCTATATAAATTGTTTGGTCGAACACTCGAATTTTCTCTAAAATTAACAGATTTGTATTAAATATTCTCTCTTTTTTTTGACTTGGCTACTTTCAACAAAAAATTGCTCCAGGAGGGTAGGCCCCATAGAGCCAAAGCTTTATTTATTTTATTAAAGTTTTCTGAAAAACTAATTAGCCGAATGACGATCAATAAGTCTTATTAAGTTAAGTTAGTGAGACTTGCAAACCAAGGACCGAAAGTGGTCATATAGGAAAGGTTGTTTCCTTGGACCTTCAACTCTACCTTTCCTATAGGTTTTTTTTTACAATTTTTCTCAAATTCTAATTGTTTGAATTTTTATAATAATATTTTGGCGTGATCAAAAATTTCCTTTAGAGAAGTTTTTAAACTTACACTGCCTGTGGATATTTGTTTCCAATAAAAAATCCTATGTTTTATTTTCATAGGAACATTTCCAATCAAACATACCTAACTAATGTCGAGCTCCTCGAAATTATTTTATCGGTCGTTTTTGATATTTTAGATATAAGTATTAATTAAATATTTGGTTTGATTCTGTGACGGGTGTGTTGTACATAGGACTAGTATGGCAGTCGTCTGGATTTTGAATAGCATTACAAAGTCTGGACCGTAAGACCTCTTTGAAAGATGACGTAAACTAATGCGTTCTTAGACAGCTGTTTAACATCTTTACTGTGGCATAGCAGAAAATCGGCGTTATAGAGTTTACCATCGGAGTTGAATTTTCTCCAATTTTCTAGTTAAAAGACATATTGCTTCAGGGCAGTTCTCCGATTTGCTGATCCAAAATTCCCTTCGAAACAAAAGGAACAACACATTTTAAAAAGGTTTTCTTGTGCCTGGAAGACAACAATAATAATGTCTTATCTATTTCCAACGGAAATTGAGTTTCCGACGAAAATGCGTTGCGGTAAAAATTACAATTCGACCGACATTTACCTCCATGGGGACGAATATGATAAGAACCAATATAAAAACAGAAAAGCAGGTAAACATTTCTAAATTTGGAATAAACTTTCATGGCTGATAGGCTATTTGTTTTAATTATTAAAACAGTTACCCAAAATATTTGTGGTAAACTTTTAAAATATTTTCATGCAACAAGGAAAACCGTAATCAATATCTCTTAAAATGTTTAGAAAAATGAAGTTACATAAGTGACAAAAATAAAAGAAACACTACTAAATATATTTTAAACATTATTTTTTCCCTAGAATATCCTTAAAAATTTAAATATTGGATATCAACTAATTTTATCTAATGAAAATCATTGTTTCCAAAAGTTGGCTTGATTTTTAGAAAAATACAACCAAAAGTTGTGTTTTAGGTGTAAGAAATAACCTTTAAAAAATATATTGTTGTTTACTTTTATTAATTTATTTAGAAAAGTCCCATTCACCACTTCTTTTTAACAAAAAACTTAAATGAAGAAAAACAACTAGAACATTGTAAAAACGGGTTTAGGCACAAGTTTATTGAGAACAAGACAAGTAACTAACAATCTTAATTTATATTACAATAAAATGGGAAGTTATCAGTGCGAGTCATATCCAACCTCAATCAGTTGGGTTTTTCATTGCTCCGTATCTACCTTCATGTGATATTTCTCGATTCTTTATGCTTGATGCTACTTGCTCAAGAGTTAAATGTATATCTGCAAAAAAAAAGTCCAGCGGTGTCAAATCGCTTGATCTTGGTGGCCAGTAGATATCGCCACGACAAGAAATTACGCGGCAAGGAAATGTTTTTTGCAATAAAGCCATATTCGCTGTAGTTGTGTGGCATGTGGCACCATCTTTTTGAAGCCACATATTCTCGTAGTTTTGAAATAAATAAATAAATTAGGTTGTGCAACAGTCCGTAGAGAACCAACCAGGGCCTAGTGACTTACAACTCTCAACCATTCCTGTGCACGACTAATTGCAGGGATAGAGGGGAAACCGAAAAAATAGCAGACAAAAAAAGTCGGTTATCATATCACCATAACGCTCCGAATTGACGTTGACAGTCGATCGTAGCTTTCGAAGAAGTAAGGTCAAATCACAACTCCGCCACTTCAATTACTTGAGGATTCTCAGATCTCCAAATACGGCAATTCTGTTTATAAACATACCCACCGAGTGGGAAATGTGTTTCGTCGGCGAAGAAAATTTTGTTCAAATAATCGCACTCCACTGTCTGTTGTTCATGAGCCATTCGACGTATCTACGACGCTGGATGGATGTAGGTGTAGATCCAAACGCAAAATACGCCATAATGTGACGTAAGACAGTCCTAGTTTAA
This sequence comes from Eupeodes corollae, assembly GCF_945859685.1. NCBI lineage: Eukaryota > Metazoa > Arthropoda > Insecta > Diptera > Syrphidae > Eupeodes > Eupeodes corollae. The sequence goes on from NC_079147.1 coordinate 93,532,219, forward strand.
GTAGTACGATCGAAATGATAATGCACAGGCCTTATCTGTAACCAATACAGTATCTAAAAATTACCTTATTATATAGGTATCAATTTGAGAGTCGATAATTTCTACCAATTATTTGATAAGTTGGTATTATGTGTACCAACTGGTAATTTTATACCGATTGTGAACATTTATCAAAAACTCATTGTGAATGAGTTGTATTTATTTTGTTTGACGTTTCACGTAGAAAGAATTCGTCGGATGTTGGGGCACATTGGTTTTTAATTCCTGAATATTGCAATGACTAGGAAAGATAGATGTGGTAAGGCATTCCACATTCGCGTAGTACGGCTAAAGAACGAATCTCTGCATTTGACAGTACGGCCGAATTTGGACTCGAGGGTATACTGATAAGCATTCCTAGAAGAGCAAGTATTACGGTTCAACTGTTAAAGGGGAGGAATGCAGCTGGCTATTTCATTTGAGAATAAACCGTCAACATAACGGTAAAAAAGGTTGAGACAAGAAATCTTACTACGATGTTCAAGCGAAGTCAATGAACTTATGGTGATATTATCACCTATCAATTTAAATGCTATACGTTCAATACTATCCAAGAGGCCTAAGTAAGTTGCAGGAGCACCACCAGAGATGGAAGTTATACTCAAACTTCGGACGTATATAAGTCTTCTAGATAACAGCCACATCAAAAGGTGTGAAACATTTCTTGCATTGCCTAAGAAAACATAAACACCATGCGGCATTTTTGGTGGCATCGCGTATGTGATCGTTTCACAAGAGGTGGTTGGTGATACACACACCGAGAATATCGAGATGTACAGTCTCCCCGATGCAAGTGTTATTCATGAATAATGGCAAGGGGTGTATATCTCGCTTTAACGATACAAGACAGCATTGATGGGTTTTCGGAGCATTGAATTAGAAGCGGTTTTTTAATCCCCATTATACAATGCTGTTTTGGTCGTAATTTAATGAGAAATACCTTGTAGTTGCAGTTCTACATCCGAAGAAAAGGAATATGCGAGTCTGAAAACGAATGAGAAACGCTAAGAGTACTATAGTCAGCGAAACAATGTATTGGATTAGATGTTGCAGACAGGAGATCTTTCATAAAAATAAGAAAAAGTGTTGGAGATAAAACAGAACCCTTATTTTGTGGACTTCAGACTTGAATCCATCCAATACTGCTTGTATTGAAGGATCCGAAAAGTAAATGAAGCAGGGATTCATGAAAACCGAAAGCACGAATTTTCGATAAAAGAGTCTGATGCCAAACCCTATCAAATGCTTTTGAAATATCTGGTGCAATAGTCTTACTTTCTCCAAAGCGATTTGCTCCACTGTTCGGTGAGTTGAACTATGAGATCACCAGTGGACCTTTTGCTTCGAAAGCCGTACTGACGGTCATTAAGAAGCTTTTGATCTTCAAGATATATTTCAAAAATCTCCTAGTGTGTTTACTGTTTAACAATGAATTTGTGGTTGATAAGAAATTGTGTATCTATTTTGTTGATATCCGTTATACCATGTCTATCAAAAAAACCAGTCCAATAATGATTTAATCTTATAAAATTCATAGTCGATCACATACTACCAATTCCATTTTTCTCAAAATTGTACCAAATGTCAAAAACGTTTTTGTTCGATGCACAAACTTATTTAGGAGATAAAATCAGTTCTTTTTCATAAAATATTCCAGGTGACCAATATTTTTTTTAGGGATGTCGAGAAATGTCAAAATTTCAATTCGACCGATTACAATAACTTAATATGGGAAGTTTAAAATTAAATAAAACAACACGTTATACGTTTTATTAGTATAATTATAGGTAGGTATATTTTGTCTCAATCTACAAATAATAAAATAAACTAATTATTTGGTATGGCACTTAACATAAGTGTGTAATTAAGTTGTAGATATATTCATAATAATAATACATAATTTTAAACAAACAAATAATGAGAAATATGTTTTAATCTTAATTCTATCCTGAACACCCTTACTCCAAAAATCACTTGGTTTCTTTTTAATTTTATTTTCTTATTATATTACAATATTATTACAATTACAAATTTTACAACTTATTTCCTATTTTGAGTTCAGACATAATAAATTTACTTAAAGAAAAAATAAACAAAAAACCTTAAAACCATAAACACCTACATAAATACATTATATTTACTTTTCTTATTAAGAGAGAGAAAAAAAGTATAATAATAATCGATCATACATTTTTATTTGTATTTTGATTTCATAAAAGATTTTGTATTTTACCAAAACTAAAATATTTACGTATTTTTTTTTTTGTTTATAAAATTTACAACAGAGTTACAAAAGTTAAAAGAAATTCAAAGGACAAACAAAAAAGACAAACATCTTTTATTTAGTATACAATGCTAGAAATTCCTTATAAAACTATCCCCAAAGAGTTTATATTGACATCGTATCCTACAGAGCCGTCAGGTCGTAGTCCTGTTTTATATGACTGAGATTGGTCAGCACAGGATGTTGATGCATTCCCGTGTGCATTTGATTATGTAGAGCTAGGTTATTGTTGTTATTGTTATTCGCTGTGCTGGTATTGTTGTTGTTGTTGTTATTATTGTTACTAGGATGGTTGGTTTGATGTTGAGATCCTTGATAGGTAGGATGTTGTTGTTGTTGCTGCTGTGCCATTAAATTGGCAGCTTCACCAGCAGCCGGTATGTATGGTGGATTCCCTAGAGATGAACTAACGTCGCCTATACTTTCAAGACTATCCGAACGGATGCACTAAAAAAAGAAAAAAATAAACAAATATTTGATTAGAAATGTTTATAGAAAAGGCGTATAGGTAAGATTCAAAATAAATACAACAACTTGGCATAAATTCATCAGACTAATTCCTTAGGGAAATTGAGTATGTAATGTATAGATATGTTTTGAGAAGAGTGAAGCCATTTAAGACTTATATTTTATTTATAGATATTGATTTATAGTTACGTACATGGTTTATATTAGAACGGTATAGTTTTCATATTTTTGATGCCCTTAGAGTGTTATTGAGTTCAAAATAAAGTAAAATGCTGACTGGGAAGTAACTTGCACTGGTATCTTACCATCGAAGGGGTCCTATTGAACTATAGAGAAATTATGCTTTTTAATTGCAAAAAATCAATCAAAATTTTGTTAAAGGTTTTAAAATATACAATGAAGATCAAAACGGGCCGGGATAAACATTGGAATAATGATAATAATAAAAAATGGGTCAGAGTTTTGATAAATTAAAATGATGATTCCTTTTACTATTGTAGAAATAAATGTCCGTTATTATGAACTTCCCATAGGAAGTCATTACAATCGTTCCAATTTGTCGAATTGAAAATTTTGACATTTTTTTTAGGGATGTATGTTGGGGTTACCTTTTTTCATCGGCCGTATCTTAAAAAGATATCGCCTTAAAATAAATTTTGTTTTGCAGATAATAACATTAAACTATGCAGAAAGGACTTTTAAAAATTTTAGTAAACGGGCTAAATACCTGGGTCTTGTCTTAGACAAAAAACTAAGTTGGAAACGCAACGTACAGGAAAGAGTCAAAAAAGCTACTGTAGCTCTTTTTTTTTCAAAAAAGCTATTGGTAATAAATGGGGTTTACAACCCAGAATCACGCATTGGCTATACACATCGGTAATCAGACCGATTTTAACGTACGGTGTAGCAGTATGGTGCTTTAGAGAAAGGTATAAACAGGGATAAGTTAAATAAAGTCCAACGTTCAGCTAGCCTATGTATAAGCGGATAGCTTCGCACGACCAAGACTGCGGCACTGGACAACTTGATCTACCTTACACCTTTTGACATATTTAGCAAACAAATAGCTGCAAGCTCTGCTATTCGCCTTAATGCTTCGTCGCAGTGGACTAACAACAACATTGGCCACTCCGTAATTTTAAGGCACTTAGAATCAATTCCAAAGCACACAGACTACACCATCCCCCAACTACAATTCGACAGAAACTTCCAGATTTCTATACCTATCAGATCTTTCTGGGAGGATAGGACATTCTTGGAGGATGAGTCAATCCACTTTTACACAGGTGGCTCAAAAACCAAAGAAGGGGTTGGTGGAGGTGTGTACTCTGAACGACTGAAATTAAGTCTCTCATTCCGCCTTCCCAATCATTGTAGCGTGTTCCAGGCGGAACTTTTGGCTGTTAAGGAAGTCTTGTCTTGGCTCAAAGAAAACGTGATATCAACATCTGATATCCGTTTTTTCTCTGACAGCCAGGCCACTATCAAATCTCTGGACTCTGCTTCTACAAACTCTATAACAGTCCATAACTGTCGATCATCTCTAATGGAGATGGCGCAACAGTTTAATATTCATCTTTGCTGGGTGCCGGGCCCAATAGACATTTCAGGTAACTGTAAGGCAGATGAACTCGCTATAGGAACGGTACAGTACAGCCCATCCTTCCACGTTTGGCAAGTACTGGCATACCAATCGCTACTTGTAAACTGTTGCTAATGCAAGACGCAGTGAGGAGGGCAGGCACCAGGTGGAACAACATCACCACGTGTCAAGCCACAAAAAACATCTGGCCAACACTGGATTTAAAACGTTCAAGGTGCTTGCTCTCTCTAAGCAGATCGCATATAAGGTCGATAATAGGTGTCATAACCGGACACTGTCTAATAGGAAAGCATGCCACGAGACTAGGCGTATTCTCAAATGACTTTTGTAGAAGCTCTATGGACGAGGAAGAGGAAGAAACGGTTCTTCATCTTCTCTGCACATGCCCTGCTCTAGCTCGAAAACGCAAGAATTACCTAGGAGAATTCTTCTTTAACGATCTAAACGATCTAAATCATATCGGTATAATCAGCCTCTCACGTTTCGTAGGTGACTCAAGCTGGTTCCATTTAGCTTAGGAGGAAGGCTCAAGATTCATGTGGTATTACAATGGGCCATTAAACTGGCCTAAGTGTGTCCGTTTCCATCTTGGACAGCCACTATAACCTAACCTAGTAAGCGAACAAAAAAAGATATGACCAAAAAAATAATTGAATGCATTGGAAATAGCGTTTTTAACGTTTGATAAATTTCTTAGAAAAATCAAAGTCACAGGCAAAGATTTGGTATATTTAGTCTGAATTTTTTTTTAATAAAAAGCACAGTTTTTAATATCAGCTCAAACCCTTAGGACAATCCAATGTACAGTTTTTATAACTAAAATAAATAAATTGGGTCGCACAACAGTCTGTTGGGAACCAGGGTCCAGTGACTTACAACTCTCAACCATTCCTGTGTGCGAGTACTGTTGTCAGGAATGGAAGGGACCTACAATTTTAAGCCGAATCCGAACTTCTAATTTGAGAAAGCATGACAAGAGTTACTCTTGAAGGATTTGTCAATTCCTCGCAAGAGGCAGTACCCGCAAATTTTTTTTTTTAATTAAGGTAGCCCAGGGAGGGATTGAACCCAAGACTCCTTGCATAACAGTCCACCGCAGTAACATCATACCACGGGTACTACTACAGTTTTTGAAGAAATAAAAACTTTAATTTTGAGAAAACCGTTTTCGAATTAATTATCTCGGTAAACTTATATATTTTTTTTGAAAAACCCCATTCACAATGTCTTTTGAAAACTTCTAAAAATATCCGCAGAAATAATAAATGAGATGTTATCAGTGCGGGTTGCATCACAGCTTTTTTTCATACAGGGTCTTCTGAATAAAAAGATTGAAATAACATTTCAAAAACTTACTCGATAAAGAAAAAACAATCCTGTTATTTTACCACTAACAAATTATTCTCAACGAATTGCACACATTTTACCTTAAAAATTGTCAAAGTCATTTAATTCTATAAATTCGGAGGTACCTAATCGTGGAAAAATAGGCTTTTAGTGACTTTTGACTTTCAATTATTTATGACTCACGCAAAAATATAAATGCACTTACAGCAGTTTTCCACTTGACAGAAAGTCGGAATTATACCTCAAGATGGGAAATCATAGTTTCGAGCTTAAAACATATTGTGAAATAGTAAAAACTTATTACCTAAGATTGGTCGGTCATGCCCAAAATGAAGCAAAAGCTCAACATTACACGAACTAACCTAACAAATACTCTCCATCACATATCTTGGATTATGCGCGAAGGTGCAGTTGACTCAGCAGTTGAAGGCGCTTAAACATTTGCTTCGTTATCTGTTCAAAGCTTAGGCCTTAAAATACATTGAATTGTACAACTCGGAAAATTCGTTAAGAAAACCGCTCGGAAAACCCTATCGAGAAGGTAATGCATCCACCCAGATTGGCAGTTTGTTCCAGATAATTAAGTGGCAATTGGACCATTTTTCTTTAAAAACGAGGCTGAAAACAACATTAGGGTTTACAGTGGGCATTACAGAGCCACACTGTCAAACTTATTCGTTTGTGACAATGGTGAATGCACGCTTGTTTATCAAGGTCGTAAAAGATCTCACCGATGCATTTGAAGTCAAAAAAGGTTTAAGATAAGGCGATGAACTATCATGCTACTTCTTTAACATCGTTCTGGAAAGAATTGTGCAAAGCTCAACGTTCAACACTAGAGACACAGTCTTCCAAAGGTCCATCCAATTACTCGGATACGTAGATGATATTGACATAATTGGAAGATCAAAGCGTGAAAAGATGGGTTTAGTGGTCAATGAGAGCTGTCATCAAAAAAGGACATTGAACAACGAAGTCTTGGAAAAATTATCACGATGGACAGGTCTTCCTAGGTACCGCTATATAAATTAATTCAATGACACCGGCGCTGAAATCAAACAAAGAATAACTCTTGAAAATCACTGCTTCCTTGGACTTTGAATTGAATAGTAAAGTCCTCTCTAAAGCATACAAAATTAAATCTATAAGAAACTCACCATCCCGGTTCTCATTTTTGGCGCCAAGGACTAACACCTGTCAAAGAAAAATGAGAGCGTCTTAGGATGCTACGAAAGAAAAATTCTTCGGGTGATTTTTGGTGCCGTACGCATAGATGGAGGGTGGTGGAAAAGATACAACGACATACTGTGTACGGGCTGTACAGCGACACTGAGCTGGTTAAAAAATTAAAAGTCCAACGACTTAAGTGGCTAGGCCATGTAGAGCGAATTGACATCAACGCTCCAGACCGGAAGGTTTTTGAATTCAATCCCGTGGAACGGCGGAGCATAAAGGAAGACCGTGACTTAGGTGGCTCACGCAGGTGGGGGAAGACCTCAACCAACTTGGAAAACTGGAGATACCGAGCTGACTGGGGACGCATGTTTATTGAGGCCCATGCCTGTCCTGGACTGTAGCGTCACCTTAAGTAGGTTATTTAGTTATTAAGTTTCAGAACCATGTTAAATGACTATGTTTTCACTCAAATGGAAAATTTGGACGAGTCGATTCACACAACTCAAGACAAAATCTTTCTTCTGCTTATGACAATATTCATAACCAATGTGAGTGTTTATGCTTTTCATAACAAATGAAAATAAATAATTTTGTTTATTTTATTGTAGAAACTTGAACTTGGCACACATTTAAAAATAAAAAGCTTAAAGTTCCGAAGAAATAAATTAGACCGTTCCAATTGCAACAAGTTGCATTTACGCCATATAATGGCAACATGTATCAATCCACTCCTGGATTACTTTTGAATAAAAATTAATAAATTATTCGCTTATTGTAATCAAGCAAACATAAAGCTGATCACGAATAGAGACTATAAATCTATATGATCATCAATTATTTTCAGTGATGAAAAGGGAACGTATGTATGTAAGTATCTGTGGGAAGCCGCTTGTGTTTAGGTTTTTTTCGTAGCGAAGTTTAAAGATTTGTCTATTAAGAAATACGTAAGAAGTGTGCTGATCAGTTCTAGAGATAGAGATCTTAAAACTAAAAAAATATTTAATTTCGCTTCCAATGAAAGGTTACAAATGTCCGCGTTTGCAAATATTGATAACACTTTTGAACTGGGACGCCTGCAGATTTTTGTTTCACGTTAGAAACGAAAAATTAATTTAATTATTTAAACACAAATTTGTTCCACTTTTTGAAAAGCAAAATAGGCTAAACCACAAAGAAACCAAAAAAGATAGTCCATATAGCAAAGGAATGTAAAAACAAAAAAGGATATGTTTTCTAAATCCAGAAAGGGGTGCCAATTCTCCCTCTTCCCTTTTTACTCTAGGCGCCTATGCACTTGTTTATAATTTTGTAATCAATGGGTTAATAATAATACGAATACAAATGATTAATTAATAATTATTCAACTGTTTGTAATTTAAGTTAACAAGGAGATGTTTACTGAAAAATCTAGTTTCACCAGTTTATTTTTAAACCTACTTAATTATTATAAATTTGTATTTTTGTAAGATGTAAATTATTCTTGAATGACATGAAGAAATCAATCTCAATATTTAATTGAACATATGGAAAATAATCAATATTTTCTGATATAAAGCAAACAGTTAAAAAGCATCTAAGCTCAGTGCCTGTTAGAACCTTATTTGATAAACAAGAATTTAGAAAAACAAAGTTAAATCTATAAAATTGGCTATAACAATGATCAACAAAGTATTGTTAAGCTTTACAATTTTTGGAGCTATTATATTTACGGTGATGAATAAAATCATAACTAACATTAATAATTATTTATAATTCATAGTAATTGGTGGTTATTTCTTTTTACAGATTTGCCATGGAACTGAATTGAACAACAACGAAAATGATGCCAAAATATTTCTAAATCAAATTAGTGCTAAATTGTTTAATATTTACGATGAAGTCAATCAAGCAAATACCATCCCAATCTATAACGTTCAAATACAAGGTGTTTTCAATGAGGAGATCGGTTTGAAGAGAATTGCTAGAGATGCAAGAAAGTTTGACTTTGAGAACTTCAAAGACAACGATCTGAAATATGCCTTTGAGATCCTAATCAAATCAATAGACTTAAAGGTCATAAAGCGAAAACTATTTTCAGATCTGTTCAATTCTCGAGAAGAATTACCTCCATTTTTACGAAATGTGCAAATTAATGATTTTTATGATAATGAAATTAAAAGAACATACACTCCAGACATTGAAAACATTATTACAACGTCTCAGAATCCTGAAGAGTTGCAATACTACTGGAATGAATGGAGGAAGACAACGGATGAATGGGCATATCACAACATTGACGTAGTTCTCAAGGCTTTAAAAAACGCTGCTAAGTTCAATAGTAAGTTCATTACTAGGCCTAGATTTTATTAGTTAGTGGAAATTTGATTTTTTCAGAGGTTAAGCCCTTGGAGTTTTGGCTGCATGGGTACAACCTTACTTCTATAGATGGTCTGATGGCCGATGTAAGACCACTTTACCTGGAACTCCATGCATTCATTCGAAACCTACTTCGTGAGAAATATGGCGAATCAGTTATTACAGCTGACGGATTGATTCCAGTTCATCTATTTGAACAAGTTTTACTTCAAACATGGACAAACGAGAGCATTATTGAAGATATGTTTCCCTTTGACAGTCTTCCCCCGGTGGAATCCGTCTTGTCGAAAAAGTTTGATTCTCAGCAATTGCATAAAATTGCTGAGGAATTTTATGAGAGTTTAGGATTCGAAAAATATCCCTCTAATATTTGGGGAAGTAGCATAAAGTTACAGACATATGATGATAAAGAAGATGTCGATGATGAAGATGATGATGAAGATGACAATGGTGATGAAGACCAAATTGATGACGGATACGATTGCGATGCCGTATATGGGTATTCAACTCCAAATATTCTACTAGAGTTTTGTGGAAAGTTAACTTTCCAAGACTTTATTGATTCGTATGCCATTCTGGGGTTCTTGCACTATTCCAAGGAAATGCAGAAAGCTAGTCTTCCAGCATATTTCTATAAGCCCCCCCAAGATTTAGAACAAGCAATTGGAGATGCTATAATACTATCTGCATCAACTCATCAAAATTTGAAGCAAATCGGAATGATTGAGGATTTTAATATTACTCAAGAAGTTGAAATGAATCGACTTTTGAGAATGGTTTGTATAAATTAACTGTCAATTGTGACCCCATGTATTGACTATTTTATAATTGAAGGCTATATTTCGCCTTATCAATATTCAATTGGATTTCGTTCATACAAAAGTTCTGGCTGATCTTGTGTCGGGAAAAGTTGAAAAGTCGGAAATTAATAGCCATTACTGGCAGTTAATGAAGAAATATGTAGGTGTTGGACCACCAAAGGATCATGAGGACTCTGAATATGATATGCCTTATAATTTTTACAAAAAAATGACAGATAACGAGATGATGGTGTAAGTCTTTGTACATTCATTCAAGTTTTTATATTTTCTATTGTATTTTTATTTTAGAGATTTTGTAACGAGCTTTTTGAGTCATCAATTTCATAAAAAGTTATGTGAAATCAGCGGAAAATATCCCAAGGAAAAGCTGCATTTATGTGACGTACATGGAAGCAAGGAAGTTGGAAATTCCTTGAAGTATGTATACAAATGTTAACATAATTATAATAATGCAGGTAATTTCTTTCGTAGAAAAATGATGCAACTTGGTAGTTCAAAGCCATATAAGGCAGTACTTGGAAAGATGTTTAATGATGATCAAAATATAAAGGCCGAAGCACTGTTAGAGTATTACAGTCCGATTAAGAAGTTGTTAATGGAGAATAATAAAAAATCAAAAGTTTTAACCGGTTGGAAGGAATCTAACTTAAAAAAAAATTAACTATTTCACAAAAATTCATAAACGATATGTTTAACATGTATTTCTCATATTTGTTTCATTTATAACTTGTAAGAAATTAAGTTTTAAATTACAATTTATAATAATTTCGTAAAAAATATCTACAAAATTAATTTTAGACATAAATGGGAGGAAAAGGTGTTTAACAATTGTTTGTATTTTTTGAAATTTAAATAAATGTAACGCTTGCAATATTATTCATTTTGTATTGTTTTATAGGTCTTTAAGTTTCTTTATAAAATTAAACTTTTGTGTCAAAAAATAGTAAATATCGTCATCAAAACAAGTATCTATTTTTTTCTTCAAGGAAGTGTAACATTCAATTTTAAGTTTCAAAGACTCACTGCAAACCCAAAGGTGCTGTGTTGAAGTGGTTTTATTTAAACATATTTTTAAAAATTAAAATTGACAATATTTGTACAGTGTTTAGAAACAAAAGCCGTACGAACATAAAGCTCAATAAACCAGAATGGATTTTGGGCTTTAAGTTCCATAGAATAAGTAAGATAGGGTTTAAGGTTCAAATAATTAATTTATGATAGTTTATGACCAAAAGTTACGAACCGGTCAAACCCGTACTGGCTTCTAGCTGATGGTTTTCTAACATTAGAGCTTTAAGACTAAGGCTTTGGAATGGAACTCAAAACAAATGAAGGAATTTCTGAGTTTTCTGGGGAGTTTTCCGTTCTTCATTTATTTGAAAGTTTAGCTCGCCATAAAAGAATCTTTAAGTTTGATGTTCTTAACAACATCATTTATTACAATTTTAGAAAACCGTGTTCAATTTTTACATTTGTTACACATTTTTTACAGAGAGCCTTTGTATATTCACTTAAAGAAACAAGAAGTCTTAGAAAAGCAATGGATAATTAACGAAATAATATTTTTTGTTTTTTTAATTATAGTGATTCTAAGTCTTCTGGACAATTAGATTTATCAACTTACAACAAAGAAGGAATGCACTCATAGAAAATATAACCAAAAGTTGACTTGTTTTGAGATTACTCGAAATATTCTTTGCGCTCTTACCGTGCAATAATATCATAATGTGTTTTGCTGTTTCTCGAAAAATAACGAAAACGACAAAGGTGGATTTTGGTGAAGAGTCTTATTTGTAAAGTCCTTAACAATTATTCTTATTTTGGTACATTGGTCTATTGCTATTAACAATCTTTGAAATACATGGGATCTATTCAAAGAATTTGTTTGTAATTTTTAAGAATTAAAGGATTGTTAGTACGATGTTAAGGTTCTTAACATCACAAGAAAAAGGTTAGAAGGTTAAAAGTGTAAGCAATATAGTTCTTGACATAAAATTGTTTGTTTTAATGCTGAACCAAGAAACAAGTCATTTAATTTTTTGAAAACAAAACTCCTACCTATAAGGAGTCATTACAGAAAATCTAAAAAATGCAGATGGTGGTGTTTTCCAGCCGGTGAAACTTATAAAATACAACTTTTTTATGACTAAAACATTTTTTGACTAAATACTATAGGTTTAGAAATAAGTCAGATTTTGTTTGAAAGGAAATACTTTTTAACAAATTTTCTTGTCTTATGGCTTAACATAACGAATTAAAATGTATTTCAAAACACTTTGTTTTTATTTTGTGTGTTAAATTGTATTAATGTTGTTGATTTTTTGTTTTTTATTTACAGGGGTTATTAGTACCCTTTATATGTTTATATTTAAACACAGTACACAGCTTTGAAAGTACTTCCGAAATTGAGCTCAAGGCTAAACTGATGAGCTTTCCTGAAGTGCGAGTATTACGGCTGAATAGTTTAATGGGTGGAATGCAACTGCCTAATTCGACAGAACATTGTTTGTACAAATATCGATAAAACAACTAAAGGCATGAAAGATTGCGGCGGTGTTCTAGCGATGTAAATGTTTTGATTATATTTCAGTCGCCTATCATTTTTAAAGCCCTTTTTTGTATACTATCCAAGAGATTTAAACTTGTTTTAGGGGCACCTGCCCAGATATGCGAATTTTATTCAAGCTTTGTACGGATGAAGTCTTTGTAAATTACAGCCAGATCAGAAGTGGTAAAACATTTCTTGTACCGCCAGAGAAATCCCAAGCACCTGGCAGCATTTTTGCCAATATCAAATGATCGTTTCAAAAAAAGTTATTTTTGAAACACATACCAAGTACTAAAAGTTGATTAGTTTCTTAAATGCAAGTGCCACTCATAGATAGTTGCACCGGGGGTGTGTTACGCTTTAACGACAGGAGATAGCATTGAGTTTTCGAAGCGTTCAATTCAACACGGTTTTTGATTCCCCATTGGACAATCCTGTCAAAATCAGAATTTAATGAGTTTATCATACGCTGCCCTTTAAGTTCCACATCCGAAGAACAAGGTTGTGAATCTAGAAACAAGAATGAGAAGCTTAGGGTACCTACTGTCGTCGGCGAAACAGTTTAATGCATTAGAAGTGGCAGACATAAGATCATTTATGAATATAAGAAAGAGAGCTTGAGACAAAACGGAGCAATGGGGAACACAAGCATTTATTTCGTGAATTTCAGACGAAGAAGAGATTCATCAATACCAAAAGCACGCATTTTCGATAAGAGAACGTGGTGCCAAACTCTATCAAATGCTTTTGAAATATCAAGTGCGATAATCTTACTTTCTTTAAAACGATGTAAAGATTTGTTCCACTGATCGGTGAGATGAACCATGAGATCACCAGTGAACCTATTGCTACGAAAGCCATACTGTCGGTCATTGAGAAGCTTCCGTTCTTCGAGATATTTCTTGAGGTGATAATTAATTAGCTTTTCCACCTTGGAACCTTGGACCTTGGAAAGAAGGGGCGTGAGTGCTATTGGACGATAGTAAGAGGGAGAGGAGGATTCGCCTTTTTTAGGGACAGGCTGGACAAATACTATTTTCCATCCGCTCGGAAAGAGACCTGTATTGTAGGTAAGATGGAAAAGTTTACGCAGTGGTTTTGCAAGCGATGAAGAACACCTCTTTAGAACGATTGGGATATCTCCTCATCCAGGCCAGCGGATTTGTGTATGTCAAGGTCTTTCAGTACTCTTTTCAGTGCAGTTAAAATCGTTTTAATTTTTTAGGTATCTCAAACATTCGTGGCTTGAGTCCCCATTTGGATGGGACTTCTTCATTGTTTACTATAGAAATTCAAATAAAATGCACAACTAAGTCGTGCGAACTTGCACGTATATCTAAAGAGTCTGTTTAAAGCTATTTCTTTAAAGAGTCTGTTTAAAATCTATTTGATTTCTTTAAAAAAGCCTTAATTTTTTAAAAAATTTTGTTTAAAGCGGTTTTTTTTTTAAATTAATTTTGTTTTACATTTCGATTTCGGAAAAACTGATGAACCATTTTAAAGATATTGAATTAAAAAAAAATAATATGATATATGTTTTTTTTTAAATCGATAATAAAAACAATGTCATTTTTTTTTATCAAATAATATTGAAACAGAATAAAAGTTTGTGCAGAAAAAAAGTTATTAAAAAAACTTTAAAACAGTACAGCGGCTCTATAGGGAGTTCCCGCCTGAAGTAATATAACAATATTTTTTCATATTGAAAAAACAAAAAACATCATCTTAAATATAAAAGAAATAATATTACTTCCAAATCAATTGTTAAGTTTTAACATCAAACAATAAAAGTTTTAACATCTGGTACCATTTTAAGAAATATCGAGGTGACAGTTTTTTGCAAAAACTTACAAAAATTCTACTAAAAATTGTTTAAAACTGATTTTCGAATCGAATGTCTATGTAAAATATTGTTTTTGACATAAGAAAATTTTCTTAGAAAAATCCAATCAGTATTTTATTCATACATTCTGATTTGACTTCAAATTTTCTTCTCTTAAACATTGTGTTGTTATTGATATTTTGTAAGATTTTAAGACATATCGACATATTACGAAGTTATCTGTGTGGGTCGCATCTGACTGCACAAAATTGTATACTTAAAAACATATATTAGCTGTTTAGATTTTTTAACTTATTATAAAAATGTAAATTCATTTATACACAAGTTTGTGGTTTATGAAGACGAATAAACCAAATTTTCTAATTATGATAATGAGACTTTGAAGTATCTTAGTTGTTGAACTTTCCTTCAACTTACTTTTGGGATAAGTTTCTGTACGTCTAACGAATTATTTAACAGAGAGCTACAAAAATCTATCGACTAAAATAATAGTCAGTATAATAACAAAATTTTGAAAATATGCACATTTTATAAAGCTTATTGTATGAATTCAAGTTTAAATGTCCATTTTATTAAAGACCCTTACCATCTTTCTCTCTTTTAAATAAACAAATACATACAAATAAAAAAATAACTCACCTCATTTTGCACTGCTTGTTGTTTCTTAGCATTGCTCGTCCTTTTTGATTTCTTCACAACAGGCTGTCCATTCGCATCGGTTGTATTTTTCTTTCTTACATTCTTTGTATTTGGCAATTTATTATCCTTTTTCCATTTCATTCGTCGATTTTGGAACCAGATTTTTATTTGTCTCTCCGATAGTACCAATGTATGTGCGATTTCTATCCGCCTCCGTCTTGTCAAATATCGATTGTAATGGAATTCCTTTTCCAATTCAAGGATCTGATGGCGCGTGTAGGCGGTACGTTGACGTTTCGGTTCCATGCCCGGCTGAAACGATCCATTTGCTGCAAGAAATAACAAAATATACACATCATTAATTTTTATAAACATTTCCATTGTCCGAATGTTCTCTTTTTTTCATATTAATATTTCAATGATGTGTGTGTGTCTCAATGTTTTCGACACACTGGAAATAGATTGATTTTTCTATTCTGATTGAAATATTGGATGTTGCATAGATTGGGGCAGCTATACAGCTATATATATGGGGAAGGATATAAATTCAATTTCACATAGACACAATCGGAGAAACAATGTTATTCAGCTTGAATGAACTGTCATCAGTTTGAGAAGTCCATTAATCTAAAAAACACACACAAATTCCTACATAAAATGTGTCCAAGCAAGAGCAGGGCTGGTGGATGATGGTGTGTGGGCAGTACGAGTGTACTTCAATTTTTGCGAAGAAAAAAGGATATTTTACACTTCTGTGTGATATTTTGGCGAAACAAGCGAAACTTGTGAAATATTTCCTAAGAACCAGGTGTTCTAGTTATAGAGGTTACTTTCGAATTAATAAACTTAGATCAAGTGAAGCCTTCACACTGTTCCGTTGCCATCCGGCGTCAGCGTCGTTTCGGCCAAACTTATTCCTTCCTCGCATCTACCTACATACCCACTCTTTCCTTCGTCTAGTTCAACATCAACATTTCCATTTTGAGTTTGATTAATTATCTCCTTTGAGCAGTTTAAACATCAGTCACCCTTTCCTATCTCCATCATGGTTCATGGGTACTTGTAAGCGCGGCGGTTAAAATTCAATCGATTCTGGGATAACCCTTTCAGGACGGGGACAAGAAAAACAAACAACAAGTTGACTTTCCTTCAATATAGATACTTAAGTAAAAGAACATGAACCGACCCCAATAAACAAAAAAAAAAACGGAAAACTCCTGAAGTCGCAACATCTGCGGGAGCTGTAAAACTAAAAAGTCCCTTCTGTGCGTTTTCTTCCTTCTGACATTGACGGTTTGACATTGCGATGTGATTACAATTCTTCCTTTTAATTGTACTAGTATAATATACATTTTTCTTTTACTCATCCCGCCACCGCATTATGAAGAGTTAAACAGGCGCGTATTATCAATGAGCTACTTTAAGGATAAGAAAATAAGATACTTTTTGGAATAGTGTGCCAGTGCCGGGAATTTAATTTAAGCGATTAATAATATTCATTCATATACTGCTACTTGTATCTAAAGTCGCGGGATGGTGTCAGTGAGTTTTTCGAACCTGAAAGCAAGTTTGAGTTTGTTTAGGAGAAAACTGACAGGACATCATATTTCATTCCTATAAAAATGTATAGAATAAGGAGGAGATTTCTTCACCTTATCTTATAATAAAGTTTTTGAACTTTCTTTAAAAGTAGATATTTGACAACCCAATGGAGTGTTGTGAAGATGTAGTACTTAATTCGTTTAGTTTGAGTTCAAAGGTGATTGAAAATACAAGTTTATTTTTGCTAAGCCAAAAGAAAAAAATATTGAAAATGATGAAAATTGATTACAATATACTTTACTGACTTTATGAAAATTCAACAATTTTTGATGCTCCTTTATTGATAGTTTAAAAATTACTTTACTTTTGTTACTTTTATTAAATAATTAAAATCTATTAGATAATACGTCATTTAAGTTTTATTTGACTTGCTACAAGTAAATGTTTTTAATTCATTTCAGTGTTTTCAAAAATAGTTCGAACTATTTGAATATATATAACATATATCTTAATTGAGGACTTGCTATCAAAAATCCTTGCAGTTCAAAACTAAAGCGAGGCTTGATTTTTGACGACAATATCTCTTAAACACATTTGAGATTATTGTTTCCAACTAATTTTGTCTTATTGTTTTCAACACTTAATGAAATTTTAAGCAAAACGAACTGATAGTTTTCCTACCAAAAATAAAAACCCAAACGAAAATACTAAGACTTAGTAAAAATTTACTTTCGACTATTATTATTAAAAATATTGGCTTCAAACTAATTTTATCTCTGCTCTCCATTCAAAGAATTGTTGCCCATTATCCTCACACTGAAATCGTCACTGCGGGCGATTTCAATGTACACAATTTTTTTTGGCTTCGTTATTCTGGCCAGTCAACACCGGAAGGAAGGTATGAGTTAAATCAATTAACTCAGCTTGTCAATTAGCCAACTGGATTCCCTGACGTAGCAGATTAATCTGCCAACACCCTAGACTTGTTTCTTCCCTGTATTACCGTGTATTACCGCCTCTAGGCACATCAGACCATTGTATCATATCTGCAAAATTCTCATGTCAAAAAACTCAGTTAAAGAAAAAACTCCTATGAAAACCGTTTGGCAATATGAGAAAGCCAACTGAGACGGTCTCAATGAATTCTTCAGGAACTTTAACGCGCAGATATGGTAACAAATTTAATTCTTTGTGGAATGAGAAATTTTATCCCGAGTAGGGTGAAATTTTTCAAACCCAAAAAGAACTCATGGTTTGATTCGAGCTATAAAGAGGTTATTAGGTTTAGAGATGTAAGTTTCCGTTGTTATAAAGCCAACCCGACTGAGGAAAACCGGAATAAGTTCAAACAAGCTAGAAAGACCTGTAATGGTCAATATTGTCCAACCAAATTTTTGCATGATTAGAAATTAAGGCAAAAAATATTATACAATGTCCCAAAGGTAGTAAACATTTCTAGTCATTTGTTAAAAACGTACAAAACACTAAGTCATCCTCGGTTCCAACGCTCGTCCACAATGACACTCCCTATGTAAGCTCGATTGATAAAGCCAATTTCCTTGTAGCACTCTTTGCTGGTATTTTGACGTTACCGGAAAGTGCCATGAGTCCTCCTGTTCTTGAGAGTGTAAATGATTCTATGGGACGAATCTTCTTTCGCACTCGTGCAGTTGAAAGAGTACTGAAAGACCTTGAAATACACAAATCTGCTGGCCTGGATGGGGGGATATCCCAATTTTTCTAAAGAGGTGTTCTTCATCGCTGGTAAAACCACTGCGTAAACTTTTTCCTCTTACCTACTCTACAGGTCTCTTTCCGAGCGAAAGGAAAATAGCATTTGTCCAACCTGTCCCTAAAAAAGGCGAATCCTCCTCTCCCTCTTACTATGGTCAAATCGCACTCACGTCCCTTCTTTCCAAGGTCATGGAAACGCTGATTAATTATCAGCTCAAGAAATATCTCGAATAACGAAAGCTTCTTAATGATTGACAGAATGGCTTTAGTACTAATTGGTCCACTATTGATCTCATGGTTCATCTCACCGAACAGTGAAATAAATCTTTACATCGTACGATTATTTCACTTGATATTTTAAAAGCATCTGATAGAATTTGACACCAAGCTCTCTTATCGAAAATTCGTGCTTTTGGAATAGATGAATCTCTTCTTCGTTGGATTAGAAATTACCTTTCTAACCGTTCAATACAAGTTGTATTGGATGGTCCCAAGTCTGAAATTCACAAAATTATTAAACTGTTTCGCCGACGACAGTACCCTCAGCTTCTCATATTCGTTTCTAGATTCACTTAACTTAAACGGCAGTGCATGATAAGCTCATTAAATTCTGATCTTGACAGAATTGTATAATGGTCTCTTGTCGTTAAAGCGTAACGCACCCCCGATGCCATCTATCTATGAGTGGCACTTGCATCCAGGAAACCAATCAACTATCAGTACTCGGTATGTGTATTACAGATCACTTCTTATGAAATGATCACATATTCGATATCGTCAAAAATGCTGCCAGGTGCTTAGGATTTCTTCGACGATGCAAGAAATTTGTCACCCCTTCTGATCTGGCTACAATCTACAAAGCTTTCATCTGTCCAACGCTTGAATATAATTCGCATATCTGGGTAGGTTTCCCCAATACAAGTTTAAATCTTTTGGATAGAATTCAAAATAGAGCTTTAAAAATAATAGGCGACAGAACTATAATCGAAACATTTACATCGCTAGAACACCGCCACAATGTTTCCTGCCTTTTTTGTTTTATCGATATTTTACAAACAATGTTCTGTCGAATTAGCCAGTTGCATTCCACCCCTTAAACAATTCAGCCGCAATACTCGCACTTCTATAGGAATGCTCACCAGTTTACCCTTGAGCTCAATTTCGGGCGTACTGTCAAGTATAGAGATTCTTTCTTATATCGCACATCGAGAATGTAGAATGATTTGGCCAACTCTGCTTTTTCCTCCCATTTTGATGTTCAGAACTTTAAGACCAATGCGCACCGGTATCTCCTTTTAAATACTTCCTATTTTCCTAACTCTCGCACTGCGTTTAAATATAAACAAATTAAGGGTACTAATAACCCCTTAATTGCTTGTGAATTATAGAACAAAATCTAACAGAAAATATTGTTTTCCCCTTTCCGTAAATTTGTTCATAAAAAAATAAAAGCAAGAAAAAAGTACGTAAATGAAGATTTTGAAATTAAACTATTTCCCAGCCTATGTTTTTAGATTCAAAATCATGGTATGATAAAGTTATGAATTTGTAACTCAAGAAGACAAAGTTGATTCTTTGGTAAATTGTTTATGGTACTGTCACAGAAGAAAACATGGTTCAGTTAAAGAGTTTGATTTAAGTCGTTTATAGTTACATTTATTTGAAGAAAAAGTGCCACATAAAAAGGATATTAGCCGGCTTTAGCAATAATAGAGTTGTCTAAAGAGTACCCGTGAAATACAGCCAAGAAAAATAAGGCCTATTTTTTAAATTTTACAATATTTCAGTTTTGTTTCAGTTCAAGTTAATTTTTGGAAGTTTGTACATATATGGATTTTATTTTGATTAATTAAAAATATTTGTTCATAGTCTAGATATGGTGGATATCAATTCTAATAGGTTCTTGATACGATTTACAAAATAACTGTTTTGATAACATTTTGGACTATTTTCTAAAGTCTTACTTCGATTACTTTCAATATTGTTCTTTTTTCAAACAAAATAGATGGGCTTAGACTAAGATTAAAAGCAAGATTATTTTAAAAAATATTAGGATTTGAAAAATAAATCTTTACTTCTGCGTTTACATATGTACATATATTTTAAGAACTTTTAAGACCCCCTAGAATTAACGTTTTAAAATTTAAGATTGAATTTGTGAAATTTTCGACACACATTTTATCAATATCTTACAAGAATATGTTGTAAGAACTCTGAACATATTCAGAGGGGCGATTCCAAAAAGCGCGGCGGATCGCATTGAAAGCGAAAATTCAATTTCGACCGTCTTCCCTTTGAGTCAATTTGAAAAGCGAACATGGAAGAAAGGGATCCTTCCATTTTTCCTGCTTAGATGTCAAATATTTTCAATCCATTTCAATGATATTTTCCAATTTTCTATTTGTTTGTCAGCTGTTTCCAAAAATATGACATTTCCTTCCACCAAAACTAATTGTTTTTCTCTGAAAAAAGTATCTAAATGTTTGTAGTTATATTTTCATATTATTGTTGGTTTCAAGTAAACAAAACTAGCTTTTAATGGACTCCATAAGTGTTTTTTTAAATGGAGAAAGAGAAGAAGCAAGAAAAGAAGCTAATTATTAAAATATTCAAAGAAAACTATTTAGAAGTGGGTCTTCGCCTCTTGATGTTCCCCCCAAATAGTGTGTATTTAATTATCTTTTTCCAAATTGAATTTTTTTTAATGATTTTTGTTCAATAAGGTTTATAAAATTGTTTCGAGAAGCATTTGTGTACGTTTTTGAAGAAATCAAAGATGATTTCAAACGAGAAAACACTACCTCTTTGCCTTTAATACTTAAGCTTGCCGCTACATTGCGATTTTTAGCGGAAGGTTCGTACCAAAAGAGCGTTGGGCAGGACTACCGAATCGCTATGGCCCAGCCAACGGTGTCAAAGGTTTTGAATGAAACTCTGGACATACTGGAGAAGAAACTATGCCCAAAACACATAACATTTTCGTTTTTATTTTTTTTTATTTCGTTAAATATTCAACAAAAATAAGTAATTGATATCTTTAATTTAATATATTAAAAAAAAAAACAAATAAAGCTTATTTTTGTTTACATTTTGTTGCAATCCGCCACTATCACGCCTGTCGCTTTCAAACCTAACTAGAAGAATGACATTTTGTTGGAAAGAACTTTATGGAAGACATCAGGTGAAAAATGAAATAATAAACATTTTTTGAAAGATAATGACTAAAAATAAATAAAGTATTTGAAAAATTATCCCTTCTCTTCTTTGGTTCCTATAAAAAAATTAAATCGGATAAAGTTGATTTGCGTAAAATATATTTAAGAATTGAAGTTTTTTTTGTTGATACAAATATTTTTACTTTAAAAGAAATATTTCGCAAAAAGCCGTTTAAAAACAAATGTCAACAATTTATTTGATCATATTGAAAAATTATGGGACCTTAGCATCAAGAATATATTTTCAATTCTAATTACAAAATAGGAATAGTTTCCATTAAAGCCCTTGTGCATTGCGGAACAAGTATGTTGTTCAATAATACTATACTGGCCCGTTTTACACTCCCCTGACAATATAATCAATAAATTTGGTTGTCTTTATTTCAAGGGATTTTTTTTACTTATTACACTCAAAGTAAAAAAAAACATCAAACAAATTATTAAAAATTAGTACCCATGGCATGATGGTTAGAGCGTTGGATATAGTCATGGCAGAGGTCTTGAATTGAATCTCTGCCTGTGCTTTCTAGAGTTTTTTTTTTCACCGATAATGCATCTTGCAAGGAATTGACTAATCCTCCAAGAGAAATTGTCATGAAAAGAGCTTTACCAATTCAGCCGTTCATATTCGTCTTAAAACTGGAGGTCCCTTCCATCCCTGACAACATTACTCACAAGAAGGGATGGTTGAGAGTTTTAAGTCACTATAGGCCCTATTGACAGAGAGGAAAATAGCAAACAAATCACCCATTGTAAGTATTTTTAAAAATACGACTTTTTCATGAAGTTGATGACTTGAAGCTTTTCTAAAAAAGTGGATACAATTTAATTGTTCCAAAAATATAACCTTAAAGTTCTGTATTTTTGAAAACGATTTATTATATATATAAAATTTGTATGTAAATAGAAGAATAATTCTAATAGTTCATCAAAAAGCGCTATAGCAAAGAACTCATAAGAATTTCGCCAGTTCCATTGATATACGGTTATGAACCTAAAATCATATGCATGTCAATGCTATCATTTTCTGCCACCTTAGGATACAATATACCGAGTTAAATAAAACATAATAAATCATCAAAAGGTTTAATTTATATGGAGACAAGTTCGCTGCTAAAAGCCCGGAAGTCAAACGATTTCATCTGTTCAACAAATAATTAACCCGATTTAAGAAAATAAAAAGGTGTTGCACACGCGTGTTATACCAAAGTAGACAGAGTTTGCCCACCAACCGAGTGCAGAAAGTGCAGCAGTAAACATGAAATAAAAAGTGATTAATCAGATATACCCAAACTCAAACACAATCCCTAAGGAGTTCCATCAAAGCGGCTTTCACGACGACGATTATGTATATACCAAGCGCGACTACAGCGCGACAATGAAAAACTTAACCAGTCACAAATAAATTATAAATCATTTTACAGCCGGAATTGGACATGTGCTCACTGCACCAGAAATCCATCCACTGATAGGACGGTATTGAATGAGTGGACCTGTCAGGGCAACCACACCACACCATACCACAACCAGCCAGCCATGGAGTTCAGACTTCAGACCTCACCGGAGATGGAAAAAGACCATTGTATGTACCGTGCTGCCGCTATACCAGCACCGCCACCGGCACCGCCACCTCCATCGATTGTCATCCCATTGAACGCGCGAAGACGTTCAATTGTCCTCTAAATTTCTCTCTAAGTAACAATTTTTGTAGCCCGCGATTGGTAGCTGTGATAAGATAAGCAAGTTGACAAAAGGAATTCATCATCGGCACTCCGGGAAGTGCCTTTATAGATTCAGCTCCGGTAGTCAAAACAACTTGGCCGGTACCTCAGTTGAGTGGATTGGAGTGGAGTGGTGATGGAACTCCCTTTTAACCATAAAAACACTATATACGGCCAAACACAACAACAACAACAAAAACTATCTTTTTCTTCTCACTCGTGATCACGGTTCACCTTGGCACATTTTATGAACCGGAAAGTGTAAATTTCAATTGAATATATCTAAAACACCTTTTTTTGAAGTGTCTGATGGTATACACTGTACCTATGCCTAGTTTTTGTAGATAGGTTTATTCTCTCAGGACAAACGGGGGTCTAAAAGTGGTGATGGAGACTCGATATGGCGTTAATCGGTATTTACAAGAGCGAAGAATATGTGTGGTTAGGTTACTCAGCTGAGTTCGCCCAATGACTTGCAAGAAAATGAAACTGCTGCTTGCTGGATGCTGGAACATGAGATCATATGGACCGACTTGGTGCTGCGCTGCGCATTGCCAGTTTACAGTATAGCTATAGTACCTATACGTAGCTTGTTTTGAATGACGTGCAACTTTTCTTTTTTTTATTATTATTGTTGTTAGTTACACTGTCAGCAATATGTTGCTTCTCTTTTGATTTTCAAATAAACACCGAATAAATAGGGGAGAACGGAAATTACAAGTCATTGTAGAGCTTGCTTTTTATTTTCATGTTTCGCATATTGTGATAGAAAAGGTTAGACATAGAAGTATAGCGAGTGTGTGTAGCAATGATTCGCATTTTTTCGAGCTGAAAGCTTCCTCCGTTTTGAGAATTTGTGTAATGTGTTTTTTTTTAAGGAAAACATAACAAGATTTAACATTTATGCTTCGCAGATAAAATTATTTCAAGAACAAAGTTTAGTCATTTGAGGATTTTAATGTGGGTTTAAAACATGACTTATTGTAGAAATAAAATTCACTAAAAAAAAACATGTTTACTTTGAGTATTTTAAATGTTTATATTTAGTATGTATAAAGAAATTTAGTGTGAGATTAACAAAATTCAATGTTTGTAATTTACCTACAGCTATCATATTTTTGAATCATTCAATTTTACTCTCCTTATTTTAGGTTCTCTAAATTTATCCGGTCAAGGATTTTTTTTTGAAATTGTAAACATCTATACAAAAAGCAGGCAACTCCCAACAATTGATTTTTAATTGAAATTGAAAGCTGCCAAAAATTGCGTAAATATTTTTAGAAACCCCGATTTATTTTGCGAAATTAATCGTGCACGTAAGTTGGATGGGGCAATGGAATTTATTTGTATTTATATTTGCAATAAACGTAAGACATTATTTTAAAAATATGGAAATAAAACCAAAGTACATATATGAACTCTTTTATTAAGATTTTTAGTTGTAAATTATAAATTATATATATTGGCATATCTATTGTAACTATTTAAAATTTTGACTTTGATCAATTATATCCTCATAATTATCAAAGCTTTAAGTATATGTTAGAATAAAGATTTATGTTTAATATTGTTGAATTTCGGAATAGTCTATAAAAATTGTAGATTATATTGTACTACAGTATAAAATTTTGTCTACTAATGTTATATGTTAAGATCTTTAATAAAAAATATTTATTTAAAAAAAAAGAAAATCAATTTTATCAAAGAAACTTTATAAAATTGTAATTGAAATCAACTGATCGCACAAGTATACACAGACACACTGCAGAGGTATTATTATGTGAGAAAATTAACTTTTAACTTAATTAAAAGTGCCATGTTTTTAAATATTGCTTTTTCAATAATTATTTTAAAATAAAATTGTGTACTTTCTTGTTATAAAAATGAAACAAATTACCACAAGTTTTGTTATTCAGATAAGAAAATATATATACTCGTATAATAAAAAGAGCAGATTTATTTATATTTGAATTATAAACGAAAATAAAAAGTGCGTTTACGCCTCAGTGTGCTTTCGTTTTCAAAATATTTTTGGAGAAAATAAAATTGCGATACAATTTTTTTGTTTGATTTTAGATAAATCTAACTTCTTAATTATAAAAAAGTAGCAGATTTCAAAAATTATAATAGCTATATGGTTTTGCATTTCTAGTACCTATAGTGCGATGGTTAGTGCTTTGGGCACTTAGAGTCTCGTATGGCACCAGTAAGATAGTTGTAATATATGGTTATGTTAGTTTTATGAATTTTCGTCTAGCTTTAAGATAGTTTTAAGAATGAATAAATATGAATTAAAAAAAGAGGTCTTGGGTTAATTCCCAGCCTGTGCCATCTAAAGTTTTTTTTCACGATCACGGTTACTGCCTCTTGTAAGGAATTGACTAATCCTAGAAGAACAATTCTTGTCATGAAAAGTGATTTATCAAATTAACCATTCGGATTCGGTTTAAAACTGTAGGTCCCCTCCATTATTGACAACATAACTCGCACACAGGAATGGCTAAGAGTTGTAAATTACTTATCCCCAGTTTTCAACGGACTGTTGTGCTACCATTCTCGTTGAGATTTTTGTATCCTCTTTCTTAGAAATTCGATTTATAAATTAAAGAATAAATTAAATGAAATTATATGGACAATGCATCAAACTTATTTGTATCTTCTATGTAGATACAGTTGACATCATTTCAGTATCTGGCTTAATTTCTGGAAACTCTCTTTAGTGACAAACAACTAAACTTAATGTAAGTTTTTTTGAGGTTATAAAAAAGAGGCTGAGTTGCGACTCACACTGATAACTTCCCATCCCGTCCGGCGATTTGTCTTGCTTAAAACTTTAACAAAATTTTCTCAACAATATTTTGTGTGAGATAAGTTCTTCTGAAGTCAATATTTTCCTTTTTTCTTTTAAAACTCGAGTCAAAACCATTTCTCATCAGTTTTGTCTCCGTTTTTAAAGGTTTTCGTGTTTGTTAAGAAAGTTATCATTTGAATTTTTCTAAGAAATTATCTAGCAATTATCAACTTAAAAAAGAGTCTGGGATGCAACCCACACTGATAACTTCCCATCCCGTCTGTCAATTTGTATTGCTTAAAAATTTGTCTATATGTACTCGTATTAATTTTTACCAAATTTGAGTACTACTTTTTGTAGATTTTATTTTTTATGAAAAAAACGACTGTTGGATTTTTATATAAAAATGACTGAATATCGAAAACAATATTTTCTGTGAAATAAAATAAGTAAGCCAACATTTTTAATTTTTAAAAAGCTATTTGAGTCGAAAGTACATTTTTACCAAGTTTTAGTAATGTTTTTTTAGAGTTTTATTTTTTGTAAAAAAACTGTCTATTCGATTTTTTTTCAAAATTTTACCAACTGTAAAAACAATATTTCTTATAAGATATAATTAGTTTGAAGCCAATATTTCAAACCTTTGAAAAGATATTTGAGTCGAAAATCAATTTTTAGCAAAATTTTGTTAATTTTTTTGTTTAGGTTTTTAATTTTTTGTACAAAAACTGTCAATTCGATTTTTTTTCTAAATTTTACTGAATGTTAACAACAATATTTTTTGAAAAATAAAAGTAGTTTAAAGGTAATATCTATAATTTTTGAAAAGACATTTGAGTCGAAAGTCTATTTCTACCAACTTTTATATACATTTGTTTTTTAGGTTTTTATTTTTTGTAAAAAAACTGTCAATTCGATTTTTCGCAAAATTTGTCCTATTGTGGAAAACAATTTTTCTTATAAGTAAAATTAGTTAGAAGCTATTTTCGCAAATTTTAAAAAAGATATTTGAGTCGAAAATCATTTTTTACGAATTCTAATAGAGTTTATTGAAAGTTTTTGTTCCGTATAAAAACCAATACTGATTAAATTTTTCAAGAAAATTTAGGAAAGAATGAAATCATTTCTAAAACAATACCTTTATTTATTTACGAGATATCGAGAATCGAACATCAATTTTCACCAATTTTCGCATTATTTTTTGCACACTTTAATGCAAAAAAATTCTCTCAGATTTTTATTTAAATCTTACTAAATGTCAAAAGAGTATGAAAATAATTTGAAGCCAATATCTTAAATTTTTGGAAAGAGATTTGAGTCGAAATCATTTCTTACCAACTTATGTTTTTTTTTGTTGAGGTTTTTAATTTTGTAATAAAACTGCCACTTTTATTCTTCTAAAAATTTATTTGCGTTAACCAAAATGTTCAATTTTTTTTAGATGCTATAGTAAAAATACGCTTGCTCAATTTTTATGAAAGTCTTTTCTGCATCTTTTTGTAAAACAAGATTTATTTAAAATCGACATCTCTTTAAAAATCTTTTATTGAGACTCTACAGGCCTTGAAACGTCGGTTACAATTAAGTCCTATTGTAGAAGTTCAAAGTACAATTTGATGGCCACTTACAAAAACTTGTTCAACAAGTGTTTTTAATATAAAGTTAAACGATTATAATGCACAATTACATTTCAAAACTGTACGTTAATTTTTTGTATGTTTCATGTTTCTCCAAAGTTTGTATCTTTTCTTCGTCTTTGATTGTTTAAAATGATAGGCAGTGTCAAACTAAATGTGTGTATTGGTCAGTTTTTAAATACAAAAATATTGTGTGGTTTTTTAACAGTCAGAATAGCCTCCTTTATTTTTTTTATTGCAAACAACAGCGCGAAAACAAGCACTCACTGGTTTTGAAGAGTGTTTTCCGTCGTTATTTTGCTGAAATTGTCATCTTAGTGGCATATTGTCCTCAACATATGAAAGCATGACATCTTTTAAGATATCCAAAGATATCATAAATTTAAATCAGTACAACCACGAGAAGCAACCCAAAGCATAGTTTTTTATATATCTGTTTTCTTTTCCTTGAGGACGTTTGTTTCATTACTCCTAAGAATGTTATATAATTATATTATAATATAGTTCTTGTAATCGGTCCGATTTGTGGAACTAAAATGTTTGACATTTCTCGAGTTTGCAATGTCCCTAGAGTCTAAATAAAACATTTTTAGAGAGATGTCGGTGCGTACGTGTGTACGTATGAACGTTCGTATACGTTCGTACTTCGGAAAGCTTTTTTCTTCATCCGTATGTATATAAAAAGTTAAAAAAATAAAAATATTGGTTGACCCGAAATATACAAATATTGTCACGTGATACCAAACAATTATATTTTTGGGGAAAAAAAATCAATTATTAGATTGTTTTATAAATTTTAAAAACTGAAAGTAAATAATTTTCGCCTCAAATCTGATTGTATCTTCAAAAAAAAGAGGCTGGCATGCGACCCACACTAATAACTTCCCATCCCATCTGTCGATTTGTCTTCCTTAAAAGTTTGTAGGGTTGGGTTAAAAATATTGTTACTTGAATTATTCTTAAACATTTTAAATTTACCAACAATATTTTTCATATAAAGAAATAGTTTAGTTTGAAAATCTAGTTTTGTTAAAAGATTTTTTGTCGAAAAAATTTTGTTACCAATTATATAAGCAATTCTTAAATTTTCACAAATTGGATGAATGAAAATAATTTTAGAGATATCAAGAACCGAACATAAATTTTTACCAACATTTATTAATTTTTTTGTTTAGGTTTTAATTTTTTGTAAAAAAAAAACTGTCAAATTCGTATTACTCAAATTTTTCCAAATGTTGAAAAAAATATTTTTTATAGATAAAAATTAGTTAGAAGCCATAACCTTAAATTTTTAAAAAGATATTTGAGTCGAAAATCGATTTTTACCAACTTTTGTTAAATTTTCTTTTAAGTTTTTATTATTATAAAAAACTCTTAATTCGATTTTTTTTTAAATGTTGCTGTATATTAAAACAATAGTTCTTATTAGTTAAAATAAGTTGGAAGCCATAATCTCAATTTTTTGAAAAGATATTTGAATCGAAATTTAATTTTTACCAACTTTGAGTAATTTTTTTATTAGGTTTTTATTTCTTATACAAAAAATAGTCAATTCGAACGCGCACGCACATACATCTTTCTAAAAATCTTTCATTCCAACTCTAGGGAAAAAATCGAATTTAAAAAAAAAACTTAATAATACCTTACTAAAAGTTGGTAAACATTGATTTTCGACTTAAATATCTTTTCAAAAATAAAAGATATTAGCTTTAAACTAATTTCATTTTATAAAAAAAAAAATTCTCATAAAAATCCGAAAGCCAATTTTTTCATAAAATCTGCAAAAAATATAGCATGCAAAATTGGTAAAACTTGATGTTCCATTCTCGATACCTCGTGAAGGTATTGACTTAAAAATGATTTCATTCTGTGATACACTTCCTTAGAAAAATACATATTTGTTTATAAAAGGAATAAAAATCATTCAAGAAATGTTACAAAAATTGTCAAAAATTGGTTTTCGGCTAAAAATCTGGTAAACAAAAATAGATTTTAAATCAATCTATTTCATAATATGCAAAATATTGTTTGTAATTTTTAGTTAATTTTTTAGAATAATTCAACTGACAACAAAAGACGAAAACCTACGAACTTTTTAGACTCTTCTTGAGATAGATTTTTATATATTTGCTAATAAAAGCTAATTGAAATAAGCAGGTATAATTTTGTCAAATATAAAAAATTTAAACGACGACTTCATAAAAGAAAAAACTTTTTAAAGTGCTTTTTTAAATAAAAAGTTTTAAACCCTTTTTACGAGCTAAAGTTTTCTGTAAAAGATAGGTTTGAACACATTTCAAATATAATTATACTTTTTCAGAGAGACTAAGCTTAAAAACAGTGTACTTTACAATGAAATATGTCCAGTCCAGAATTTTAAACAATTTAACGCCTACTCAATTTGAAAGTATGAAAATATTTTTGATTTAATATCATTCCAAATTTATTTAAAAAAAATTCCATAGAAAAGTATATTCACGTATTTGATTGAATCCTTATATGGCTTTAAAATTATTTGTTTTATTTAGTTCCTATTATATTTTGTCCTTGTTTTATTTCACTATCAAAGTCAAAGGGGAAAGAAATTAGAACAAACATTTTGAATGTTATAAAATAATTTGTTGGTTATACACTTGTAATGATAATTGCATGTTTGTTCTATACTACAAACATAATGATGGGTTTGCCGCTATTGAAAAACCCTATTTTGGTTGCTTTTTTATAATTGAAGTAAAATAAACACAAAGTCATTTTATCATAGCCAACCGTTTCGTTTATATTTTAATATAATCGCACTTCATTAAGATGGCGTGTTTAATTTACCACACGCTTCCGGGCTTTTCCACCTAAATTTATTTGTCTTAGTATAAAATTACTCTTTTAATATAAACTTTTGTAATATTTTCTTTGTCTGAATTTTAAAATTTGCCCCTTTTTAACCTTTGACATGTTCTCTTTTATTCTTTTAATCCATCATAATACATAATTCCAAGAACGGCAATTATAATGTGTTCATATAATATTCAAAAAAAAATTACGAGGACTTTAATTAGCATTTCCAATAAATCGCCATTGATGTTGACCGGTTGCCCGCCGCTAATTACTCAAGCTGCGGGGTAATTCACTTCGATTTCGATTGCAGTTTTTTTTAGTGACTGAATTGTGAGTCTTGAGTCTTGACTGACACTGACCATGATGCATCATCGTGCCTCTTAACTTGAAGTTTAACATTTTTTTTTTTGTTGAGTTGAGTTTAGCTGTCGGTTCCTTCTCGGCGCATTCGCACGAAATCAAACCTTTATACGTACCTAGTGTTATTTTTTTGTTTTTCTTACAACTTTATACAGATGTGATTTTTCGCAAGTCATCCAATTGTACTCGTGTGGAGCTTGTGTGGTGTTTGGATTGTATATGAAGTATGAATTAAGGCAGCAAAAGATATTTGCAACCAACGGCAACCACTGAACAGAAGAATGCTTGTGGCAACGGTTTTGTGTGATGAATACATCATATTCGTCATTTGTATCTTTGTATCTGTATCTACCTAGCTATATCTACCCATGTGTTGTTTATAGCTGCTTACAAGTTCGTCAACGGTAAGTGCATGCTGCATGCATCATAAGCACATTATAAATTGCGTAAAATTTTATTTGACTTTACTTCAATTAATAAAAGCGAGAGTGTACTTAAGTTTAAGTTATGGCAAAAGTGTTATGAAGACCTTGAAAATACTCGTAAATACATTTATGACTTTGGTATTTCAGTAAACTCATTTGAAAAAAATAAAAAAAAAACAAAAATCAATAAACATAGTGAATAGAAGTCTTAAGGTTAAATGCATGAACAACATTGTTAAGTGCACTTTTTATCTGCATTTATGGACCTATCTATGTTTATTATAGAAACAGTTGCAAGTTTCAAGAGGTTATCTCAATGAACTCGTAAGAAACAACATTCTTAGGAGTGGGCGAGTGTCAGTACATTGATAATGTTAATTTGAATTTTAAACTTTTGTTTTATAATCTTCTAAAAATTTCATTTGATATTTTATTTCAGAAGTAAGTTATAAGCTTGTATTCGGAAAGGAAGAGAAAGTTTGGTGAACATTAGCATCAAATTTGTAAAATACTTTAATGACATGAACACAGGTATTCTACATTCGCGTAGTTCGAAAAAAAAAATCTATCTACCTACTAAGCAGGGCGCCCGAAGTTGGGCTCAAGATTATACTCGTTTTTGAGTTAAGACTAATAACAGTCACAGTGTTAAATTCATCATTAAAATTATTACTGCTTTTTTTCTAAGTAAAACTTCTGGCCATCAATCTCTTGGCTCAAAGAAAATGTGATATCAACTACTGATGCCCCTTCTTAGGTAGCCAAGCTGTCATAAAATCATTGGGCTCTGTCTCAATAAACTTAATAACAGGCCGAAACTGTCAATCATCTCAATGTGTTGAATAACGGGCACCTCTATACACCTGCTGCTCAATCGACTTCGAGAAGGCCTTGGATAGCATCAACTGGGAATATACATCTAGTTAGCTTTGCGGAGGAGAGGCATTCCAGAAAAACTAATTGCCATAACGTAAAGGCAACATATAATGCATCCAAGTTTCACGTTCTGCACGATGGTAGGTTGTCAGAGGATTTTGAAATCCCAAGCGGAGTAAGGCAGGGCTGTATTCTGTCGCCAATATTGTCTTTGAAGCGATGTACTGCGTGCAGCTTTGTCAGATAACGGAGTAATCCAATGGACTTTGACATCCTATTTAAAGCACTTGGATTACGCGGAGGATGTTTGCTTATTTTCTCATAGGATCATGGATCTCCATCAAATGACAACAATTGTGGAGAGAGAAACAGAAGTCGTGCTGCTGAAAATTAATTACGGCAATAAAAAATGATCAGCCTCGGAACCCGACCATCCTCTCAACAAAATATTTTCTCGCAAACTGTGGAAAAAGTGGAAAGCTTTTAAACGCAAAAGTGGCGTTTGGTATTGTGTCCAAAATTTGAAGGAATAACTTTATCAGCTTAAGGACAAAGCTACGACTGTTTCGCACAAATGTTGAATGTTTATGGTTGAAGCACCTGGAAGGTTACTTCAGCCATTACAAAAAAGCTGCAAACTTTCGTGAATAGATGTTTTCGCAACATCCTTAAGATTTTCTTGCTAAACCGTATATCAAATGAGTTTCTTCATAGAAGGACTGGTCAGAAACCTATAGACTCTACTAAATATATACGAAGGGTTAAATGCCATTGGATTGTACATATGCTTCGAAAAGGTAAAGACTGCATTGGCAAGCAATGCATTGGAATCTGCTCACACAAGAACCAAGAAGATCTGGACGACCGAGAAGCACATGGCGCAGGACAGTCAATGCGAAATCAGTGTCACAAGGTAAGAGTTATAGGGAGCTTCAACACATCTCCGTAAAGAGCACACGATGGCGCGTAGGCATAGTAGATGCTCTATGCCCAACGGACTTAACAGGCCTGAGTACCTAAATGAAGTGAAGTAGACAACAAATCAAACACCGGAATATTCTTAGATATTTGTAAGCGTATGTATTTTTTTTTAATGATGGATTGATACCACCACTTCACTGTCAACTTATCTAAATTTTCCAATGCTTAATACTAAACGCTCAAAACAAATCATTTCAGTTAACAAATTTCACATAAGCTCTGTTAATTTTACAGGACTTTGCCTAATAGGTAGTCATGCTTTTCGACTTAAAAGCAGAAGCTGTATGGACGGAGAAAAAGAAGAGACAGCGTCTATCCTACCATGACGATGACTGCTTTATGGCTATAGCTGCCAATTGATTTGAACGAGTACGGCAGATCCCTAGATCCCTGTGGTATCACGACGGATCAACTATTGGTCTAAGTTTGTTGGCCTTTTCTAAAATAACCTAACCTATAATGTTCCAAATTAAATATTGATATGGATATCCTTTGAAAGTAAGCAAGTAACCTTTAAAAGGCCTTTAAAACTTATTTATGAAATGATTTGTATTATAGAATTACTGGGAATTCAAAATACTTAGTCTAGATTGATTTTAAATACTTAATTTACAGCTTAAATTCCAATGAGCTAACCTTTGAACAATGCATTTTTATACTTCTGCTGTGTAGGAAAAGGCTTAATATGTAAATTATGAAAACCATTAGTGACCCATGAAAGTACTTTTGTAAAAAAAGAAATTGCAGAAAAATAAGAAATCAATTCAAATCACGCCATCGTTTAAAAACATTGTTCGTATTTTTCAAGACGGTTCGTGATTTGATTTTGTTCCCGTGAAATCTTCATGTTCATACAAATTATGTTGCGGTTTTGTTCAAATAATACTGACCGTTGTTCAAGAATTTATTGCAACTACGCTTATTTTTCTTTCGTTTAAATAAATCTCAGCATAATAATTGCTATGGACGTGAATGAGAAATACACAGATTTTGTGTGTGTGGTTTCTAAAGAAAGTGAATTTATTGTGTGTTACTTGCAAATTGGTAAGAAAATTTCGAAAGCAACCGCGAGAGTCATAAATCAAGAGCTTGTTACAGTGATTTAAAAATCTGACAAGTCTGGATTTTTATAAATAATTATGTTAATATGTATAAGAGTATACTCAAAGTCATTTAAGGATTCCAAAAATTATACAATACAAGCCATGTTATTAAAAGTGACCAAGTTTTTGTACTCGAAAATCATATTTTCTGATTGACTGTGGCTTATGTTTACGTAGCTTGCAAAAAATAATTCGTATACATGTACGAGTATTCAATGATAAAGACGAATTGCATGTCAAGACACTGAGAGCATCGTACAGTGGTAATTGTTCTTATTTTGAGAAAAAATACTACATTACCTTTCACTTTTAAGTAGTATGACCTTAATTTTTCTCGAAAGCGTTGTCCTGAATTTGGCTTTTAACGAAAGTTAATTTTTGGTCCAATTGGTTTGAATATGACTTTCTTCGTTTGTTTTTAATTCTTATAAGATAAAAAGGTGAACTTCCTTATAAAAATAAGGTAGTAAGTTGAAATTAAAAATTATATACAAAATTTGTTTATAAAACCCCAATGTCGTAGTAAGGTCAAATGTCATGCAAATTTGTTATTCGCTTTTTTTTTAGTTTTAATAGCCAAAATAATGTAAACAACTAGAATCACATTTGTGAAGCATACAATGTGTGAAAATTTTGTTCTCATTTTTTCATACTATCAACCGTTTCAAAAAGAAGAAAATGGAAAGGTCTCAGCAGGTTTCTAAGAATCAATTGTTGCTTTGAAAATATTGAGGTATTTTTATGAATTGTTGATTTAAAAATAATAATGTGTTTTTTCAAAAATATTTAAGCTTTTAAATATTAATATTATAGTGACAATAATATACATCAGCATTTAAGTCTTTTATAAACAACATAAATGGTTAAGGAAATATTTTTTTTTATTATTTTTGCACACTTCATAGAACATAAATGTACAGAGTAGAGAACACATCACCTTGAGCAACTAGACTATGTAAGGTGATAACAACACAAGACAGAAGAGACAGAACTACAAACAGAAAGAACACATGACAACAGCACGCGGTAGGTTTCGAGACGGCCCTCCATCTGTCTACTAGTGCGAAGTTTGTCCACCGTTTCCAATTCTTAATATTACAAATATCAATATTGCACCATTTGCAGCAATATCCACAACTTCGTCTGGAGGGAATAAGAATAACTGTCATTGTCCTCAAACATGTTAAGTCCGTTTGGAACCTCTTAAGGGGTATAAGTCCTTCTGTGTCTACGTGCCATCGTATGCGATTCCGGAGAGGTGTCTCAGCTCCCTCCAACTCTTGCCTAGTATGCTGATTCCGCCTCGACTTTCCTGCGCCATGTGATTCTAGGTTTTTCAGGTCTTCTTCCTTCTTGTGTGGAGCAGATTCCACTGCATTGCTTGGCCTGCAATGCAGACGTTACCTTTTCGAAGCGTATCCATTGCCATTCACGCCTTCTAATAATAGAGTCTATAGGTTCCTGACCTTCTATGCAAGACCTCATTTGATATACGGTTTGGCCAGAAAATCCTTAGGATGTTAAAAGACACCTATTCACGTAAGCTTTCAACTTTCTTGAATGGCTGAAGTAACCTTCCCATAAAAAAGTACAGCTGTAACATTTGTATGAAACAGTTGTAGATTTGATCTTTAGCTGATAGAGTTATCCCTCCAAATTTTCGACAGCAAACCGAACGCCACTTTTGCTTTGCCGATGCAGCAGATGACGTCTTGTTCAGTTCCGCCTTCGATGAAGACTATACTTCCAAGGTATTGAAAACCCTCCACTTTTTCCACCGGTTGCGAGGAAATATTTATTTGAGAGGATGGTCGGTCAGGGCTTATCATTTTGCTTCTTGCTCCACTCTTGTTGTCATTTGATGGAGATCCATAATCCTATGAAAGAGTAAGCAAACTTCCTCCGCGTAATAAAAGTGCTTTAAATAGGATGTCAAAGTCCTTTCGATCCCTCCGCTACCTGACAAAGCTGCGCGTAGTACATCGCTTATCACCAACAAAAACAATATTGGCGACAGAATACAGCCCTGTCTAACTCCGATACGGATTTCAATATCATCTGACAACCTACTATCGTGCAGAACTTGACATTTTGATAAGGAATGTTGCGTGATTTAATTACAGATTTTTAAGGGAAATTGAATAAAATAATAAGAATAAAAATCCGGTTGGTAATGGTGAAAAGATAGGCTTACTGGATTAAAAGAAGGGAACTAGTAATTCAACATGCCAATATATCGAAAAAGAAGTATCCTGGGCGAACTAGGTCCTTAAAGAAAGAGAAAACCCGCATGGAATAAATATCAAAGGAATCAATTTTTAATGCCAAAATCCCAATCTCCAAATTTCCAGCAACGTACACCGACACTATTTCTGTATGATATTCCTTAATCGTGATACAATTATAAGGAATACTTTGGTCAACATGGTTTTGAGAGTTGTAATCAAATTATACTTCGCTGAAGGTTTAAAGATATACCCTTTCTTTAAATCCGAC
The DNA here is from genome assembly GCF_945859685.1 of Eupeodes corollae. Taxonomy (NCBI): domain Eukaryota; kingdom Metazoa; phylum Arthropoda; class Insecta; order Diptera; family Syrphidae; genus Eupeodes; species Eupeodes corollae. Next base: position 93,569,055 of record NC_079147.1, read on the forward strand.
ATAAAAACAAGTATTTCTGTCAGTTTTTTTCAGATATTGGATACTTTTTACAATTGGAACAAAACTAATGCATGAGGCTTTTTAAAAACTATTAATATTCATAAAGCAGTTTTCACGAAAATAAATACCTCGAGTTTTGTGAGAAAATGTCTTGGAGGAAACGTCATCAACCCTAAGAGCATGTGACTTAAACCTAAATACAAAGGAAAGTATGTATTCACATATTACCACCGAAAAGACTTTTGAACACAATTGACTTAAACATTTTTACATAACAGAACAAGAAAAATGACTTGCTATTTCATTAAGTTCTTCTTCAGTTTCTATACCTATCTTTTATTAATTCAAAATACCTCACAGATAAAAATAAGTAAACGATTTTATCTGAACTGTGTCACATGCTATACAGGGTACTTCCTCTTCCAGTTGAAAAAAGGTGCGCGAAAGATAGGTGTGTCATTAAAGAATATACATTTTTTGATGTCGTTGTCGTAGTCGGTTGTTAACTGCTGACGGGTAGAAGACGTTATTGTGACTACTGATGGGGGCTCGGCTCAATGTGAATGACAGCTACAGAAATGGGATTATTAAGAGTAGATTAGACCTGTACTCCACACCAATTTTTCGATAAAGAAACCTTTACCATAACCTGAGTGGGTTGATTGCAAGTAATTCAATAAAGAAGAATATTCTTTATATATATAATGTGTAGATAAGGGGCTTGACAAGTATTGACTTTCATATCCTTTATCTTTAATATGCAAATGGTATGAAAATAAATGTAAATCAAATCAATACTCAACAAACAAATTTAAAATATAGAATCTTTTTTAAAGTTAAAAGCATATTTCTCTGAAATACTCGTTCTAAAATAATCTTTAGGTCCCCTTTGAACAGTTAGTACTAGCATTTATATATTTCCCTGTTTGTAAGAAATTCACATGATATTTTATTCTTGAAGTGCATTTCTCTTTGTTTGATTTGGTAATGCATATAATGGACAATAAGGATACAGAGACATTTTTAAAATTAAGTCACGTAGCAAAATGAATGACAACTTGAATTCACTGAACCATGTAGACTATATACACAAGTAAACAACGAAAAGACCAACTTGTTTTTAAATTTAATAAAAAGCAAGAGCTTGGATTATATTAAAGAATACAATATTAACTTAAATATTTAAATGATATGGCTTTTATATGTCAAACATTAAAGGTCAAGTAGCTGCAAAGACAAAATAATAATAGGGTAAGTACTTTTGTAGTAGAAAAAATAGGGCCATAGGTATAAGTTCTCCATAGATCCTTTCCTACTGTAAGGCATAGATAATATTATACAATGTTAAGAGAAAAGAAAGATCCAATCAAATTAATTGAATGAACATTTATACGGAGGTGTGCTATGAAACCAAAGCTTACACAAGTTAGCAAACGTATTCAATTGCCATTGCTAAAAAGTTTTGGACTATAAAACAGTTCTTGACTCTAATAATTTTAACCAAAATAAAACGAAATCACATTGAGAATTATATGTAAAAACGACTTGACTACATTTATTTAGAACACTCTTCTGGACTGGACTATGTATTGAAACTGAACAAAGAGATGGCAGTATTTCACTTTTTTATACCACTCTGAACCCTGTTTTTTCAATTTAAAAAAAAATATTTTTGTCTAACTTGACTCGATTGGCCAACTTTCACCATTAAAATTTTGTATCCTGTCTAAAATTGTCGTACTTTCTAGGAACTTGTTGTGAAATATACCTAATAAACCTTTGGTTGGAATTTTGCGTACTGAATGTCTTCTTCTTCTTTCTAGAAAACCCTTCATTCCAAAACGCAAGATGCAATCTTATATAGTTCTTTTCAAAATGTATTGTTTTTTTTTTTTGAGAAGTCGATTGGTGTCTTTGATTCATTCTTGGTTTTTTGACAGATGTCTTTAAGTTCGGTTATATAAAAAGAACAAGCGGAAATATCGACTTCAAAATTGTCTTACAGCTTTGAAAAATGTGAAAAATTATACTGAACACAAATATCTCCGGAACTATTAACCCTTTCGACTTTAATTAAATATTGATTAGTTTTTGATATGAACTTGGAAAAAAATTGAATTAACATAAGAAATATATTTTAACTTCGCATGTTTTGTGAATCTAAAACTTGAATAATTTTATTTCACGAAGAATAGGTTTTTTGAAAGTTTATTTAATATTTAGAAAAATCGAATTCAAAGTTTTTTTTTTGAAAAAATCAAAACCTGAAAACTAAAATTGGTAGAAATATCATAAGAAAAAATAATTGATATTTTTTTACATAAAATGTAAAATCTTAAAAATTCCCAACATATTAAAAACATCTAAATTATTAATTATTATAACCTTTTTTAAGTGTTCTAAATGACAATTTGCTTATTGCATAAAAAAAAATATAGGAAACCAAGGGAAGTTATCATTGTGGGTCCCTATCCGGGCTCTTCTTTTTTCAATCAAGTCCAAACCGTTTGAGACATTGCTTAAAAAAAAACCGATAAAATCATATGCGAGTATGAATGTAAATTGCATTCTAAGTTTACAAAACCAAGCTTATAAAATTGTCAAAAGAATCAAATCTGTAAAATATCTAAGCACCGATTTACCATTCACAGAGTGTTATGACTTTGAAAGTTTAGTCATTGGCCAAAGAAAGACATTAAAAATGTTTAAACTTATGAAAACAGTACAAAGTTGGCAGAGTTTTACTAGGTACAGCATTACAATTAAAAAAACTTCATTAAAAGTTTGATTTACTTACCAAAACAGTTACTCTACGAGTACCTATAAATTAAAAATACTAGTTTTATGATGGTTCAAAAACTGAGCTTTTATAGTTATTTTAAAAAATTGAAGTATTTTGAAAATATTGAGGTTTTCCAAGTTTGAATTTGAATGGAGGTTAGAAATAGGTCCAAATTTACAGAAATTTTGATAATGGTTTCAAAAATGTAATGGACAATGGTTTCGAGGTCTTTTAGCAAGTTATCGGCTGATTTTTCGAATTATTTCTCGACGTTTCAAGGTCCCTATCGTCAAAATAAACGATTTTTAAAATGATGTCAGTTTGCATGTGTAGTGGTTGGTTTTTTTACCATAGCAATTTAAAAAAAGTGCATATTTCAGTTAACCCTAATTAATGTCTCACGAACTATTAACGTTAGAGACTTAAACAAGTGTTTTACTATGTACTATATATATATAAATATATTTTTGTAAGAAATTACAATTAGAGTTTTTTTAAATCAAAAAAACATTTGGCACCTCGAAAATCTTACAAATCAAAAATGATTTTATGTTCAAAACAATTTTTTGGAAAGAAGAATAACGTTTTGAACATATGGTAAAATTTTGAGAATCAAATCCACAGTTTTTTTTACAAAAAATAATAACCTAAAAAAACATACTCAAAATTGATTTTCTAACCAAATGTTTTCTCAAAAATTTGAGATTATGGCTTTCAATTAATATTATCTTATAAGAAATATTATTTTCAACATTCGATACAATTTTGAGAAAAATCGAATCAACAGCTTTTTAACAAAAAAATAAGAACCTACAAAAAAATTGATGGTTCTGATATCTCGTGAACAATAGAAGATATTGCCTTCAAATTAATTCAACCAATTTGTATTTGTTTATATAAAAATTAAATTTTTAAAGAAATACTTTTAAAATTGGTATAAAATAGTTTTCGACTAAAAATGTCGTTAGCAAAAATAGGTTTCGAAATCAAACTATTTCAATTTCAATATGCAAAACATTGTTGGTAATTTTCAAATTTGTAATCATCTGGAAAGTTTTTTAATTAAAAAACGAAAACCTACAAACCGTTAAGCTAGTGTTTTTCGCATCCCAACCTTTTTTTAGTTTTGATAATAGTTTGTTAACAAAAGATACTTAAGATAGATACTTTTAAATGATTGCATGTTTCTACACCGTGTAAAAATGATGTAACGATTTATGTTCTTTCAATTATAAAAATAGCTTTCTTGTTTTATTTTTGAAACATATCAAAAGAATAAAACATAAAACTTGTTTTGAATATATGATTCAACTTCACGTATGCTGCTTGAATCAATCATAATAATAATCGACTCGAACACACTTTATGAAAACTTGTCCAATCTATCAAATTCGATTTAAACATTTTGCATTATTTTATTCGAATGCAATTTCAATAATTCCCATACATATAACATCCAATCAATACGACAACAAACAAATCACATCAAATCAATCACATTAACCAGTATTGCTCATTCCCATATTTATATATCTCTTAAAACTTTTAAAATGCCGAAAATTCCTTTCAATCTGATTGTGCCCTTGAGAGTTCTCAAGAATTGACATCATCCATGAGATAAAGTAGGTACTTGAGCAAACAACAGCTCTCATCATATCATTGCCGACACCAACAACGTCGTCGGCTATGACGACGGACGTCAAGCGACGACGACGACGCTGAACAAACGACAACGACCGACCTACTGATATGCATTGAAAACCACACTGATTGACAGGACATAAACATGGCTTTGTCACTCTGAAGAGGCCTAATTAATAACAAACGAATCATGCAGTGCACCACATACCTACCTATAACATGCCTCTGCATCAAAGCGTGCATCTCATCGATTATAAATAGCCTCCTCATTACGGTCTACACTTCTTGAATAGGTGGTATGATGCTGTGCTATGAACTAAAGTGTGCCACGAAGAGCCAAGGAGTCATCATCATCAGCCGCAGCAGTTCATCATTTCGATTTCGATTTTGACTTTGGTCTCGTCAGTGCAATTATGAGATCCGAAACAACAACCTTGACATTGATGGAATGCGTCCTTGTACCGGAGACAATAAAGTACCAATAAACACAAATTTAACATCATTCTTGCAATAATCCTTTTTCTGGATGAACGTTTAGCTCGTCTCCGTCTCCGTCTGGTCGTTGGTAAAGGTCACACTTTTGTGCTAGGAAGTTTAATAGTTTCGGGTGTTCCCAGGTTCCCATCATAATCAAGTCCCACTGGGATAATGTCAAAGAGACGAGTTTTGAATAATGCCTCCGGCGGGCTATGAGTATAGGTTTGTGGGTATATTTGTACCTCAAAAGTCGACGTAGTTATCGTTGACGGATGAGGCATGTCATCCAAAGTTAATGTTTTGACATTCATCAAGTAACTGTGTCGCTGTGTGTCTTCGTTCCGTTCGGTTGGTTAGACTTGTTAGACGGCATATCGTAGTGTCGTCTCCTGTGTTTCTGTGCGGTCTTCGGATCTATTCTTGTCTCATTGATATGCTACGCTATATTGGAAGAACACATCGAGAGGGCCAGAGTTCGACAAGACCATCAAACGAAGATCTGTTTTGTGCGTTGTGATGAATTACCATCAATTTGTTTCGAATCTATGTTCACTTATTGTTTCTCTTTCTCTTGTTGTTGCTGTTTTAATCAACCCAACAACTGTGAGAATGTGCGTTTGATCGTGCTGTTTTATAAATTGACGCCTTAAGTATAGATACTTATCTTTGGTGTCACAATAATGTTTTATATATAAGTACTTTCAATTTCAAGCCCAGAAGTAAGAGTAGTAATTTGTTTTTTCTTTGCTTATCGCCACAATATAAAATTAGGTATATTGCTTTGGGTAAGGTACTCGTATATATTAAAAAGACAATACTTTTGGTATTGTATCATTGACAATGAAAGTGGGTAGGTAAGGTAGGCTGTTTCTAAGACGATTTTAAAAATAATGAGTTGTATCTAACAACAAAGGTAAAATCAAATAATACTCCATTGAACGCTTATTCAAAAACTATAAGTGTAAGTTCATATATAAAAATGAGCGTCTGAGTTTGGACATGGGAGATACTTAATATTATATTGGTTAGACATCTTGAAAACCAGTTATTCTGGTAATTTTTTAGTGAATAGATCAAAATAATTCCGCAAGAAATACGTTTTTAAAATGAAGCTAAGAGCAATAATTTTACAATAAAAATATACATAGATACTTAGGTATACAGTATGCGCAAAAACAATATTTGATTTTTGTTTTGGCTTATACAACTTTTGTTGATGAAAAGGAAGTTGTGGAAGCTTCAAAAATGTCAGACAGTCAAGGTCGTCTTATATCAATGAAATATAATGAGAATTTACTTACTTGAAAATAAAAACGACTCAAGTAATTGTAGGTAGGTACAAACAACACTCACAATACTTTTATGAAGTTATAAATTCCAGACTTCAAAGATTGTACCTTCCAAATGAGAGTAATAATTTATTTAGATAAAATTAATGTAAATTTCAGCATTTTTGTTGAGGACAGAAGTAGTCAAAAATTTTAAATTAATGAGTTTGTTACTCATTTAAAATAAAAAAGACAAACTTAGAAAACAAATGAATATACAAATTTGTTAACAAATTAATGTAAAATTCGATTTTGTATTGTCAGTCTTATACTTATGTACCTACTAACAAGACTTGTTTCTAAGGCATGGTACCTTAATTATTACTTTTTTTTTAAATCTTTAATATACATTTTGATTATTTTATATTAGTTAATAATGATTTTAAATATAATTTGGTTAAAAATCGGTGGAGGTGTGTGTTCAGATGGATAAATTAAGCCCTAGCTTTTTGAAATGCAATCATGTCAAGAAACCTATAGTTGAAAAGAACCTACAAAATAAAATTTTGAATTTATTAAATCATTAAAACAAATTTTAAATTGATAATGTTTATGTTAAACAAATCTTAAACAATGCACATTTTTCGGGCATGCTGGCCAATAAATTTATTGATGTATACGCGCTAAGACCATTTTAAGCTTAAATAACAAAAATATTAGTTGATTAGGTGAAAGAATTGCACGTACAAATTTTAAACTCCTCTACATAATGTAAGAAGGTATTTTAACGAAAACCTAAAAATCGTGCTATTTTTTTAATTTTATTAGCTTTTTTAAGTAACTTAACTTTGAAAAGACTCATTTTACGATTTAATAATGCACAATTTAATTTTGAATAAAGTTAAAAAATGTTTAAAACCACAAATTGTTGTAAGAATTTGAAAATTTGATAGTTAATAATGAAAAATAATGAATAAAAGTAATCCATTGAAAAGAAGCTGGGATGCGACCCAAACTGATAACTACCTATCCCGTCTGCCGATTTGTCTTGCTTAAATGTTTGTAGATTTTCATGTTTTGTTAAAAAGTTGACCGTTGAATTATTTTTAAAAATTTGAATGATGAAGTTTTATTTCAAAATCTATTTTTCCAAACGAGATTTTTAGTCGAAAACCAATTTTTACCAGTTTTAGTATCATTTCTAAAAAGTTTTTATATCTTTTATAAACAAATAGAAATTGGGTGGATGAAATTAATTAAAAGTCACTAACTTCTTTTGCTCACGAGATATCGAGAAATGAACAACAATTTTTACCAATTTTCGTACTAGTTTTTGAAGATGTAATTTTCTTATGAAAAAACGAAATGTTGCTATAATCTCAAACTTTTGAGAAGTTATTTGAGTAAAATATCAATTTTTAGAAACTTTTATTCATTCTTTTTTAGCTTTTTGTAGCCATAATCTCAATTTCTTGAAAAGATATTTGAGTCGGAAATCAATTTTTAATAACTTTTATTCATTCTTTTTTAGTTTTGGGTTTATTTTGTAAAAAAAGCTGTCAATTCGATTTTTCTCAAAATGTGACCGAATGGTGAAAACAATATTTCTTATAAGATATAATTAGTTTGAATTCAAAATCTCAAATTCTTGAGAAGATATTTGAGTCGAATAAATTTTTAAAACTTTACTAGATGCCAAAAACCTTATTTCTGGTTGCATACAATTATTTGGGAGATGTTGTCAGTTTTTTTTTGATTTAAGAAAAAACTTTTAGTTGGATTTTTTTTTCCAAAAATAACGTTTTTTTAAATTGCTGTGGTAAAAAACTACCCACGCAATTTTTTTGCATTATTATCTCTATAACAAAATTTATTTGAAGTCGATATCTCTTCTGGTTCTTGAGCTATAGACGACAAAACAACTTCGCGAACGTACGGACGTATACGGGCTTAGAAACGTGTGCACACACACATGCACATACATTTCTCTAAACAAATTTTATTTTGACTCTAGGGACCTTGAAACGGCGTGAAATGTCAAAATTTTCAATTCGACAGATCAGACCCATTACAATAACTTTCTATAGGAAGTTAAAAAGCTAAAAAGGGGAAGAGAGGAGATTTAAACGTGTATTGGACTTTCATGTTTACTTTTATTTTTGAAAGCTCTGATTTATAACATATCTTGAAGTTATCTGCATTCTATGTAACAAATTGATGTTATGCATCACTGGAAAACATTATTTTATCTTTATTTTAAGCTTAAAAAGCAAAGGCTTACAAAATTAGCAAATAACAAATATTTAAATTTACGACTTTACCCTAATATAATTATACACTCAGAGAAAAAAAAACATTGTTGTAAGCTTAACAATCCATAGTTGAGGTAATTTTAAGAAATATGTTTTTCTCTCACGATATTCACATTTGAAAAGAAAGATAATCACAAGATAACAATTTATTTTTGAAAAAACTGCAATTTTTATTACAACTATATACATACAGTAATCATAAGGGCAAGTCTACAACATAGCACACAATACCAATCCCAAATTGTATTTTTATTTTAAGAGCAAAATTTGTGTAAATAAATGGGTTTCTCAATTCTTTACAATTTTGCTCTCGATACTTTATTATTAATTGGGAACTTTTAATCTTAAATCAACAAAAAAAAATTTATTCCACAAAATATATTCTTTGTGTAACATTTTATTTTTCAGATAAGAACGAAAATTTCAATATTATAAAATTTTGATGTCTGTAAAATCAATTGTTTTAAATAACATGGAAAATTATATGCGTTCTTAAAACTCATTTTTGGAAGTTCAACAATAATAAAAGGTTGGGAGTCAAATCGCCCAAAACCGAATCGCCCAAAACTTAAAAATGTCACATCGACGATTTGACATTATTTTGAATCGCTCAAAAAAACAAATATGTCAAATCGCCCAAAAAGAGTGGGCGTTTAGTCATAATGCAAAAATAGCCATGTGTCAGAACGCCCAAAACTCCCAAATTGCAAAAATGAAGAAAAATGCCAAATCGCCCAAAAATTATTTTTAACATTTTCATTTTCGGGCGATTTAACATAATGTCAAATATCCTAAAAAATATACATAATTTTGGGCGATTTAGAATTATTTTTGGGCGATTTGACACTTTCGTTGAGTTGGGATAAAAATTATGTTCAAAAAGAATTGTAACAGTTACATTAACGTGCACATCGGAATGTTGGTTTTTCTCCACATGAATGAGTTATGATTGGAAAAATATTTGCCATTACCTGAAAAGACAGTGTAAAAACACTACTCAAAAAAGTAACAAGTTGGTAATGCTTAGAAAACTAGTCAACGAAGAGTTTTTCAATAACTTTGACAGCTTTTTGGATTACTATGAGAAGTTTTGGATACCAAAGGTATGTACCTATACATGAATATAAATTTACTTTAATAATCATGTTTGTGAATGTTTGTGAAAGCTAATACTATGAAACCACCGCGGGGAGGGGACCAACGCGACGCACTTAGCCGCCCGTCCGCGACGCGCCACGCTCGCGCCCCGCATAAGCATACAACAAAAATTAAGTCCAAATGATAACAAAACACATTTAATTACTTCATTTCCGTTCAAAGCGTTTTTTTTTTTGTCCCATTACTTACTTTTAGATCGGCCCACTACAATTCTCAGTTTTTAAAAAGCTACAAGGACAACATCCGATATTAAAGGCTACATTAGTATACTTGGACGAATGTTGACCAAAAAGCGCAATTTCTTTAAATTTGTTAAAGTCCTTCAAGAAGAGGAATTTATGAATAGCCGTAATTTCTCTATGCTTATAAGGAAGGAAAAAAATGAATATAGAGAGAAACAAAAATATGATGGAGGCTTTTGCGCTTCTTGAAAACGGTTGCATTAATATAATGAGATTTTTAGATCGAATGGTTTATCTTATAAAATAACATTTGTACTGGTATGGAAGCTTACGAAGATATGTTTGAAGAATATACTGTTGGAAGAATTGAAGATGAGGGAGAAGAAGCAGATGATAAGGAAAAAGAAGAAAGGGCGAAGGAAGCTATGAATGTATGTTTAATCTGTTACGTTTTGAAACCTAACATTTTTTTATTATCATGCTAACATTTGCATATTTGCAATAAGTCCGATCTGAAACTACAGGCGCAATCTATTGCAGGGTCGCATTCATTTTACTGCTGTCCTGTATGCAGAAAACAGGTTGAGAGTTTGTGGCAAGTTTACACAAATTAAACATTAAGAAAAACATGTAAATATGAAATATTTGAGTTCTCATATGTGGACATAAACTAATAAATAAAATAGGAACTGACACAAATACTAAAAAAAATTGTTTATTTTTTGGTCTAATTGCAATAAATATTTTGGGTTTTTTTTTAGTATTTTTGGATTGCGACAAAACGCCCATTTCTACTTTGGGCGACTTGTCATAGTGTCAAATCGCCAAAAAATTTTAGGCAATGCGACATTTTTCAGATTTGGGCGATTTGGTTTTGGGCGATTTGACACAGGGCCAACTAAAATTGCCGAAACACCAAATCGCCCAAAATTATTTTTTTGGGTATTTTGATATTATGTCAAATCGCCCAATAAATTTAATGCGAATTTTGCATTGATTTGACATTTTTTAGTTTTTTTCCATTTTAGGGCGATTTCACACCCAATCTTCTCCTCTTGAAAGTTAGATTTTTGCAGATGGATTCCGTTTTTTAAAGAAAAAAACAATGTTTAGACGTAAAATAATAATAAAATAATTTTGTTAAAACGTAAGCTTGTTCTAATTTCGAAACATTTAAATTCCAGGTAGATCTTAAATATATTTTTGGTTCAAGGCAGTTCTTCCCTTCGCTTAAAAATTCGTTATGGAATAAGAAGGTACGTTTTTATTAAATTCTATTTTTTTCTAGCTAAAAGAAATACCAGTTTTCAACCTTATTTCTATAGTTATTATAATTACTACGAATTTGTAATAAGAAAAAGAATTAAGTTTTGCGTTTTTATACTAAAAACCGTTTAAGCATTAAATGCTTTAGCGTTTTTTAAAATTGTATGAAGGGCAGAAGACTTAAAACTGATGAGGTACATACGATATTGATATATTTAAACGGAATATTGAAATAAATGAATGAAAAAACTGCTACATGAATTTATATCGCCTAATAACATAAAGTTATTTTTCGAAATGACATGATAGATTGATTTTTAAGTTGGATTCAAACTAAGGCCATCAAAAGCCTAAAAATAGTTCTCATTCGAAATATCGATAAGAAATACAAAATATGAAACACTTTGAGTGCTTCATTCATTCTTAGCAATTTTTTTGTTTTTGTATTGAAAAATAAAAGTTATTCTAATTCTAAGCCCAGTTAAGGGTTTTTTTAAATATTTTATTCATAAGTATTTATACTTAAGCATTATTCTACACACAATTGTGACAATTATAGATTCCGCTTTTTAAATTAAATTCATTTCTTATGCAACTAATTTTTTTAGTTTAATCCTTTTACTATCAAGTTGATAAACTTAAAAATAAAGCAAAAAGTTGAGAGGAAATAGAGGGCATGTAGCTTTAAAAACCTTTGTATTTGCTCAAATAGTATCAAAATAGAAGTTACTTACATCAGGCCAATCGAAATTAAATAAATAGTTTTTCGTCTAAAAAACACGTGATGCTATATTTTTCTAGCTTATTTGGGGTGTTGAAAAGCTGAAATAGCATTATTTTTCATCGTTCGTCTACAATAACGCACAGCCCAAAGGATGGACTTTCATTATAAAAATAACTTAGAGCATTAAATTCCATTAAACTCCCACTTGCCGACTAACACACTTTTAACGGTCATCAGATATAAAGTTTTAAGTAATATAACCTACATATTTGCTAGTTTTAAGCTTTTCAGACAATGCATTGGTTAAATATTTTGAGCTTAATTAAATTTGTTTGTCAATGAACTTACCAACTCCAGCAACATGAATTTTCTTCATCCAAGGGTAAATTATCCTTTCGCCATCTGTTGTTTCACAATTGAGGTCATCTTCGGAATCGGTTTCGCACAAATCATCATCGTTCCCATGTGAACCCATCTCATCCGGTGACCTGTCCAACATCAAACGATCCTCCTCCAGCAAATCGTCCTGCAACAACGCACAAAAGCCAACCATGATGATAACAATTTATATAAAAGTCATAACATGAGCATCACTAAGCATCAGAACACACACAATCATATCAAAAAATGTGCAGCATTCGCATTACATCCTGCACGCTTATTAACAAAAAAAAACTGTAGCAAAAATAAGACATGCAACTTTGCTTCCGCGTTGTCTTTTTGTGGCAAAGCATAAGATACAAAGATACACCCTCCTCGACTTGAACACTGGATTAAAGATGCATACGCTACAGAGAGATAGTTCCACTCCTTTATAGCGGATTCTATGCATAATATAAACCTACCAACTTTATTTTGACGCGGTGCATATAAATTTATGCAAAAGAATATAACGAATGAGATAAATGGTGTACAGGGGCTACTCCGTATATAATGTCTCGATTACATTGCAATGCATTTTTTATCGCTCTTATAGTCAATCATAAGTGCATGCACTTTTGCAATTTTGCAATTTTTGCATCATGGATGTGTGAGCTCATGCAATGTGTCTGTTTGAATTAATATCAAATGATTTTCAAAACTTACATGCTCAGAACTGGTGTCATCACATCGCAATCGCATTCCCAATTCTTGGAGTTGTTGACCTGCGGGGACGGCTTCTTCTATTCGTTTTTCCAGCTTTAGGCCTGTGGGTGGAAAAATACATAAATAAATTATTGTGTTGTTACATTACAAGTATACATCAAACATGATTTCTTTTAATTAAAATTGAGTTTTTTAATGGGTTTTAAAGAAAATGAAAGCGTTTTACAAAGAGATCTTCTAGCACTTACGTTTAATTGGTTAATGACCAGTTGCACCATTGTACTTTAAACTTGTATTAATAACATGGTCATAAGTATAGGTGTGAGGCGTATACACATGAAATAAATCAACTGAGTATTATTTTTTTTTAACTTTTTTTGTTTTTTGTATTTTTAAATTTTTGAAAATTGTGTTGGAAGTGTTTCTAAAGCCTTTGAGAATAACCTTACCGGTTGGTGTAAGCGCCAGTATAAAAAATAAATATTATTCATACATCACCACCCTTTCAGGAAAAGTTGGGGCTCTACAAGTTCTATTGACAACAATTCTTTAAAATTAAATAAAGAGAATTCTTATTTTGTAAAATTCATTATTTATAAGTCAGTAGGCTTAAATTATAAACTTTCTATTCAAGGTTGTTGTAATTAATGTATTTTTAAGATATATTTATACTTGAGTTTATGTTGAGGATCTCTGTGTTTTTAAGATCTCGGATTTGCGATTCAATAAATAAAATTTTCAGTTTACCTTTATGGTTGATGGGTAAACATTTTTTTAAAATTTGTCTAAAAATACAAAATATGTCATCTGTAACCTCCGAACTTTTTTCGTCATCTTCCGAATTGGGGCTTATGTCAACGACTTCTGCTTTTGTTTTGCACCACACTTTCACATTAATTTTACAAATATTAAGTTTTTTTTGTAAAGTTAGTTCTCTTATCTTTATTGTTTTAATACCATTCAGAAAAAGCAACGTAAAAGGCTTTCTGAATCATATTTTGCACGGCAAAGAGAATTTAAATACCAAATCTGCGTTTGGGTAATGAAGACCAATTCACGATTCAAAATCATGAAAAATTTTAAGCTACAAGATGTTGTTCGCCTTTAAAAGTGTCTGTAATTATGTCTTTAATGCAATAAGGTGAAAGTCCAGTGATAGAACGCAAAGAATCTCTTGGAAAATCTTAATTAAACTAGCTATTATTTATTATAGGCAGCAAGTAAAAGCTTATTAATAGTTCAAAATTTCATTCTATGGCGAAAACTCTCAAAAAAAAAAGATCCGAGTAAATTTTCCATTGAACTTTAATATGTTCTTTATACCTTAATGTTCAATTTTCTCTGAATTCTGTAATGGATCTAGAGGATCCAACTGTTATACAACTGTTATACAACTTATTACATTCCTAAACAAATGGGCTATATAGCACTGAAAGAACCAGTAGTTCCTGAAATAAGCCCGTTTAAACAAACGAACTCTTTAGCTTGAAAATATTAGTATAAATTCATAAAAAAACATCTAACGGTCCTATAGGCCATAAAATTTATTAACTAGTAATATGCTTTCAGTTCGTACCTATGTTTATTTTTTTGGTTTTATGCCCAAAATACACAATTTTCTAAAGGCCGTTTACCATTTTAATTAAATAAAGGTTTTTTTTCAATAAGGGCTGGTAGATGTTGTGTGTAGATGTCGTGGCATTTGCTGTGTGGCACGTAACGACAGCCGTCCTGCTGGAACCACATGTCGTCTAGGTTCAATTTAGGCCATTATAAATTAGTAATCATCGTTATGGAGTGCTCGCTGTTGACGGTGGCCGCCTTACTAAAAACGTTTTCAAAAAATCCACACCAAAACGTCCAGTCAGCGAACAAACGCTGTTTTTTAAGCTCCTGGTTCAGTTATATCTTGTACGGGTGTAGGCTCAAGTCTCGACGCAAAATTCGCCAAGTTTAAGTCTGCGAAAGGCCGAGTTCTTGTACACGGCGAGGAATAGACTGCCTCGATTTCTGCTGTACACCTTAGGCAAATCTTGCGTTCCTTGAACGTACTTGTGTTGGCTGAGTGTTTACTGAACCGGTCGTCTGGGGGTCAAACGGACTTGCATGTAGACATAAGGAAAGCTATATGCTTGTCTATAGATTGGAAGGAAGAAGCACTTACTTGCACCTCCCCGTGGTGGCTCCTGGGAACAAGTTAGAGAAATAAGTGTAGTTTGATGATGATTGACACTGTGAATTGAAAAAGGCACGGCGGAGAACTGCACTGAGGAAATTCTCAACTTGTTAGCGAACGCAAGAAGCTAATAGTTATCTTTCTTCCTAAAATTAAAAATCTTAAGATCGATAGTAACGAGGGACCGTCGTCCTGCCTCATGGGTTCGAGGTAGACTTAATGATACAAATTATAAAAAATCCATGAAAATCAGTAAATATACAAATCGACAATTGAAGCGGTATTTATATATGATAAAAAGTCTGGAGTGGAAGTAAAAATCATTTTATAAAAGAATGATGTAATTGTAGATAACGTTCGGTAGATTGAGTCCCACATGAAATCGGGCTACCACTTCTTGGGTTATCTTCTCTAGATGGCTCCCCATCAAAGACCTAAATTATCACACCAGTGAAGATATGGTACCACGGGATATGTTACAGCCCCATGGTTAATTTCATGAACATATACGGCCTCCTTGTGAGAGTATCGTGGTGGCTGTGGTTTATCCTATATGCATAGGGTATTGGTTTCTTCAACCCCAGAAAAATAAATATTTTGATGGACAGAACCAAGACCAAATGTTAACAAATTGGCAGCGTTTGTTAAATCTTGGAAGCTTAGAAATAGGAACTCACTCGAAACATTTCGCCAAAGAAGAGAGGGTAAATCTTGTGAAATACTTTTAGCGAATTTCAAAAACTAAGTGACAAAGCAATGCAGGGGCAGCAAGTTTAAAAGCTTTCCAACAAATAAGGGCTTATAGCCAGGTGTTGTTGTTGCGAGTAATTATGTTAAACTGAACAGGTCGTCTCAAATTTGGCCACCAAACGTTAAAAATTCGAATGTGAAGAGCCACTACGTCTTCTGTAAAATGGGCACAATGCGCGCAACATTCATTTTGATAATAAAGTTTTATCATTCGAACGTGCTGTCAAATCGTTACCTTGCCATGAAGATTTGACATAAGCAACTGAATAATAAACAAAAGATTTGACAAATGTCACCAAAAAAACATGGCCTCCACGCAGCGCCAAAATAACCCCGCGCCAATTTAAAAACCCTATATTAGTTATATTAGTTTTTCTGTAAGGATTGTTTTGAAGTTTTAATGTTTTTGATATAAATCAAATTTGTGCTCAAAATTGGTAAAATTTATTATAAGAAAAATTATCTATATCTCTATAAATATTTCAATATTTAAAGAATATAGTTTCAGTAAGTAAATGTGTGGGAAATAAGTAAGAAAAAAATGATCCTGTCTTCTATACATTACCCACATACATTACATATGTATATTGTTTTTATGTAGACTGTTTGTTTGAAAGCTAAACTTCACTCGTATCAAAACAGCAAACATTATGATACAAACAAAATAATAAGAAAAAACATTTTGGAAATGGCAAACTTGATATTTGTTTATATCTCTGTTAAAAATCACTGTCACCAATAATATTCCTATATCAGTTGTTTGGTATTAATCAAATCGAACAAAACGTGTCTTTTCCAAAAATAGTCTCTACTCTTCTTTGCTTTTTCTTTTAAATTATTTCAAGATAACTGTTTTTATTTAATAGTTAATCAGTGTTTAATTAATTAATTAATTATTGACTATTTATAGATTTTGTAAGGTTTCAAAGTAAGAACAAAATGAAAATAGTTTTTACCTAAAGAAATCTTGGTAAAAATATAACATGTTTTTGCGGAGGTTTTGAATTTTTCAACACATTATTGTATTGATTTTTAGTGTGATTTATTAATTAATCTTTTTGTGTAATTAATTTAATTTAAAAAAATTGCTTCACATGTTGCGTTTTATTTATTTTTTGTATTTTTGTACAAACCAGCAGAAACAAGTAATAAAATTAGAAAAAATACTCTGATAAACAATATAAGGGAAATGTAATTTGTTTAAACAAGCAAATGTAACAAAATATTTAACCTTCCAACTGATTGAACATCAAAAATTATGTGTATGTAATTAGGTATATGAGAAATTTTATTTTAATGACTTTATAACAAAGCCGTGAGCACAGTGGTGGCTTAAATTATTCAACAAATTTTATAATAAGCTTGTTGCCTGATCAGTTTAATTTTTGTCCACAGTGTACATCTCATGGTCTGAACCCTTTATTCACATCTTGTAACTTACTCCATGTAAATTTACCTAATTTATACTCTTAATATTGAAAAATCAACTATCCTCTTTTTTATTACAACTAAAAACAAATAAAGAAAACCTTTGAACAATTAAAATTATTTTTATATACAAGAAGTTCCTAATGAAAAATGGATGAATATGTTTTCATTGATTATTTATATTGTTTTGTACAGTTTTTGGCACATTGTTAAAATGTTAATAAAATCATGCTTAAAAGAGATTAAAATTTAACAATTATATACAAAATAGCAACTTAACTCCAGAAGGTCAAACAGGAAGATGAGGCATCATTTATATTGGCTTGATTTGATTTCTTTCGAATAGGTAAAAAATGTTTTCTTACATTTTTCGTATGCTTTAAATTTGTTTGGGTCTTGGGTCATCAATCTGTTCAGAAATTGTATTCTAATGAAGGAACTTTGTGGTAATTTTATTCATTATAAGTGCAATGATAATCAGGAATCAAATATTTTTGTATTATGTTCGTAACTCAAAATTGTAAATTTATCGTTATTAAACGAAAATTGTCAAAAATCTGCACTTTTCTGCTTCACTTAAAATGGAACAAAAATATGTAGAAGTTTTAAATTAAAATGTTTTTTTGTTTAATGGATTTTTTAAGTGCCATCCAGTCTATTAAAAAAATACTCTCAATATCTATCTTAGTTTTGCAAATAACTTAAAAAAATAGTCATTTATATACATTTGAGAAATAAGCACCAGATTTTGAAGTTGATTTGGACTTAATTTTCAATTGAATTACAATTACATGCAGGTAAGTTCACTTGAAAAAAAAAAAAAAAACTAAATTGGAAGGCAAATATTGATGAAAGAGTCAAAAAGGCTACTGTAGCGCTTTTTACTTGTAAAAAGGCCATAGGATCAAAATGGGGCTTCTCCCCAAAAATAACCCACTGGCTATACACTTCGGTAATCAGGCCGATACTCATTTATGGAGCCGTCGTATGGTGGACCGCACTGGATAAGATGGTAAATCTAAATAAACTCATTAAAGTCCATCGGTCAGCAGGTATGTGCATCACAGGAGCACTTCGGACAACACCAACCGCAGCACTGGAATTGCTTTTAAACCTAACACCACTTGACATCTTCTCTAAAAAGGTGGCTGCCAACTCATGTGTAAGGCTTAGAGCCACCTCTCAATGGACCAGTAACAATACTGGACATACAACTATTCTAGACAATTTCAGATCTATCCCAGATCGATTAGACTATACCACCCCAAAAATGGTGTTTGGTAAAAGATTCCATGTGTCCATCCCTTCATGATCCTCCTGGGAAGAAGAGGGACCCCTGGAAGACGATGCGGTACACTTCTATACTGACGGTTCAAAGACCGATCACGGAGTTGGAAGTGGTATCTTTTCAGAACAACTGAATCTCAGTCTATCCTATAGACTTCCCAATCAATGTAGTGTATTCCAGGCAGAAGTAATGGCGATTAAAGAAGCACTATCCTGGCTCAAAGAAAACGTTATATCTTGTAAGGATATACGAATCTTCTCGGACAGCCAAGCCGCTCTTAAGTCTCTCGCGTCTGTCTCCACAAACTCTTAAACAGTCCACGATTGTCAATCATCTCTGAAGGAGATGACGGAACAGTTTAGCATTCACCTCATTTGGGTGCCGGGCCACAGAGACATTCCGGGAAATTGCAAAGCCGATGAGCTCGCCAAAAACGGAACTCTTCTGCCTTATGTTAGACAAAAACATAACATAGGAACACCACTTGCTACATGCAAATATCTTCTCAAGCAATATGCTTTAGAAACAACAAATACTAGATGGTCACAAAGTACCACCTGCCTGGCAACCAAGCAAATATGGCCAAGTATTGACTTAAAACGGTCAAAAGGCTTGATATCACTAAGCAGACAAAGTATAAGCTCTACAATTGGAGTAATAACGGGACACTGCCTCATAGGTAGACATGCTCTGAGGCTAGGGGTCTACACAAATGACTTCTGTAGAAGCTGCATGGACGAGGAGGAAGAGGAAACAGTCCAACACCTTCTATGTACATGTCCAGCACTCTCCATTAGAAGGAATTACTTTCTCGGTAATTCCTTCTTCGATAATACCAGTGAACTGGCAACGATTGACACAAAACGTCTCTCTAACTTTATTAAAAGTACAAAATGGTTTGTTTAAATTCATTACTCTCCCATGAGTTACCTCATTAGTGGTATCACAATGGACCCTTGAGGTCTACGTGTGTCAATAATATCTGGACAGCCACTCCAACCTAACCTAAGTTCACTTGAAAGAAAATAAACATTACTTGTAATTGTAATTGAAAATAGTTTTGGATGCAGTTTAAGTTCTTGGTTAAAAACAGTTTTTCATTATACAATTGCGGTAAGTGATTATTAATAACACACAAAAGAACTTAGCATTTCAGGAATATATTGCTCAATATTGCGTTAGATGTTTTGACGAAAATAATATTTAATTATATTTTTGTGTAATAATTATTGTAAAAAGGAAATTTACTGTTCCTTGGATCATTTAGATTATTTAGAAGTATTGATAATTTTCAGTTAAATGTAATTAGTAATTTAATTACATAAATGTAATTCCAAACCAAAGATTTCAAAAAACAGTAATTATTCCGTTTTTCAGTTTTTTCAATTAAATATTATTTGATTACTTGAAATATTTCAATTACGTTTTTAAGAAATTAAAAAGCTGTGCATAATTGTAAAAAAATTTCTTAAAATTAAGTGTCGGGACTGAATGTTATAGAACAACAGTTTGATAAACTGGGCTCTACTTACAATACTTATTTGTATATACTTAGACATAGGTACTGATAGGAATGTGTAACTATTGTATAATGGTTTTAAAGCCTAGAAGTGGAATATGTAAAAGAATTTAAACCGCCAACAGGATAATGGGCGTGATGACTTAATTTAAAGAACACGAATCTATTCTCATCAATATTTTTATGTTTTTTTTTTTCAAATAACCTTAACCTCCTTACTCTTGAATAAAGAAAGTAGTTGAAAACGGTTTATTGCCAATCAGAAGTCTGGCTTCTTGGTTGAGAAAACTCAAAAGTAATGTTTACCAAAAAACAAACGATTGGGACTTGCATGCAACTTAGCTTTTGTTTCTGAATTGTTAATTTTGTTTATCTATGTTTAAACAAAAAGTGTCTAAGACTTAGCTCAACCTTTTGGATTTTTTTTTGGAAAAAATACTTACAAACAATACATGCCACGAAATGCATGAAAAAAATGTGTTTTAAATTAATTTAACGAGACTGCTATTACGTTTTCAAAATTATATTAGCACTACACTTTTGAAAGGCTATTCAAACCAATTTTTAAATATGTAACTATCAAAGTAATATTTATTAGATAAATTTATATACTTAAGACCTAATGGGAGTTGACTTTCATATTACGCACTCTTTGTTTTGACTATTTTGTTTGTTTTTCATCTTCCTTTAGACTTAATAAAAATATATTTTCAAAAATACAAATGTATACAAAAAAAAAACTTATTCAACCGGTCGGCTCAAAATGTTTGTAAAAGTGCTACAGCAAATCCAACCTCAGTTTACCTAAATTCATTCAATTTCTACATCTGTCTACAGATTAAAACATTATGCACTCATTCCTAATTCTTAATTTATTGATACTCCCATTTAAGCTTACCTAATTCTTGTAATCCTAAGACGGTGTTTGTAGGTTCGGTATTCGGACACTGAATAGGCAAATCCAGCATCTGGTGATGCCCATTACTCGCTCCATAATATCCACCATAGTAGCCATTCGAATTGGAGTTCGCGTATCCATTATTCGCTATCGCTGCAGAGTCCGTCGCTGTCCCCGCTGCCGAAACTGGCGAATGCACCGAATGTGATGAATAACCACTATGCGGGTGAGAATGAGAATGCGGATGTGGATGATGATAGTAGCCAGCGGCACTTCCTATGCTCTGATGGTGGTGATGATGTGGAGAATAGTTAAAGCTATTTGAACTTTGATGATGCAAGCTGCCGCCATTATGTCCATTCGACATATAATCACTGCCAATGTGTCCCTGATGGTGTCCGATTGGACCAGTTGACATACTATATCCATTGTACATGTGATAGTCATCGGCTGGAGGAAATTTGGGTTCAAGCCCCGAACCCATGGGGTTTTGAACGTGCGGCGCATGCGGGTAACCCATCAGAAATGAGCTCATTGTTTGTATTTTTCCAGGCAAATTAAGTTTATTTATTCTCTTTATAAATATTTGTTTATATGGAGGTAAGTAGGTTTAGGTATACCAGCTCTTCCAAACCCGTATTTTTGAATTGTATCCAAAATGAGAAGAAAAAAACAAATCAAGCACAAACTCTCACTAACAAGTAGAATGACCTTCAGATTTTATAACCTATCTCGATCATCAACAACACACAATCACAATACACTTCATCAACAGTGACGGGTGCGGCAAGAACTGAAATCGAAATTAGACATCAAATCCGAAAAGAATTGCAAAGTCACTCTCCACACAAATTTCGACCGTCATACCTCCACTTCACAATGCCATTCAACTTGAAGCTTAAAATTCAAACAAAAAGACGTTAAACGAAAAGATGGCGCGCGCGCGATACCGTAAAGCCGTCAATGGAAGGCAGGAAATAATGTATTAGGCTCCAATATCAAAAGGTGTACAAGTATATTTTTCGTGGCTCAAGAATCAAGTTTAATCATCACAACGAAGTCTAAAGCTTCACGGTCTGTCTTTTCATCAAAATTATATCTGCTGAACCTTAAACCATTGATTACTATTTTTTCCAACTCAATAAAACGACAAAACGAAATAAAAATCAAGCAAAACACGAAACGAAAAATAAACAGCGCAGCGCTTCGAATTCGACGAGAACTTGCCGTCGTGTTTTACGAATTGAAATGTTTAATTAAACCGCAAAAAAAGATATTCTCGGATCGGAGTGTATCTTTCAGATACGTCCACTCGTGACCAGTCGTTCTATTGTTGTGTTGTTGTGGCGGCCCGCGAATGGAAGTTGTTGGTGCAGTTTTGTTTTCCAAGCTCAGAAATATGAATTTTTGTTGTTGTTGTGGATTTTTACCTGACAATCTCGTTGTAGGCCCAGCCAATCATACCGACACACAAACGTAGTATTTCGTAAAGTATCTGCCCATTTTCAACTAAGAAACTGGATAATCGGGTTTGAGTTGATTCGGCTTGTGAGCGGCTGATGACGCTATGTATGAGGCAAAACAGCAAACCCACCCTCATTGTGATTCATTCATGTTTAGCGTGGCGTACGGAAACAAAGAAGACGGCCATATCCAAGTGAGCGCACACAGCACGCCATTTTTTCGTCAGCGTACAGTTACATGATGGTGGTAGAAATAACAGCCAGTGTAGATGTGTGTGAGTGAGAAGTATGGTGGATGGCAGAGAGCGAGACTCCACCTTGATTGAAAGATACTTCCAATTGGAATCTACTACAATTTTCCTACAGTGGCGTAAGGAAGTTGTGCACCATAATTCAAGCATTTGAAATGAGGAATATTTTAATTTTCTATGAATTAACATTTGAAAATGTTTATTCAAATTTATTTTTTGAATTAAGTCAAAATAAAATAGAAAGCGGAACAACAACTATTTTCAAAGACTTTTCAAATTAAGAAGAGGTTACAATAAAATCATAAGGAACATGATATCAAAGAGGTTAAATCATGAACTATTTAATTGAGAACATATAATTTCTTTAAATGCGTAAATAAGTGTATCATTTTCGTTTATACATACCAAAAGTCATGGTCAAAAGTCTGTATTTATTTTTAAAATTGAGTTATATATTGTTTTGACGTGTCTTAATTATTTTCGATAAGTATTGGTATGTGGCAAAAATATCAAAAAATTATTGGCTGTGGTACAAATTTAACAATCGAGCTGTGTTACAAAAATATTTCTTAATAATTATGTGTATTGCACAGGTCTACATTAAGGGTGTCCTAATAATGTGATTACTTGTAGTGAAAGGCCCATCAAGATTAAGAAATCGTCTATTAAGTGCTTTTAAAAGTAACAGCTGAAATAAAAAAACAAAATTGCAAACATTTGAAGTTCTAGTTGTTTTCTGACAAAATATTTAGAAAATGAACCAATTAAGTAATAAAATATGTGGGTTTTTATTTGTATTAGAAAACAATGTCAAATGGGTTTTCTTACACATTTTTTGTCAAATATTAATTATATCAAAATATTTTAGCCACAAAACAATTTTTTACCAGTTAAAAAATGTAACTGAGATGATGAGTTTTTCGTTTGTAAAATTGAACAGAAAATGGGCCTACGAACTTTTATAAGAACCAGGGGCCTTACTATGTAACTCGATTCTACAATGAAATTGCTCGAATTCGAAAAATTGGTACTATGTATCTGTTTGACTACTTTCGAACCAAAGAGAATCGAATAGTTCTAGTAGTACCAACTACATTCATATGAACTTTTGAATAAACAAGGAACTGCGTAACTGGAAAGTAAAATTCAAAACAAGGAAAAATCAAAAATAATCACTCTACAACAAATGTGTTTACAAAAGAAGTTATTTTTGTCAAGGTCTAAGTAAAATGTTGAACATGAGTTCCATCTACCACCCCAATTACACCTGGAATTTGTGATTTTTACAAAAAAAGCGTTTGGACTTTCGTTTCTCTTCTTCCTTCATTTTTGAATTCATCATCAGCGGATGTATGACTCCGTCGATTGAAGTCATGAGTTCGGCTAGTATTTTTGACATGGTTTGCATTGCATTCCAGCGTTCTTTTCACCACCGCGCCGGTTTGGTTTTGGTAACCTCCTGTTGCCAAAAATTTCATTGATAACTAAATGATAATAACTGAAACAAAAGTGTATATTTCATTTCATTAAGAATGTGTTCAAATATTCGACCGTATATATGTATATGTACAAACCTTTTCTCACTCAACTCCATTATTTTGGAATTATCTCTTATTCTTCTGCGTTTAATTTGCTCGTACCGTTCTTCATTTTCCTGAATCTTGAACCAAATTCCAACTGTGTCCATTTTTTGCAATAATTATTTTTGTCCAAAAATTTGATGTTTTTTTTTTAGCTGTCAAAGAATCCGATATTCGTTCGAAAGTTAAATTTTTTTTTTGAAAACAAGTTGGTATAACCGGCGTCCGA
This sequence comes from Eupeodes corollae, assembly GCF_945859685.1. Lineage (NCBI taxonomy): Eukaryota > Metazoa > Arthropoda > Insecta > Diptera > Syrphidae > Eupeodes > Eupeodes corollae. Next base: position 93,593,533 of record NC_079147.1, read on the forward strand.
TTGTTGTTTTATACGTAGTACGATTTTAAAGTAGAATCGGAAATGAGTTTCGAATAGAATCAAAAGTAGAATAGAGTTACGTAGTAAGGCCCCAGATATTTTATTGACGTTTAGGTAAATCTCATTGTGAAAACCTGAGGTGTAGTCAGTGAATATTATTTTTTTGTGGCAGATGACAGTCAAACTCAATAATTATTACAACAAAACCATAAAAGTCTCTCTACCCCAAATAACATCTTCTAGTTCCATTTTCAAAAAAGCTATCATTTGCTTAAAAACATGAAAGACAATACAATCTCAGCAATTTATAATACATTTTTTTAATAATTATTTTCCCACTTAAAGTTACTGAAATTAGTCCGGCTCGATAAAATAAAAATGTTGGCATTTTTTGACGTTCCTAGTCTGTGTAGGTTGGTTTACAGATGATGATATCAAGATTTGCAAAAAAAGATTTTTTAAAATGCCGTGGTATTTTTATTCCGTAGGAAATAAAACAAAAGTGAAAAATTTGATTAAAAAGCCTTTCCTAATAAATAACAATGCTATTAGCTTCAATTTTTTGTAGTACCCGTGGCATGATGCTAAGTGCGTTGGACTGTCATGCGAGAGGTCTTGGGTTCGATCCCTGCCTGTGCCACTTAAAGTTTTCATGGGTACTGCCTCTTGCGAGGAATTGACAAATTCTCCAAGAGTAATTCTTGTCATGAAAAGTGCTTTCTCAAATCCGCCCTTTGGATTCGGCTAAAAACTGTAGGTCCCCTCCATCCCTGACAACAGTACTTGCACACAGGAATGGTTGAGAGTTGTAAGTCACTAGGCCCTAGTTCTCAAAAGGACTGTTGCGCCACCCAATTTTTTTTTTTTATTAGCTTCAATTTAAATTTTGCGTATATTTATATGTACATACATCTACTTCTGCGTTGGATACAGAGGTCTTGGGGACAAACCTTGTCTGTACCGTTTTAGGTACTGTCTTTTGCGATGAATTGACAAATCACCCAAGAGCAATTCTTGTCATGAAAAGTACTTTTTCAAATGCACACTGGAATAGTTGAAATCTTTAAGCCACTAGACCTGAGGTCAAAGGACTGTTGCACCACATAATTTATTTGATTTAGTGTTGTAAACATTTTGGGCAAACAAATGTGAATTTTGACATCGCGCAGAGAAAGTGGCGCTTTATTGGCCATACATCGAGAAAGCCGGACGACAACATAGCAAAGCAGTGCTTTCAATGGAATCCTCAATTTAGAAGGCAGCCTGGAAGATCAAGAGAAACATAGCGATCATCTGTCATGAAGGAAGCTCAGTCCCAAAACTTGGAGACGTGGTTCCAGCTGAGGTATCGTGCTAGGAATTGAGACAGATGGAAGAAACTGGTTGTCGCCCTATGCTACATGGGGGTCAACGAAGAAGAAGAGAAGAAGAAAGAAAAGGAATTGTTAGCCCTTCAAAAAACAATTCGGCTCAATATAAATTATCTGTGTGAAACGTATTCAAGTATAATTTTTTAAATGAATAATTGAAATCAAACAAATCCAATTAACATTGTAGGAAAAAAATTAAAATCTTTATTATAAAAACTGGAAACCTCTTGCTACATTAGCATATTCCATCCCTGCCAGGGTTCTCACTGAACTATAAATTGACTAATTACTTTTACAATTAATTTGGAAGCGTCAATTATTTTAAATGATTATTTATTGCTTGTTTACTCATTTATGTAGTTATGTTGTAATTTAAGCTATAAAAAATATGGTAAAAAAACTGAAAATTAAATACTTTTACTAAACACAATTTCTTAGCAGCTGGTCACCATACAAATACAATGTAAGGAAGTAACCTCAAATTGTACCAGATTAAAGTAAGAAAAAGTACTACATTCTAGGTTGAAACTAACACAACCAAAGTTTCAACATTTGATTCACTGAAGGAGAACGGCAAAAATAAGTCTGATTTATGCGATTTTCTGCCATCTCTTTTGCACTTCCTTAATTCGTTGAGACGACCTTAGCGCAGGACAGATTTTTGATTTCAAAAAAAAGAAACAAAGAAGCAGTCTCCGCCCTTCTTTAACACTTTTGTGTTTGTCAGTCAGGCCATTTATTGACATTTTTAATGCACCGTGTCAATGGCTTTCGTTTTTATACAAAAAGAATGGTTGTAGTTCGTATAAATGCAATTTTGTATCGCACCAAACTTCACAAAGGTATACAGCGATAATATCGATCGATATCGTAGGACTTCTACGTCCTTCGACAACCCTAATTGTGCATCTAGCGGAAACTGACTTGCAAAAATCTCTTCCCTTAAAATAAGGTATAGAGGAAAGGTACCTATTTATCTACATATATTTTACTAATGGTGGACCTGACCTGGCTGTCCGCTGTCGGTTGGTCAGACATCACCTCGTCTTGGGAAATCTTCCCCCTTTGGCACACATTTTGGATCGTCTCTTTATGTTTTGAAATTATTGTTAATTTTTTATTGTGCTGTTGTTCTGTTGTTTTGTTTATATTTTATGGGCAGACGAGACAGAAATAAAATCGCACCCTTTGAAAAGGTTGATGAGACTTGGTCAGTCTCGATATAGCTATAAACTGTTGATGGTGTTGCGGTATAGAGAAGTCTATATATCAACCAAGTGAAGCAGCAGTATCATAATTATTCTCGAGCTGAAGTATAAGCTGTTTTTGATGACGAGTACGATGACGGCCTAATTGCTTGGCAATTAAATTGAATTCAATCATCGCATACCCAGGCTATAGGAGATTTATTTTCATATATTGCTAATTAATTGAGTAACGCGTGATGGTCTTCGAGCATAAGTAAGTATTGAATGCGTGTGGTGGGATTTAAGTGATGCTGGCTGGAACATCAGGTACTTCACACTTCTGGGATAAGAATATAGTACGCATTTAAAATTGCTAATGGAGATACATTAGATGGAGCTCAACTTCCCATAACCACCATTTAATCAGAAATTTTAATGCAGAGTCTATAAGAGACTTATAAAAAAGTTGATTACAATATAATTAGCCTTTAATCTGGCTCGACTCGTTCTGTTTGTAAGGCACTCTGCAGTCACCTAATATCAAACATCTAAAGGTTTGTGAATGTTAAAGTGCAAAGTGTGAATCTTAATAATCCGATATTAATGATCAAAGGTATTTATTGATTAAATTTTAATATTTGAATACACTTGTTCGGTATTATAATATAGAAAAAATAATAAAGTAAAGTTGTCAATATTTTGTGTTCAATTGTAATTGATTAAAGTTTTAATTCAATTATAATGAACTTGATTTTTTAATAGGTTGTTATAGGTAATAAAGCAGTGTAATTGCTATGTGTGATAATTTATTGTTATAGGTATCTAAATGGTGTAAATATTTTGATAATAAAAATGACATATTATGATAAATTAGTTTAATTTATATGTCGTTAAAAAACTATAGGCAGTTAAATTGAATATATTCCTATTTTAAATGACATTGGATATTATGAAATTCGAAAGTGATAGGTTATGGAAGTTCGCACAAATGCACTTAGGAATGTCTCTTAATAAATATGACACAATAAAACAAAAATATTATAGCTTTGAATGCAGTATTAAATTATACATATATAAATACAGGGTTATCCATTTTGCAGTTTCAAAAGTATAAACTTAAATAACACACATATTAAGCATTTTTTTATGGTATTTTTATTTTTGGTAATTTTTGACCAATTTTTGAGTCAGCCATAACTTGACGAATGTTGGTTTATTAGTTATCAAGAGTTAAAAGTTTGCACAAACACGGTCTTTCGTGTAGCTCGACAAAAAAAAAGGCCAGCGGTGTCAAATCGCATGATCTTGGTGACCAGTTGATATAGCTACGACGAGAAATTACGCTGCCAGGAAATGTCTTTTGCAATAAAGCCATATTCGCTCGAGTTGTGTGGCATGTGTTGCCGTCTTGTTAAAACCACATATTTTTCAAGTCGTATTCTTCAATAGCAGGCAAAAAAAGTCCTTTATCATATGACCACAACGCTCCGAATTAACGGTGACAGTCGGTCCATCGTCGTTTTCGAAAAAGTAGGGTCCAATCACACCTCCGTGCCAAAAAACGCACCAAACAATGACTTTTGGTGGATGTAATGACCTCTTTTTAATTACTTGAGGAGTCTCAGAATCCCAGATACTACAACTTTGTTCATTAACATACCCACCGAGTTAGAAATGTGCTTCGTCACTGAAGAACATTTTATTCGAAAAATCTAAGTCCACTGTCATTCATTTTTGTAAATGTCAAAAATTTCAACTGAAAAAAATGCTATACCGCTATACTTTTGAAATCGCAAAATGGATAATTCGTAAGGGTCTGGACACGCAATGAGCGAAGAGTCGCTTAGCGACGCACAAAATTAGAACACACGAAATCGTATTTAGGTGGCCTCATAAACCCTAAGCGACTGAGCGATTTTTTAATCGACAGAGCGACGGACGTCGCTCTGCAATCAAATCTGTTTTAATTTTTCAGTCGATCGCTGAGCGACGTAGAAAAAAGATGTGAACAATGCACGCTGAAAGTTTAATTTCTTCTGTCCAAAGCCCCAATGCTATGGCAGGACACCAACAAAGATTACAAACATAAAAATGTTACGATAAAGATTGTGAAAACGTTGGAAAAATTTGTAATTGTTCTGGTAAATTTCATTTATTTAATCTTTAATTACAAATAGTGTTTTTTGTCCAATGCCCGAATTCCCAAAAATATTGCACAAGCTCACTTCTTGTATGCAACGCATTGCTTGAGCTTCTGTTATAACGGGACTGTTCTTCTTGGGTGGTTGCATTTGTTTGAGCTCCACGTCCAGTATCGGGATCCGAAGCTGCACCAACAAAACCGAGATGGCCATTTTATGAAATGATGGCCTTTACGAAGCAGAGAATTGATCCAAATCCAACTGAGGGAAATCTTCGACAACCAGAAAGTTATTCAATGGTTAAAGATAGTTTTTTTTCTCTGAAACAATATTAGAATTACTAAAAGAAGAGGATGTAACCCTTTAAAGTGTCAATATAAACAGCACTCCTTCTACGAGCACCAGCTGCCCACAAAACGTGCGAAAAAAAGAGAGCGTCAACATACAATTTGGACTCAATATTTCTCGAGCTAGAAAAAGAAAGGCTCATAATTTTATAGCAAGAGGTATCAAAAATAGGAAGAGGATAGTTACGACAACTTTTCAAAAGTCTTTTGCCATTTATGGCACAATTCAACAATTTCAAAAAACTTGAGATAAAAACTGACATTCAAAATATTATATCGGAAAAAAATGAAACATAAAACTTATTTCTTTGTTTTGTCTTGTTAATTTTGGTTGAACTTTTTTCGAACAGCAAATCAAAAGATGGTACTGACATACGACAATATTGCCAAAATCGATCTGGAAATCTGCGAGGATTTAGATATAAATGATGAAATTCACCATTATTTTCCCTTTCACGATTTATGGGGTGTACACCAAATCTACGGATACTCGATCTTATTAAAGATCTATAAATATGAACGCGTCTTTCAACTTGTAAGCTATGACGAACCGCACTTGACGATGGCATTTTTAAAACTAATTGCTCAGCGACGTTTCGTTTAGTAAATGGCCACCTATCGCTCAGATCAGTCGCTCGGCGACTCGTCGCTCATTGCGTAGCCGAGGCCTAAGTATTAATATTACGAAGATGCACATGACAATAAGAGGGTTTCACCATATTGACAGCGGTCAAATTAGATGTTATTTGTTCAATCTATAATTTTCCAAATCGGATAAAGGATATAAACTGCCTCCCAAACACTTTGCCCATTCGTTTTTGTTCTCCTACAAAGATAACTTTGGCCAGTTTGGCAATTTCAGTCTATTGTTTATCTAGGAACATAACAGTGGAAATTTGCAGCAGAATCCAAACATTTGATTTCGCAACTTAGATCTTCGCAGTCCAACTTTTTAAGAATTTTATATCGTCAATGCGGCAATTCATTTCGGGAGCTATTGAATAAGACCATATACACATTGACTTAATTAACTTATAGTAGTTCAATTTTGAAACTCTCCCTACTTTTCATCAAAAATATCTCATTCCTGGATAATAGTAAGCGTCACATCTTTTAAAATTCTTCCAAAGTCTTCCATGTATCCCAAAAAACCCATATTCCTTCCGAAAAAAAAATTGCAAAAGGTGGAACCTAGTGGTAAATTAAAATAAATCCAAAGTGATGGCTTTTAAGAAATGCGGAGGAAGATTGGGTGCAAGTGAGTAATGGCACGATAATGGTGAAAGACTAGAGTTGATAAAAGAATAAATTTATCTAGGAGTCTGCTTTATTATAAGAACTTGAGTATGACAAACTTGTTAAGGCGAAAACAGCTATAAACGAAGCATGAAAGAAATGCTTTAATAATAAGGAAATTACGCAAACCAGTAAATTCATGGTTTTTAAGGTGTATCGTAATCATTTATATTTTATGCGGCGCAAGCTTGGGGAAGTCGAAAATATGAAAAAGTGGAAAAACTGCTCAGATTTTACGTAAAACAGATTTTCAACCTTTTTTCGAGTACGCCAAACTACATGATCACGTTGGAAACGGGTTTATCGGCTTTATTAATAAAAACACTTAAGTAGGTCAATCCCGAGCTGGATGGTTTAAAGACTGGATTGAACTAGCTAAGCAGGTGGATGTTGACCTGAACTATAGTAACCTTGCCTCATGGAATCCAACTTGATATCGCTTAATAGCTTATCTGGATGATGTTAAAATGGTAGACAAGTGCATTCAAGAGGACACAAGTGTAGACAGGTTTTTCTCAAAACCCTCCTCTGTCTATCAACTCTTTGGGCCTTACCAATAATTATTGCCTAAACAAGCGTTTAGATAAACGCCACGTTAAACTTTAGAGACGAGTTTATTTGTGTGTTAACCAATAACCAAATTAAACCCGTCTTTAACTAAACTCTGCTCTATTACATTATCTACTACATTTGTTGCCAAACAGACATATGAGTGAATTGCATCGGTATCAAATCTCGCATTATCTAATTGGAAGTCCACTGACAGCATTGCAGATATTTCAATGTTCTTTGGGGGATGTTCACCAGTTTCCTTCTGAAACCGACTAAACTTATTTTGCTCCTGGCTTGCGTTTTTAAGGCAATAGCCAGTGGCATTTAACATTTCCTGAATGCTCTGTCAAGCTTATATATATTAAATACTTACAATACAACTTATATATTTAAATAAAAAGAAATTAATCTATTTGTTTATTTTGATTGCTAATTTTTATGAGCTCACGGTCACAGCCAAAAATAAATTTGCAGCAGATTAAAGAAACATACGAAAAATTTCTTTTCCTGCCAACTGCCAGAATGACAGCACAAACATGATGTTAAACCTTAATCACGAAGTTAAACACGCGTTTCTCTACTCTAAAATTTAGAGTGACGTTTAGCGTTAAGCTGACTATTAAATTGATTATTGGTATGGTTCATTATTTAGAGTCCACTTAAATATTTAAGTCGTCACTAAATTTGATTATTGGTAAGGCACTTTATCTCGCCTCCTCGAGGTAAACATCGGGTGCCTAGTATAACTCAATTGGATATTGGGTTCTTACCCCAGTGGAAAGTTGTTGAGGAAAACAAACGAGAGAGAGGGGGAGAGGTGTTTCCACTAAGGCACCTCTCCTTATCCAGACGGTAGCGGACGAATTATCTAGATGGAGTTACCGCAGTCTATGTTGAGAATATGGAAAGACCACTTCTCCAAATTATATTACGGCGATGACGAACGAAATTCCGCTGTATAGAACCACTCAGCTTAGGTGACCGAGAAGCAGATCAACAATTTCGCCTACCCGACCTAGACGAAGTGAAGATAGCTATATCGAAACTGAAGTCAAACAAAGCTGCTGGAGCTGACAGTATAGCGGCCGAACTATTTAAAGCAGCAGGCGATGACTTGGTAGGGAGCATGCACCAACTCTTTTGCAAAAATGAAGAGGCATCAGTCTTCTTAACATTGCATACAAGATCCTCTCTCCCGTATTATGTGAACGTCTGAAACCGTTCGTCAACAACCTGGTAGGCCCTTATCACTGTGGCTTCAGACCAGGAAACTCCACTATCGACACTCCACTATTTACACTACGGCGGATCTTGGAAAAAACCCAGGAGCTTCAATTTGATACCCACTATTTCCTTATAGATCTTAAAGCCGCGTATGACAGCATCCATAGGGAAGAGCTCTACAGACACAGTCTAGTTTTGGCATCCCTGTCGAACTTATCCGTTTGTGCTGCTCTAGCAAGGTCGGAAAAGATCTCACCGATGCATTTGATGTCAAAAAAGGTTTTAGACAAGGCGATGCACTGTCATGTGACTTCTTCAACATCGTTCTGGAAAGACTTCTTCAACATCGTTCTGGAAAGAATTGTGAAAAACTCAACCGTCAACAGTAGAGGCACAATCTTGCAAAGGTCCATATAATTACTCGGATATGCAGATGATATTGACATAATTGGAAGATCAAAGCGTGATGTCAGTGGAGCGTTTTTGAGCATTGCGACGGCAGCGAAGAAGATGGGTTTAGTGGTAAATGAGGGCAAGACCAAGTATATGCTGTCATCAAAAAAGGACACTGAACAACGTCGTCTTGGTCGACGCGTCACCATGGACGCAGTAGAGGAAGACCGCGACTCAGGTGGCGCTCAGGAATGAGTGAAGACCTCAACCCACTAATTAAGCGCGTCTGGATGAAGTCTGAAGAGAAAAATACAGAGAGCAAGCCAAAAGTTTACTGCACCGTATGATTTACGGTAGACTAGAGTACGATCTCCAGGAAAGAAACTACTTTCACGACAAAAATACCTTCGACAAAATTTCGTTCATGTTCCCGCTAAGAGGAGAACTTTATTGCGAACTTTATTCCTCACCGCGAGGACTTACCGATTTTATGCAACATGAACAACTTGAAAGAGCTCGAGAATGTTTTTTATTTTGATGGACGATGGGCGTTATTAAGAGAAAGAAGAAGACTTATCCTAGGCAGTGATTTTCTTTCAAATACTGAAATCATAAACCATTCTACAGGAAATGGATGTCACAAAGTTCAAATTTTAAAAGAAGCTTTTTAATCTTAAACCGCACTTGCTTTTTATAATCTATGTGTAAAGCTGAAGACTTTTGGTTGTCAGTCAGGCAGACGGTAACGCCATATGCATCATATTGATTGTATTCATCAAATTCTGTTTCATAACGTATGTTTAAATAAAATCTAAATCTAAGAATCTAATAAAATCATCAAGAAATGTATATACAATTTATTTTATTAAAATAATTTATATTTTAACTTTTAAACTAGAATTTAAATCCATTGAACGGAATATAATTTCTAACACATTTTCATTTCCAATAAATCGCTGCATCGCACAAAAATCAAATCGAATCTTGCAGACATACTTGTATAGTACTATCTACACCAAAAAAAGAAAATGTAAAAATAAAACACTCTAGGTAAGTATAGATCATTAATCAAAACATGTCTTTGTCTTTCTTATTACCGCCATATTAAGTAACAAAAGTTATACTAAATAGCCTCCATACACATAATAATAACAAATATTCCATATTGTTCAACGTAAACCATATATCATCCACTTTACCTACTCATCATTAAATATATCTATATGTACCTTTAAGATACAACTTCAACGTTAAATTATCCCCAAAGTGTATTGAAAAGTACTACTACCTGTCCTCACAACACAATAATCTATTGCCAAGGTTAATTTATTATCTCCAAAAATTGCCCCAACTCTTTAATTATTCAATACTATTCTGACCATTTTGAAAGCCATTAAATATAATAATTGTATTTTAGAGAGACAACAACTTATATACGTTTTTTTGTGGTTGTTTGTTTCAAAGTCATAAAATTGATTGAAACTGCCCAACGGCTATGAGAGTGTTAAAACACACCTCCTTTTATATTTTCCTGTAAATATTCAAATACGATGATAATTAGAATAACTTTAATATCTCCCATCAGAGCCAAGGGCAATAAAGGCACGAGAAATTCCATAAAACCCCCAAGAATATGCTGGCTCTGTGTGTGGGAACATTAAGTAGGATCTTATTAGAAGAAAAACTATTCTCCAGGACAAGGCAAAATAAAAAAGAGTTTTTAGCAAAATATTTATAGGCAGCTAGATAAGTGAAGATAAATTGAAATTAAAATAAACTTTAATAGGCTCGAGATATATTTTTAGATCGATAGTATACGTATAAAATAGCTAAATGTATTTTATCTTATTCCCACTCCCTTTTGAAAAATTTGTTTTTTCTTCTAACGCCTTTGCGTGGGCGAGCTTGTGAATTTGAGAAGGGAATGGTAAGTGAAGACTCAAAAGAGGGTGCGTTATTTGTAGTCTGTGACGTAGAGTTGTTTGGGTTTTTCTCATGTGTCCTGACAGTTAAACAATTTGGTTGAAAGTTACATTTTCTAATTTGTTTGACTTTTTCCAACAATTTTGACCAAGCAGTTAATTATTTTGGGCTTGTTACTAGCAACCTCAAATATAGCCCAACAGAAAAAAGTGAAGAGGCATTAAGTCCCACAATCTTGGAGGGCAATTTGGGAGTCTGTAACGTGAAACTATGTATGTGGTTACAAAAACGTTTCCTTCATACATACATATATCGATTGTGGAACGAGCTGTGTAACATGTTGTGCAGAATTGTTGAAACCACAGTTCTTGCGCACCATAGTTATTTAATAGATGACGAAAAAGTCAGTAGTAACGTTCAACCCAGAATCGTTTTTAAAGAATTACGGATCAATTATTCCACCGCACACCAGACAGTCAATTTTTGTGGATGTAAATGTGCCTCGACAAGTATTTAAGGGTTACCATCATTCTAAATATGACAGTTTAGTTCATTGAACAATCCATTCATCTGTAATCAAAACTCGCTCATGAAAATTGAAAGCATTACTGCACGATACGCATTTAAAACAGAACCATTATTTTCAAAACTACTTTGCGCAACTTGGAAGTATTTTTTAAGTATTTTTTAAGTCTATTAAAGTTAAAATTTCAAACTTAAATAAAATAAATAATTCGAAAGCTAATAAAATGACAGATGACAGCCAGTTAAAAGAGTGTTGCCAAAATAGATATTCTTCTGTAATGATCTATACGATCTAAATCATATACACATTATCAGCCTCTTACATTTCGTAACTGTTTTATTGAGCTTAAAGGAAGGGCTCAAGATTTATGTGGCTCAAAATATCCCATTAAAATGGCCTAAGCGTGTCCTACTCCATCACGGCCACTTTAACTTAACCTAACCTTATGTTAAATCATCGATTAATTTTTTTAATTAAAATTGGACTTTATCTATTTCCACATTTACTTTTATGGGAGATGAATTTCTGCGTAAAATGACAATACAAATTTTGGCAACTGTAACTTCTGGATTACTTGTATATAAGAAAACATTCATGAAATTTTCAAATTTAAAAACGTTTATTCACTTTTTAGGATTGAAAATGAAAAATTGAAGGGAAGTCCGTATAAGTCATTCCCGTCGGCAAGTGTAATAGGATGGCATTGGGTCGTTGTTGTTGGTCTTCGTAACTAATGTTGACCGCCAACACTCTCTTTGATGGTGATGACGTAATCAGATTTTTAGATGTCATATAAAGGTTCAAACACATTAGAGGTATGTACTGATGTTTGAAATATGTGTATATGAAACATCCTGCTATACAGTTTTTGGGAGCTTCAACTGTGTTAAGTCCCCCATATTCTTTTTATATTTAAAATTGAAAAAGTTGAATGAAAAAAGAAAAAAACAAATTTGAAGTTCCGGAAAAGAATATATACGTAGGTACAAAGAAACCTACATTTAGTATTATGTTTTACTTTTTAAAAAGAATCCAAAGGTAAAAAGTGTTTGAAAAAAAAACCTTTTACAGTGTATAACAGAATGTGTGTAGTGTTTATGTGTTCAAAGATAGCGGTAGGATAAAAACAGATAGATGACAGTGCATTTTTGTTAACATTACTTTTTCCGTCTTGCCATGTTGGTTGCAGTCTATTATTGTCTTCGAATAGATACTGGCTAAGAGAGTTAAAGCCAATTTTAAACTAACATAAACGTCCTTTTAAGGTTTCATTAAAATCGTGTTAACAAAATGTCTTCATTATTATTTACTATCAACAAATTGAATACTTTGAAAAAAAATGTAGATAGAAAATGTTCGTATAGGTGTACATAATTTTAAAAAAATTGTACAATTAAAAAAATTTATTAAAATCAATTGCATCTAACTTTTTTTTTTTTTTTTTTTTTTTTTGTTGATTGAAATATTTTATTTAGCCCAAATTAGCTATTTATAATTTACAAAATGATTATGATTAATATATATGTATATATACATTTTTATGTTATTTACAATGGCATTGGCGTTTATATGTTTTGTTTAACAAAGTTAATTATTGCTTTTTTAAATATAAATCTATCAGTCTGTTGCTTTACATTGTTTGGTAAATCGTTAAAAAGCTTAAATCCTTTGTAAATTAAACTATTTTGTGATCTTGCACTTCTGTATGATTGCAGTCTTAAATCCTCTCCATTTCTTAACAAAAACGGTTGAACATCTCTTACGTAACGAATATGTTTTGACAAGTATTTTGGTAGTAAATTATTTTTAATTTTGAATACAAAAAATAAAACATTGAAATAAATACGCTGTTTAACATTCATCCACATTAAAGTATTTAACATAAGCACTATAGAAGTATATTTACTACATCTAAGTATTGCACGCATAGCTTTATTTTGCAGTTTTTGAAGATTATTCATTGAACTTTCATTGATTAAATATAAAATTGTAGAGCAAAACTCAAAATGAGGTTTTATTATAACATTGTAAATATTTATAGCGGTAATAGTGCCTACTTTATTTCTAATTCTTCGCAAGAAACCTACTTTTTTTGCAATTTTCTTTACAATATACTGCACATGAGATTCAAAACATAGTTTATAATCAATAATGACACCTAAGTACTTAATTTCTACTACTTGTTCTACTATTTCTCGATCAATTGTTACGTTAACATTAACATTATCATTTAAAACAATACATTTAGTTTTTAAAACATTTAGTTTAAGCTTATTAGCCTTAAGCCATATATTTAATACTTTAAGGTCTTCATTTAATAGTCGTTCGCATTCCTGGACTGTTTCAGCTTCAACAAACAAGAGTGAATCGTCAGCAAACAAAGCAAGCTCGCAATTTTTAATAACTTTGTTCATGTCGTTGATGTAGCAGTTAAAGAGGAGTGGTCCCAGTATTGAGCCTTGAGGGACTCCCAGTTCAATCGGTTCAATTTCGGATAATACGTTGTTAATTTTGGTTTGTTGAGAGCGCCCCAATAAAAAACTTCTAAACCAACCAAGTGCGGAGCCCGTTATTCCGTAATAGTGCAATTTATCAAGCAATATATTTGGATCGATTGTCTCAAAGGCTCGTTTGAGGTCAAGAAAAACACAAACAACTTTCTTACCTTTTGAGATAGATTCTTTCCAACTTATTAATACCATATTTACAGCCGATTCGCATGAATGTGATTGACGGAACCCAGATTGATTCTCGATGATGATTTTATTTTCATTCAGATATTGTGAAAGTTGCTTATAAACGATTTTTTCAAGTACTTTTTCATAGACCGGTAATGAATTAATGGGTCGAAATTCTTCACACTTTAAAGTTTTTTTGATTTTCTCAATAGGTGTCACAATAGAATTGTTCCATGTTTGAGGAAATTGACCTTGTGTTAATGATACATTGATTATTTTTAACAACGACTGTCCGACTACATCAAAAGCGTCAATAAATAATTTTGGACTTAGTAAATCACTATCTTTTTTATTGTTTAATTCTTTAATTGTCTTCATCAAATCATTTATATTAATTTCATTAAACTTGAAAGGAATTTCAACAGAAAAGTCTATTTGATTAACATATGGAACATTTTCAATCGTATTATTTATTATTTGCACACTATTGATAAAAAATTTATTAAACCGATTAGCTAGCTCTTTGTCATCTGTGATAAATTCACTATCGAACTGAACTTTTGTTATTTCACTTTTTTTTCGCGCAGCACTAACGATTTTAGTGTTCTCCACATAGCTTTTTGATTAGTGCAGTTTTCAAGGGATCTTTTTATAAAATTATTTTTCGCATGATTAAGTTCTTTAGTGTAAGTATTTCGTATGTTTCTAAAATAACACCAATCATCCAAACTACCTGTAAAGATTGCTTTACTTTTCGCATTATGTTTTTGATGTTTGAGCGCATTCAAATGTTGATTAAACCACGAATTTTCTTTTTTACTTGGATATTTTAGCGTTTTAAATTTAATCAATACCATTAATAATTTATTTTGAAAATTTTTCGCGTACTGGTGT